>NC_041394.2:93776942-94100067 GCF_900747795.2 Erpetoichthys calabaricus
AGGAATGAGCCTGCCAAATTTCAGCCTTCCACCTACACGGGAAGTTGGAGAATTAGTGATGAGTGAGTCAGTGAGTGAGTCAGTCAGTGAGGGCTTTGCCTTTTATTATTATAGATTAGCAGCTGCAGATCCACAAAGTGAGAAAAAATGAATTACATATCATAAAGTAGTTTTTATTCCTTAGCTTTCAGCCCCTACCAGGAGCCTTCATCAGAAGATAATGCTTACTGTAGACATACAAGAATCAAAGGCAATATATAGACATAAAGCGTTATGACCAATACCCCCCACACACTTAATTTTGCTATATACTGTATTGCCTTTGATTCTTGTATGTCTAAGCATTATCCTCTGATGAAAGCTCCTGATAGGGGCTGAAAGCTCAGGAATGAAAAGTACTTCATGATACTTGATTCATTTTTTCTCTCTTTGTAGATCTCCAGCTGCTAATATGCAAACCATATCACAGACCTTCGCTTCCATATATATATATATATATATATATATATATATATATATATATATATATATATATATATATATACAGTATATATATATATATATATATATATATATATATACATACAGTATATACTGTATGCATATATATATAAACTGTCATGTTGTAGCTATGATTGAATTATACAACTCCTTTTTTGTGCTGCTAATGTTTCAGATATACAGTACATTTAAGCCCCTCGTGGTATCTGTAAAGCTGTATATTTTAAGTTTATTGTTATTATTTATTTATTTTTCAGCCCAGCCACAGGGGATGCATAAATCAGTGTGTTTCTTCGTGCTGGTCCCAAGCCCAGATAAATGGAGAGGGTTACGTCAGGAAGGACATCCGGTGTAAAATTTTGCCAAATCAATATATGGACAACAATACAAATTTCCGTACCGGATCGGTCGAGCCCCGGGTTAACAACGAACTCCACCAGTACTGTTAGCCAACAGGGTGCTGCCGGAAATTGGGCTACTGTTGGCTGAAGAAGAAGAGGGGGGAGACGTGTCTGGAGGCAGGAGGAGAGGAATGAAAGTAAAGAGAGTGGAACTGGGTGTAGGAACTTTGAATGTTGGCAGTATGACTGGTAAGGGGAGAGAGTTAGCAAATATGATGGAGAGAAGGAAGGTTGATATATTGTGCGTGCAAGAGACTAAATGGAAGGGGAGTAAGGCCATGTGGATTGGTGGTAGATTCAAATTGTTCTATCATGGTGTGGATGGGAGGAGAAATGGGGTAGGAGTTATTCTGAAGGAACAGTATGTCAAGAGTGTTTTGGAGGTGAAAAGAGTGTCAGACAGAGTAATGATTATGAAGCTGGAAATTGGAGGTGTGATGACGAATGTTGTTAGTGCATATGCACTACAAGTTGGGTGTGCAATAGATGAGAAAGAAGATTTTTGGAGTGAGTTGGATGAAGTGATGAACAGTGTACCTAAGGGACAGAAAGTGGTGATTGGTGTGGATTTCAATGGACAAGTTGGTGAAGGGAACAGTGGAGACGAGGAGGTGATGGGTAGGTACGGTGTCAAGGAGAGGAATGAAGAAGGTCAAAGGATAGTGGATTTTCCAAAAGGATGGACATGGCTGTGGTGAACATGTATTTTAAGAAGAGGGAGGAACATAGGGTTACGTACAAAAGTGGAGGAAGATGCACACAGGTAGATTACATCCTATGCAGAAGAGCAGATCTGAAGGAGATTGAAGACTGCAAAGTGGTGGCAGGGGAAAGTTAAGCAGCTTAGGATGGTGGTCTGTAGGATGACGTTGGAGATCAAGAAGAGGAACAGAGTGAGGGCAGAACCAAGGATCAAATGGTGGAAGCTGAAAAAGGAAGATTGCAAGGTTGAGTTTAGGGAGGAGGTGAGACAGGCACTGGGTGGCAGTGAAGAGTTACCAGACAGCTTGGAAACTACAGCAGATGTAGTAAGGGTGACAGCAAGAAGGGTGCTTGGCGTGACATCTGGAAAGAGTAAGGAGGAAAAGGAAACCTGGTGGTGGAATGAGGAAATACAGGAGAGTATACAGAGGAAGAGGATGGCAAAGAAGAAGTGGGATAGTCAGAGAGACACAGAAAGTAGACAAGAGTATAAGGAGATAAGGCGCAAGGTGAAGAGAGAGGTGGTGAAGGCTAAAGGAAAGGTGTTGTATGAGACATTGGACACTAAGGAGGGAGAAAAGAACCTGTACTGATTGGCTAGACAGAGAGACCGAGCTGGGAAAGATGTGCAGCAGGTTAGGGTGATAAAGGATAAAGATGGAAACATACTCAAAAGCAAGGAGAGTGTGTTGAGCAGATGGAAAGAGTACTTTGAGAGGCTGATGAATGAAGAGGACGAGAGAGAGAAAGTGTTGGATGATGTGGAGATAGTGAATCAGGAAGTGCAATGGATTAGCAAGGAGGAAGTAAGGACAGCTATGAAGAGGATGAAAAATGGAAAGGCCGTTGTTCCAGATGACATACCTATGGAAGCATGGAGGTGTTTAGGAGATATGGTAGAGTATGGAGGTGGGATTACATCAAGGATTGGCTCTGAGCCGTTTCTTATTTCCAATGGTGATGGACAGGTTGACAGACAAGATTAGGCAGGAGTCCCCGTGGACTATGATGTTTGCTGATGACATTGTGATCTGTAGCGATAGTAGGGAGCAGGCTGAGGAGACCATGGAGAGGTGGAGATATGCTCTAGAGAGGAGAGGAATGAAGGTCAGTAGGAACAAGACAGAATGCGTGTGTAAATGAGAGGGAGGTCAGTGGAATGGTGAGGATGCAGGGAGTAGAACTGGCGAAGGTGGATGAGTTTAAATACTTGGGATCAACAGTACAGAGTAGTGGGGATTGCGGAAGAGAGGTGAAAAAGAGAGTGCAGCCAGGGGTGGAATTGGTGGAGTTTGGACATGTGCAGAGGAGAGATGCTGGGTATACTGGGAGAAGGATGCTAAGGATAGAGCTGCCAGGGAAGAGGAAAAGAGGAAGGTCTAAGCGAAGGTTTATGGATGTGGTGAGTGAGGACATGCAGATGATGTGTGTAACAGAGCAAGATGCAGAGGACAGAAAGATGTGGAAGAAGATGATCCGCTGTGGCAACCCCTAATGGGAGCAGCCGAAAGAAGAAGAAAATTTATTTGCTGTTTTTCAGTGCCTGGCTACAGGTTGCTAAAAGATGTGATAGTTAGATGGTCATTTTGCGCTCATTTTGTGCGGGACAAATTGAACCACAATTATCAGGTGGTTTCTGCAAAGGCCTCTGCAGCCATGTATTGGAATAAGTTGGTTTTAGTAAATGAATTATTAATGAATTAACAATTTGTATATGGTATTTGATACTATACTGCACTCCTACTTGTCTTTTGCAGTGCCCTGTAATAGCATCTGCTATACTTGTGTGGAAGAAAATTAAGACTGATGGATTGTCTGACTGCAATACACAATTCTCAAATAATGAATAACTGAAATTTTTATGGTGTATATCTATATATATAATTCACTAAGGCAAGACAACCATGGAAAGCACGCCGGAAGGGGCATGGATTCACTAAGCTGCCGACAAGTAAGACACCCATGGCGCATGCAGGAAGGAGCCACGCCCACCAACTCTAAGCCCATTGGATACGACGACAACTCACAGAGCCACGCCCACCAACTCGGACGCGACGCCTCGGAAAACATGCCGTCATTTCTGTTTGTCTGTGCCACAGTCCACATGCAGCTCTGAGCCACGTTGACTTTTCATTAGTCAACCTCAGTGGAACCTTGGTTCACACAGAGGCAGTGCCAGAGTGAGACAGAGGCACACACAGGCAGCGCGAGAGAGAGACAGAGGCACACACAGGCAGCCCGAGAGAGAGCCACGCACACACAGGCAGCAGGACAGAGTCACACAAACACAGGCAGCGCGACAGAGAGAGCCACGCAATCCTTTAAAACTGAGGTTAAAACACAATGAAGGAAGCAGTCTTTAAAAACCAATAAACCCTGTGCCTCTTTTTCATTAGCGTCTCACCTGCTTCACAGCCCTGCAACAGTTGAGACGCTTTCTCAGCAGCTGACCTTCTCTGTGCCTGACTCCACTACTGTCAGTCGCCTGATTAAAAATGGTGAACTCCTGCAATGTTACTATCTTGCTTGGCTTTTAAATAAAGTTCGGATTTGTTCAAATGTTCCTTTTTCCCCACTGTGCTTAAAACTCATTTTAAAAAAAAGTGTTTATACAACTGCTGCAATGTTACAGAGAGAGAGAGGGCTCGCGTGCTTCTGAGAGACAGAGGGGGAGGGAGCTCGCGTTCTGCTGAGAGAGAGAGGGGGGGGGCTGGGGAGGCTCGAGTGCTGCTGAGAGACAGAGAGAGAGGGGGGGGGGCTGGGGAGGCTCGTGTGCTGCTGAGAGAGAGAGGGGGGGGGGTGGGGAGGCTAGCGTGCTGCTGAGAGAGGGGGAGGGGGCTCGAGTGCTGCTGAGAGAGAGAGAGAGGGGGGGGGCTGGGGAGGCTCGTGTGCTGCTGAGAGAGAGGGGGGGGGGGCTGGGGAGGCTCCAGTGCTGCTGGGAGACAGAGAGAGAGAGGGGGGGGGGGGCTGGGGAGGCTCGAGTGCTGCTGAGAGAGAGAGAGCCTGCGCATGCAACTGACCAGGGAGCCTGGGTGTTTGTGTCAGTGTTATTCAATGTTTTTACTATTACACTGTGCATTCTATGGTGTAATAATTAACTATATTTGTGCTTAAAAATCTTTAAAAAAAATATATTTACATACAGTTCGTATGGTCTGGAATGGATTAATTGTATTTACATGCAATCCTATGGGGGAAATTGCTTCGGTTCACGACCAAATCGGTTTACGACCGAGGTTTGGAACGAATTATGGTTGTGAACCGAGGTTCCACTGTATATTGAGTCTAGAAAACATGATCAGTAAGTCTTTGATACGCTGCAACAAAATGATGAAACAACGGGCACATTTTTTTCTCACAAGCTGGGTGGGTGGGTGTTAGTTAGTTAATTAGTTACTCGAAGGATTTCAAGATTTAATATGCACAAGCGGTAACACTGCAAAAACAGCCCAAACCAGAAAAGACAGCTGACAAAAAGTGGCTGACAAATTAAACACATGTGCATTGTACTTACTGAAAGCGGCGTTACGGATTTTGCAAATGTTCATTTTTTCCCTCTGCTTAAAAAAACATTAAAAAAGCGGCGTGATTATGCGGCGTATACTACGCCGCGGGTTGGTATGCAGCGTATAAAACAGTTTGTTGCAGATAATTTGCCTTTTACTTTAACACGAAGACAATTTCCTTTTAGATTTGCCTTTGTGATGACAATTGATAAGGCACAGGGCCAAACTTTCAAAAAGATGTGCATGTATCTGCTAAAACCAGTTTTCAGTCACGGACAGTTGTATGTTGCTCTCTCCAGAGTTCCATCTTTTCATTCACTTACTGGTATGCCTGCAGGAACACGTGCAGCGAGCGAGAGAGAGCGAGCGACACACACACGCATACAGGCGCGTGAGAGAGAGAGCGAGTGCTGGACGCATAAGAATAATAATAATTCATTACATTGATATACCGGTGTTTTCAGTATTCAAAGCGCTATCCACACAGGGAGAAACCGGGAAGCGAACCCAAAATCTTCCACAGTCTCCTTACTGCAAAACAGCAGCACTACCATTGCACTACAAGAATGCACCGGCCTCGATTTTGTTTTCACTTCTGTTTAGAGCGATCGGATCGTAGCGTGCATTGTTGCAATGTTACTTTTCTTGGTGGCTTATTACATTATGGATGTTTCACATGTTAATTTTTTTCCCTGTGCTTAAAAGACATTAAAAAAGTGTTTCTCAACTGTGACTCCGGAACAACTCAGTACGCAAGCTATATTAAGCGTCAACAACGAAGACTCGCTACACCTTAATGAATAAGTGCTGAAACTTATCCCTACCGACGAAGTAACTTTCACCAGCGTGGCCTCCATCGTCACAGACGATCCCGCTTTCAGTCACGGACAATTGTATGTTGCTCTCTCCAGAGGTCCATCTTTTCATTCACTCACAGTGGTATCCACAAACCCACCCCATTTGGACAACTGTGTCGTTCAGCAAGTGTTCACCCATCAATACATAATTATGCGGCGTATGTTACGCCGCGGGTTGGCTAGTATATATAAATACAGCAGATTCTGAAAGTATTCATATCCCTTCACCTTCTGCACATATTATTGTGTTGTAGATAAATTTGCCATTTTTGCCAATCAGTCTACACTAAATAATCCCTAGTGTTAAAGTGAAAACGTTTTCAGAAAGATCATCCCAGTCTAAGGTTGTGTGCACTCCAGAGTAGGTTTGCTGTATTTAGCTGCACTCATCCTTGCTCAGCTCTGATCAGTCTTACTGTACCTGCAACAGAGAAGCACCCCATGACATGATGCTGCCACCACTATGCTTCACCATAGGGATAGTATTAGGCAGGTGATGTGCAGTGCCTGGAGTTCACCAGACATAATGCCTGGAGTTCGGCCTAATGAGTTCAATTTTTGTCTCATCATACCAGATAATCTTTTTCCTTATTCCTTCAGAGTCCGTTAAACTGTTGTATGCCTTTTATTCAAGAGTGACTTCCATTTAGCCACTGTACTGTAAACACCAGATATATGAACTGCTGCTGAGATAGTTGTCATCTCAGATCAACTGAGAGTTCTTTGAACTTCTGCAGTTAGTTTTAGGTCCCTGCATGCTGTGTGAATTGCGGGACCTTGTATACACAGGTGTATGCCTTTTTAAACAATGTCCAATCAATTAAATTTGCCACAGTGGACTCCAGTCAAATTCTAGACACATCTCATGGATAGGAAAAGCAAACAGGATGCACCTAACCCCAATCTGGAGTGCCACAGAAAAGGGTCTGAAAACTTATATAAATAAGAGATTTAAATTGTTGATTTATAGTAAATTTGCAAACCTTTCTGAACACTGTGTTATTAAGTGTAATTGAGTGTAGTTTAGTGGGCAAAAATGGCACATTTATGCTTTTAAAATTAAATCTACAACACAATAAAGTGTGCAGAAAGTGAAGGGGTCTGATTACTTTCTGAATGCACTGCATATATATTAAACTTCCTTTATCTAAAAACACTCTTAGTGACATGGAGTGAATAAACTCGGGCATTGGTTTGTTTCAGCTGATACCGGACTTCGACATCCTGATCACTGGTTCATGCACCAGGCAGTTTTTAATTCGCTCACGACAGTCAAGTAGTTCCTTCTCACCAGGGTAAAGGGTTTGGTTAATGATGACCTTAAAAAGGATAGCAGTTTAGAATGATAAATATAAGAAGAGGAGAGACAAACATCCAGATGGCTATCTGTATAGGGACATCAGGTTATTTCCCTATGTTCTGTAAATTAAAGAGGTGCCGTACAGACTTTCCCAATATTGTGTATACTTATATATGCATACATTATATATATATACATTATATATGTCACATGGAGACCTTACTCTAATGTTGTCTGAAAAATCACAGGGGGAAACTGCCAACACTATTCAGTTTTAATCATAATAATATGAATTATTAACAGAGAGAGGGAGAGAAAGAAGGAGCTGAGTCTTAATTTGAATGAAGGCTTGAGATTGCTGATCCCATTCCCAGTAAAACCAAATGCAAAAGGTGTTACTTCTCAATTATGGTCTGTTTTAAAACCCTGAACATATTATTAAGCACACCTAATGAGTTGATAGCTATTGATTGAAAATGATTCAGTTAAATCTTTACTTTATGTAAAGCTTTCATAAATTAGTCTTGGAAGAAGAGTTTGTTTAAAATTGAATCTTATGAGCTCTGTAGTCCCCAGGGCTGTGCCATTCGTACTGTAGCTGTCATAATGCCATACTTGTTAGTCATGGTCTCTTCCAATTACTGTTTTCTCAAGTTTTCTGTCTGATGCATGAATAAAAACTGCTGAGTGAAAGTGAATAACCAACTGCGTCAGCTCAGTCCACTTCTTCCACTGCCTGTCATTTTTCCACTCCCTCAGCTCTTCTTGGCTCCCTTTGCACACACTGCTTTAGTTCATCTTTTTGAAGATTACCTGAAAGCTTTAAAACAAATAAAAGGTAACATTTCCATATAAAAGCCACACACAGGTTCACAATCCAGACTCAACAGATGATGTCTTAATAAATCCTATCATACCTGTCCAGTTAGCCTTTCTCCCTTCTCATGCTGAAAGGTTATTTGTCTGAGGAAAAGTGTATAGTTGTGATATCCATTACAATGGAAGGCTTTGTGAATAAAGGCAGAATTGTTGCTCCTAAAAAGAAAATTATCATTAGTAAACTCTAGATCAATGTCATGTTAATTTTTCATGATTATTTTATTATTCTATTTCTAAATTCACAATAATTTACAGTATTACAAAATAAAATGTGTTTTTTTTGTGTTTTTTTTCACATAAACTAAGAAATGGGTCATTAGGAAGCATATATATGTAAAATTTAAAATGTTTACTACCTTTACTCCACCTGCTAAAAATCCTTAGAATCTGTCAGGTGTACAGCTCCCAGTGAAGATGGATCATCTTGATGTTTATATGGTCTTTTGGACATGCTGTGTGGTAAGGTGGCACAATGGTTACTGCTTCTGCCTCCCTGATACAGTGTTCACGATTCCATTCTCAGCAGAACACGATATGTTTGCAGTGGGCTTTTGTTAGCTAAACCAGTTTAACATTCAAAAAAATATGACAATTATATAAACTGGCAACGCCAAAATCGACCCTGCTTGTATGTCTACGCGTGTAGTGGGTCATGTCGAGCAGGATGTTTCAGTAGCTTTAAATTTATTATTTTAAAACTTTTTAAATTATCCCATGGGTTAATCGGTGGCAACACTCATGTTAATGAAGTAATTGGCGTTTAGTGGTGTGGTGAATGGATGGCATCAGCTTAGGTTGTTGACATACAATGTAAAATGTAGAGATGGGCTAAATAGGGTAGGGTTAGGAAAACTAAAAAAATCTGAGGGAGAGTATGAGGCAAGAACCGGAACAGGATGGTGTGGGCTCTGCATGGGAAAGAAAGAAAGTGCACAAAAAATCATGAAGGAGAGGACTGGATCTGCTGTGTGATGTCAGAGAGCAGTGAAGGCAGAAGGAGACTGGCAAAGGAAAGGAGCAGTCCATAGGGAAGCGTTGATGGAAGAACTGTGTGAGAAGCTTAGAGGAGTTGCTCCTGTATGCATGGCTAGGATGGTTTAACTGTGTGTGAAGCTGGGTGACGTTGCTACTGTGGGGGCCAAACTGCATTTGCCACTCCGGATAAGTATCAAATATGCTTCCAAGAGGACTGGAGGATTCTCTTTATTATCATATTGACACACTAAAGGCCTGTCTCTTTAAATGGTCTCTCTTTTTTTGTGAGTGTCTGGTTTTAGAAGGCTCTAATGTTTTAATAGAAATGTTTAGCTATATATTTATTTATCTAGGACACTGAACATTTATTTTATGCACTAGGAACACTTTGACTCTTTATAGCTTTAATAAACACCTAAAACAATGTCTGTTTCTCCACTTTCTACTGGTTCATCCTCACTTCACGTACTACTAGATATTCCATCAAGGGACAATGCCAAGGACCTCTGTCATGGAGCAGCACAGCATCTTATGATGGGCCGGCATCCTTTTAAAGATTTTTTGACTGAACTGTGACCAAAGCAAGCTGTAACTCCAACATGATCAAGGATTTCAAAGACTGGGTTCAGAACTTAAATGAAAGATTTAATAGCAGATGTTCCAGACTATTAACTTTGAAGTTAAGGTTCTAATTTGTCACATGTATATAGTACACTGAACTCTTCCTTGTCTCCAACAGATTGGTGCGCTATTGACAACACACAATGAATACAAACACAGGCAATGAATACAGCAACACATCTGAAAAGCACTATCAGGTAATATACATGAAACAGTCATACAGTAGTCAGTATGAATGGCTATTAAATAGCCTTATGGTGTGTGGATAAAAACTGTCGCAGAATCGAGTGGTCCAAGTGTTAATGGTCCTGTATTATCTTTAAGAAAACTGACATAACACAGAAACCTGACTTTACCAGATGGTTGAGGTCTTTAGTGACAGAATTTTGCATATGGATATTACAAAAAAGTACTGACACATATAATGTTTCTGCATAATTTCTGTTTTTCTTGCTATTCTGATCTTCTTTAACTGAACTTTCTCTTTAAAGGTGCAAATTTAATTAGTTGTGACATTGACTAATCCAATTCATTTTGTATCATTCATTATAGATCTTTTAATTTTTGTATGCCAGATGTCTTGCTTTGTAACAAGCTCAGAGGTCAATAGGGTGGACCAAGCAAAAGTCTTAATGTCACATGGTAGCGGACATCCATTGCATATATTATCTGAGTCCTTAAGTTGTTTTCGTTTCAAGAATTACATTATTTCTGGAATTTTTTTAGAAGTCTAGGGAATTTTTTGAAGTCTCTATCATATTTTTGTTTTGTTTTGGTGGTCACCACATTGCATTTCACTAGGACATATCACTGGAAATGTTATGGCACCAAGGAAAATTTTTCAGACGCAATTTTGAATGCTTTTTTACATGGAAATGTCTTCTTTCCAAATCTTTTTGCAAACTATCAGTTACTGGATCGACTCTTCATTAGTTTGGCAGCGATTACTCACTCAGAAATCAAGTCATGAAGGCAGAGAGCAGAACAACATCCAGCAACAACTGGTTAGCAGTTCAAGCTGAGCTAATAATACCGAGAAAGACGTGCAAAGATATCGAAGGAAGCCATGAAAAGACACTAATATTATCCAATGTATCCAAAACACTAGAAAAATCCACTGAAACCAAAAACTAGGCATGAAGTCAAAAACAGAACTTAATTTCGTAATAAAATGCATTACTACAAATGTCTGTGATGTACTATCTGTTGGAATGTCAAATGTAATATATATTTCTCTCTTTTGATATAGGATTTGTAAAAGCAGTGTTAGTGTTTGAAATGTACCATCTGTTGGAATGGAAGATACACAGACATGTAATCTTTTGTTAAGGTGGATAATGGGGGTCAGTTCACATCTATCAAATATTCCTTATTTTAGAAGACTTAATGTATTATGCACAGTAACAGTGCATGCTATTATCCACAGGTCAATGGAAAAGTGGAGTGTTTCAACCAGACATTGTGTTACATTAGGCACAAGGAGGTTCTTTTGATCAGGCTCTACTTAACACATTTTCCTACACTACAGATCATCACAGCACCACACCACTAGAGTCTTGCTTTTATATCTCATGCAAAGACAAAGACTTCAGCCTGCCTCTTTGATCAAGATTGGCCAATCACAATGGTCAAGGCAGTCAACATAGTGGCCTCAGAAAGAATCAGATTATGAAGGCCTCATTCAAATAACATTCTAACTTCTTTAAGGTTCAGTACTGTTCAAATAGCCAGAAACATTTGACCATGCTGATTGCTCTTGGTAGCATGCCACCAGTCTTTGCAGGGTACCACCACCATATACTATTAACTCACAAATGACTGACATGCACAGTGCCAACTGCCTGGTCATTCCTCACTCATGATTGGATGCCAATCTGAAATTATGCAAAATGAAGAGCAGCATGTTCCACAGCCATCACCACAACCCATCAGTTTTTGCATTTCATGCTTGAGTGTTCTATTACACAATGGGAGTCCTTGGCAGGAAGGAAGAAAGTATTATGTATATTATGTGCTCTCTATTAAAACCGAATAATAGAGTTAAATTATTCAGGCTTTTTGTGTTAGGTCTGCATTTGTGAGATACCAGTTTGATTTCTCTGTAATGGACACTTACAGAAAGAAAGACAAAGTAAACAAAGGAGATTACTATTGCATGTGAGTGTTTATATCAGATTTAACACAAACATTTATCATTTGCCTCCTTCTTGATCTAGGTTTCTATACATCTAGAAGTTAAAATGTTTCTTCAGAGACATGTAGTTCAAAACTATTCACCCATTTTCTAACCGACTTCATTCTGAGCAGGGTTGCAGGATAGCTGGAGCCTTTCTCAGCAACTAATCCTCGGTGCCAGTCCATTATAGAGCAAACAGGCACACACAAACACACCAGGACCAATTTAGCATCACCAGTCCACCTAACCTAAATGTCTTTGTACTGTGGGAGGAAAACAGATCACCCATAGGAAACCCATGCAGATACGGGGAGAACATGCAAACTCCATGGAATGAGGTCCCAGGACATGAGCCCTGGCCACTTTATTTCGATTCAGCAGCACTACCACTTAGATATTCTCCATATTGCAGTACAAAGACCATCATCAGTTTCTGTATGAAACAGGTGTTGGGTGAATTGACACTGCTTTTTCTGTCTGTGCTGTTTGGTTCCATATGTCAATTCATTATGTTTTGTGACTCACATTTTATGTGGCGTATAAAAGGTGCTCATGTTAACCCACAAGTTAAAAGAAAATAAGTTAAATAGACTGAACATGTGAATCAGGCCAAGCCTTATAGCCAGTAGTACGGTGTCCATTTTAGGACATCCTTCTCTCTGTATGGCAAAACTCCATATTTCCTCATTCAAAATTCAATCCTCTCTTCTGTTTTTCTCAGAGTTGCATTATTACTTTGGGAATACTTCCATGCCCCATCTTCCCTCCTACCTCTTTCAAAATGGAATCTGACCTCCAACAAAAGTTGCATTTGCATTCTGCCATTCTCCCTGCTGCCTCCTCCATCCTCCCTCCTACCTAAGACTATCAGACACAAAAATGAGAAAAACACAGGCTGGGTATTTCGAAGGGGGGGCATGGCATTCATCAATCATTTTTACATGGGCGGGAAAATATTTTAGATAGGCAATTGCAATACGTTCTTCCCCTTTAAACTTTTTTTGAAACTTCTCCATGCTGCAGGTTCATTACGCATTATTCCGCTTTGCTTATACAACGTTATTTGTAATGTGCGTTTTTACAGTTTACTTGTTGCACATCATAAATGATTTATCGGACAGCAGGATGGAGTTTTTGTTGGAGGACAGATGCCATTTTGGAAGAGACAGGAGGGAGGATGGAATTTTGAATGGGAAGGACAGTGTTTTATTAGAGGGAGGAGGATGCCCTAAAATGGACACTTGTACAGTAAAGTAATAACAATGAATCCTGGAGGTGTTGGTGCATTTTAATCCCTTTCTGAATTCTGATCTCTTTGCCACAAGACAAAAACAAGTACCCTTCCATGAATATATACTGCATTAAAACTGTTGGTAGTTTGAAGACTGTGGAGGAAGAAGTCATTCTGAGTTTTATAAACGGCACATCATAACTATACAGAACCTGAAATAGCTAATGAAATAATATAATAATTTCCCTTTTCAGCTAACATGCTGGTGAAGTGATTAATGCTACCATCACAGAGCTTCAGGAACCTGGGGTTGAATCTTGGTCTGGTCAATGACTGTATTGAGTGTCTCCCAATATCCAAGCAGGATTCTCTGGGTATTCTGATTTCCCCTGTGTTCCAAAGATAAACAGAGAAGGTTAATTATTGGCTCTATGCTGGCCCCTTATTAGTAAGTGTAAATTGTGAATGTGTAGGCCATGAAATACAATACAATTCAATAGAATAAAGCTTATTTTTTGTTAAGTGATCTTCACTGATTACAGGCACAGAGCACTGTGAACAATTATCAGTTAAAATAGCTTATAATAATTAAATACAGCACTGGTTCACGTATAAATGCAGATTTGTTAAAACACACAAAGAACAAGGTAGATCTGATTAAACATAAATGGAAACCAGTAATATCCGTCCGTTAATTAATTGATAATTAATTAATTGACAACAGTGGAGATTAAAATGGTAAAAAAGAAAGTCAAAAACAAAGTCACAGTCCTGGAGACCTCAGCCAATTGGCTGCTTACTTGCTCCTGGGTTTTCTGTAGTGGGGTCTGAGATGGCCGTCCAGGCTAATGAGAGGATCTTTCCATCTGATGATTTCAATGGTCTTTTATTCAAGATGACTTTCCATATGCAGGACAGCAGCCTGGCAGGAGAGTAGCAGTGACACCAAGTGCCACATCCAAAAGCCAAGAAGAGAAACAGAACAGAGGAGGGTTAGTAACAGTAAACAGTATGGATTATCATTGTGCTCAGTGTTGGTTCCTGACTAATGCTTTGTTAAAGGCAACTGAATCAGGTACAGAAAATTGATGGATGAATTTTCTGTTAGCTTTTAGTGTGCTGTATGTGATAAAGTCATCCAATGACAATGTCAAAAAAGAACTATTTCTACCAACATAATTAGCACACTTAGTGGCAACCTGTGGGGTAGAGCACTATATAAAAATAAATTGAAATGAGATTTTTTCTTTCATTTCATCTGGCAAAATCATTTGTGTAATTGGGATCTAATTAACTTTGTACACATTATGTTAAATGTTAAGAGGAATATAAGCTCTACCATGTTCATTAAGACAACAACAATTATGCCAGTGATTAAACTCTAACTTCATTTGCAAAACAAACATTATTTCACATAATGTGCTAAAATACGAAGTACAGGGACTATTGTATGGATGATTTATTTTTTATAGCATTTGCTTTCCTTTGTTTTAACATCAATAACATTTACTTTTTAACACAGTCTGTATAGAAATGTGTTAAGTTTTCCTACAGGCCGCCATTTTCTAAAAGTGTAGGTGTGGAACATTACCTTCATTACAAATGGTGTGCCACTCTCTAGACTATAAATTGGTGGAGCACAGGACGTGGGATGAGTTTGCTTTCAATGAAAAGAACACTTTCTCAGCAAATAGGGGAAAAGTGTTCCACCACGCAATTACCAGAACATCACATTTTATGACTTACATTAAGTAAGCAACACTGGAACACCAAGAAACAATCTTTACCCTTGTCTCAACTGAACATCAGAGTTACTTCTAATATCACAAATTGTTTAATTTCACTTGAAAATTAATCACAAAACCAAAAACTATTCAAGATGGAAACAAGAAAATTAGACATTCATTTTTTCTTTAAGGGTGGTATAACATCTTGAAGCCTTGGTCATTATTTGTGTTGATTTTGCACCCTATTTTTTTATGTTTGCATGGGATCATTAAAATGTGCAGATTAGGTTAACTGGCCATTCTAAATTGCTTCAGTTTTAATGGGTAAGGTTGCATAAGTGTGAATGAGATTGACTTCCATGATCCATCAAGAATTAGTCCTGCTTTGTTCCCAGTGTTGCCTGGATAGGCTCCTGCAATCCTGAATTGGAATTAGGATTCAGAAAATGAAATAGACTAACAGACCGTAATGATTAAGATATTTTATATGTGTGTTTTTAGTTTTTTTATGTTTTTTAAGGTGTGGATTCATCCATCCATTATCCAACCCACTGAATCCGAACACAGGGTCACGTGGGTCTGCTGGAGCCAATCCCAGCCAACACAGGGCACAAGGCAGGAACCAATCCCGGGCAAGGTGCCAACCCACCGCAGGGTGTGGATTCTGTTTTGGAATTTTTCTACTTGTTTTCATTTATATTAAGAAAAGTTTATTTTTCATTCCCATATATACTGAGGGGCGACACGGTGGCGCAGTGGGTAGCGCTGCTGCCTCGCAGTTGGGAGACCTGGGGACCTGGGTTCGCTTCCCGGGTCCTCCCTGTGTGGAGTTTGCATGTTCTCCCTGTGTCTGCGTGGGTTTCCTCCGGGCGCTCCGGTTTCCTCCCACAGTCCAAAGACATGCGGGTTAGGTGGATTGGCGATTCTAAATTGGCCCTAGTGTGTGCTTGGTGTGTGGGTGTGTTTGTGTGTGTCCTGCGGTGGGTTGGCACCCTGCCCAGGATTGGTTCCCTGCCTTGTGCCCTGTGTTGGCTGGGATTGGCTCCAGCAGACCCCCGTGACCCTGTGTTCGGATTCAGCGGGTTGGAAAATGGATGGATATATACTGAGACCACTAGGGGGTACCACCAAGCCCCAACCACCAGACACAACTCCACAGACACAAGTCCCTCGTTCAAATGAAATACTTTTATTAAATAAAGTACCTTTACAGGCTTCTTTTCCAGGAACTCAACACAGCAATCCGATTATTTCTTTTTTCTTTCACTTTCTTTTTTCTTCTTCACTCCTCCCCGGGGAGTGTGGCCCAGCTCCTCAGCCGACTCCGACTTGCCTGGGTTAGGTGATGTGGCTCTTTTTATGTCAGACCGGATTACTTCCAATGTAACAACATTACAACAAGGAAGCAGCTCCAGGTGTGGTGGAATCTTCATAATTGTGTGAAGTTATTTCTTAGCAGCTCCCTTGGCTGCATCCAAGTTCCCCAGCAGGGCTGTGCATCAGAACTACAGCTCCCATGTTGCTCTGTAGGTATAAAACTGGGAGCTCCACCAGGGGAATACTGCCAATTAAAGTAATGGGAAAATATCTAGCATATATAAAGGCAGCGTTCCTTTGTTCATTTATTCTCATGCCAACAATCAAACTGGCCTGGATGTTTGAATGTTCATGTCCTTCCATTATAAAGGCATCCCGGCTACATAAGGAATTATAGGACACCAGCCAAAAAGGTGGCTGGGGTTTCTCATGGTCAATTTTCTTGATGCTCAAGTCAAAGAAAGGATGCCACTGTAATTGCCCAAGATGTAACACAAGGGAGAAGATCCCGAATCCTGGACCAATGATCCAGGGAAAGGCACAAAGAAACTGTTCTGTTTCACACTGCGCAACCATTTTGTGTGATAACACCTGTGAAAGGCTCTGTTGAATAGTTTTGTTCCTTTTCACTATTCCTGCTTTTAAATAAGAAATTCTTGTTAACAGGATGTTAAATTTGTTGAATATTGTGCAGTCTTAGCTTATTAAAAGGTTACCCTGGTAACATTATATATTGTGATACCTGTTAAAATAAAAGACAGCATGTAATCAGAAATGACCAAGAAGTCACAGGCTATCGTATGTAGTTTTGTAGAACTTCTGAAAAAGTAACTTCTTGAAAATAGCCCTAGTTGAATAGACACTGTGGTAGCTGGCTTCTTTGCTATTTAAAGAAGATACACCACAAAGGTCTGAAGAGGCAGACATGGGGATGAGGCTTGGTACCGTCAGAATTCTTCTGATTGGTTGCAGGGGTTAGACTGTGATCTAGCTCTTTAGACCTTCCCCTGTGCACCTTTTGTAATAAATCCTCAAAGAGATAGAGGACTCTTGGGTGTGTGATTGTGAATATGTATATATACATGTATACTTAAATATATATTGTGAGGTTTCTGAACTCTTTCAGGACCCCAAACGAGACAACATGTCGAAGTGCGACTGACGCATCTGTGGAGGACTGCTTGTCCATCACCAAGGCAACCACAGGTTCACAGCGCTGCAGCATAGCGCTGCGGAAACAACTGTGAGCCGATCACGGTTGCGATATAAGTACCTGTCACTGATGGGTGATGCAAGGAACATTATAAATGCAGGGAACAGTATCACTTGGCCACTGACCTGGCCGCAACTATGGCCGTTTGCTGTGTCTGTATATAGGAGCTTGGTAGCTCCCGCTGTGATAAATAACATTGCTGTTCCTGTTTCAGGCTGAATAAAGCTGGTTTTGCTAAAGTACTGAGAATCAGCGTAATGTTTTGGGGTGTAAGACAGTGACTCACGTGTATACCACTCTTAACAGTAAAACTATGGCAAAGAAACACAGCGGCTTTTCAGAAACTCCCTCTTAAACAGTATTTCAATGAGAAACAAACACACTCTTACAAGTCCCCTTTTCAGGATCAGCTGCAGGCTTGCAGGCTTATAGTTTGACATGCTTCTCGCACAAGGTTTGGAACATTTAAAGGACAGAGTCCCGGCCAACCTAACAGCTCTCTCTCCTGTCCTCTCTCCCTCAGACTGCCTCTGCTCCAGTCGCTGCTTCCGAGCCATTCAACCCACTTGATGAGGAGGATTTTGTGTTTTTGACCTGGAGACAGGAGCTGAAGTACCACATTTGACAGCTGCTTCATGTGTGCTTTTCTGCTGTTGACAAACCTCTTCAGGATAAGGTCTTGTGTTTGTAACTGCCAGCTAAACAATAAAGACATTATTCCTTGGAAACCTGTTCCCTTTTCTAGTCTCCTGTGCAATTTAGTGACCTAAGCTTGACAATATAAAGTATTCAGACCCTTTGACTTTCTGCATACTGTATTGTGTTGTACATATGTTTTTAGATGGATAGTTTTTCCACTTTTGCATCAACCTACACTCAATAAGCCATAATGAAAATGTGAAAACATATTTTGGGAATGATTTGCAAATTTTTCTAAATTTCATTCTCATAAAATTTGCAAACCTTCCTGAAAACATGTTTTCACTTTGTTATTATATGATATTGAGTGCAAAAGTGTCAAATGTATCCATTTAAAATTCTACACACAATTAGGTGCATGTGTGTACATATATATACACCACCTCAAGCCGACCACCTTTTCGTGGTGGAGGGGTTTGTGTGTCTAATGATCCTAAGAGCTCTGTTGTCGGGGGCTTTATGCCCCTGGTAGGTTCACCCAAGGCAAACTGGTCCTAGGCGAGGGATGTGACAAAGAGCGGTTCAGAAAACCTACTATGATGCATACAAACATTGGATGGCGTTTTCCCTTGCCCGGACATGGGTCACCAGGGCCCCCCTCTGGAGCCAGGCCTGGAGATCAGGCTCGATGGTGAGTGCCTGGTGGCCGGGCCTGCACCCATGGGGCTCGGCCGGGCACAGCCCGAAGAGGCAACGTGGGTCCTCCTTCCCATGGACTCACCACCTGTAGGAGGGGCCAAGGAAGTTGGGTGCAGTGTGAGTCGGGTGGTGGCCAAAGGCAGGGACCTTGGCGCTCCAATCCTCAGCTACAGAAGCTAGCTCTTGGGACGTGGAATGTCACTTCTCTGAAGGGGAAGGAGCCTGAGCTAGTGCACATGGTTGTGAGGTTCCGGCTAGATATAGTTTGGCTTACCTCGATGCACAGTGTGGACTCTGGAACCAGTCTCCTTGACAGGGGCTGGACTCTCTACCTCTCTAGAGTTGCCCCCGGTGAGAGGCACTGAGCAGGTGTGGGCATACATATTGCCCCCTGACTTGTAGCCTGTTCATTGGGGTTCACCCCGGTAGATGAGTGGATAGCCTCCCTCCGCCTTCGGGTGGGGGGACGGGTCCTAACTGTTGTTTGAGCGTATGCGCCGAACAGTAGTCTGGAGTACCCACCCTTTTTGGAGTCCCTGGAGGAGGTGGTAGAGGGCATACCTGCTGGGGACTCCCTCGTTCTGCTGGGAGACTTCAATGCTCAAATGGGCAATGACAGTGAGACCTGGAAGGGCGTGATTGGGAGGAATGGCCCCCCGATCTGAACCCGAGTGGTATTTTGTTATTGGACTTCTGTGCTCGTCACGGATTGTCCATAATGAACACCATGTTCAGGCATAGGGGTGTCCATATGTGTACCTGGCACCAGGATACCCTAGGCCTCAGTTTGATGATCGACTTCATGGTCGTGTCATCGGACTTGCGGCCACATGTCCTGGACACTCGGGCAAAGAGAGGGGCGGAGCTGTCAACTGATCACCACCTGGTGGTGAGTTGGCTTGGTTGGTGGAGGAGGATGCCGGTCAGATGCCTGGTAGGCCCAAACATATTGTGAGGGTCTGCTGGGAACGTCTGGCAGAGTCCCCTTTCAGAAGTAGCTTCAACTTCCACCTCCAGCAAAACTTTGGCCACGTCCTGAGGGAGGTGGGGGACATTCAGTCTGAATGGGCTATATTCCGTGCCTCTATTGTTGAGGCGGCTGACCAGAGCTGTGGCCGTAAGGTGGTCGGTGACTCTTGTGGCGGCAAACCCCGAATCCGTTGGTGGACACCGGCGGTGAGGGATGCTGTCAAGCTGAAGAAGGAGTCCTACAGGACCTTTTTGTCCTGTGGGACTCCAGAGGCGGTTAGCAAGTACAAGCAGGCCAAGTGGAATGTGGCTTCGGTAGTTGCTGAGGCAAAAACTCGGGCGTGGGAGGATTTTGGGGAGGCCATGGAGAACAACTTCTGGATGGCTTTGAGGAGATTCTGGTCCACCATCCGGCGTCTCAGGAGGGGGAATCAATGCAGTGTCAACACTGTATATGGTGGGGATGGTGCGCTGCTGACCTCGACTTGGGACGTTGTGGGTCGGTGGGGGAATACTTCGAAGACCTCCTCAATCCCACTAACATGCCTTTCAATGAGGAAGCAGAGCCTGGGGACTCGGAGGTGGGCTCTCCCATCTCTGGGACTGAGGTCACTGAGGTGATCAAAAAACTCCTTGGTGGCAGGGCTCCGGGGGTGGATGAGATACGCCTGGAGTTGTAGGACTGTCTTGGTTGACACGCCTCTGCAACATTGCATAGACATCGGGGACAATGCCTCAGGATTGGCAGACCAGGGTGGTGGTCTCCCTCTTTAAGAAGGGGGACCAGAGGGTGTGTTCCAACTATAGAGGGATCACACTCCTCAGCCTCCCTGGAAAAGTCCTGGAGAGGAGGTTCCGTCAGATAGTCGAACCTCGGATTCAGGAGGAACAGTGTGGTGTTCGTCCTAGTCGTGGAACAGTGGATCAGCTCTACACCCTTGGGAGAGTCCTGGAGGGTGCATGTGAGTTTGCCCAACCAGTCTACATGTGTTTTGTGGACTTGGAAAACGCGTTCGACCGTGTCCCTCGGGGAATCCTGTGGGGGGTGCTCCGGAAGTATGGGGTACCGGACCCTCTGATAAGGGCTGTTTGGTCCCTGTACAATTGGTGTCAGAGTTTGGTCTGCATTGCCGGCAGTAAGTCAAACCCATTTCCGGTGATAGTTGGACTCTGCCAGGGCTGCCCTTTGTCACCGATTTTGCTCATAACTTTTATGGACAGAATTTCTAGGCGCAGCCAGGGCATTGAGAGGGTCCGGTTTGGTGGGCTCAGGATTGGGTCACTGCTTTTTCCAGATGATGTTGTCCTGTTTGCCTCGTCAGGCCATGATCTTCAGCTCTCTCTGGATCGGTTTGCAGCCGAGTGTGAAGCTCGGATGGGAATCAGCACCTCGAAATCTGAGACCATGGTTCTTAGCCGGAAAAGGGTGGCGTGCCCTCTCAGGATTGGGAGCGAAATCCTGCCCCAAGTGGAGGAGTTAAAGTATCTTGGGGTCTTGTTCACGAGTGAAGGAAGAATAGAGCGGGAGATCAACAGGCAGATTGGTGCGGCATCCGCAGTAATGCGGGCTCTGCATCGGTCTGTCGTGGTGAAAAAGGAGCTGAGCCGAAAGGCAAAGCTCTCAATTTACCAGTCGATCTACGTTCCTACCCTCACCTATGGTCATGAGCTATGGGTAGTGACCGAAAGAACGAGATCGCAAATATAAGCGGCTGAAATGAGTTTCCTCAACAGGGTGTCTGGGCTTTCCCTTAAAGATAGGGTGAGAAGCTCAGTCATCTGGGAAGAGCTCAGAGTAGAGCCGCTGCTCCTCTGCATTGAGAGGAGTCAGATGAGGTGGCTCGGGCATCTGATCAGGATGCCTCCTGGACGCCTCCCTGGTGAGGTGTTCTGGGCACGTAGCTGGGAGGAGGCTCTGGGGAAGACCCAGGACACGCTGAAGGGACTATGTCTCTCGGCTGGCCTGGGAACGCCTAGGGATTCCCCCAGAAGAGCTAGTAGAAGTGACCGGGGAGAGGGAAGTCTGGGCATCTGTGCTTAAGCTGGATTGATGGATGGATGGATATATACAGTGCATCCAGAAAGTATTCACAGCGCATCACTTTTTCCACATTTTGTTATGTTACAGCCTTATTCCAAAATGGAATAAATTCATTTTTTTCCTCAGAATTCTACACACAAAACCCCATAATGACAATGTGAAAAAAGTTTACTTGAGATTTTTGCAAATTTTTTAAAAATAAAAAAATTGAGAAAGCACATGTACATAAGTATTCACAGCCTTTGCCATGAAGCTCAAAATTGAGCTCAGATGCATCCTGTTTCCCCTGATCATCCTTGAGATGTTTGTCCAGCTTAATTGGAGTCCACCTGTGGTAAATTCAGTTGATTGGACATGATTTAGAAAGGCACACACCTGTCTATATAAGGTCCCACAGTTGACAGTTCATGTCAGAGCACAAACCAAGCATGAAGTCAAAGGAATTGTCTCAAGGCACAAATCTGGGGAAGGTTACAGAAAAATTTCTGCTGCTTTGAAGGTCCCAATGAGCACAGTGGCCTCAATCATCCGTAAGTGGAAGAAGTTCAAAACCACCAGGACTCTTACTAGAGCTGGCCGGCCATCTAAACTGAGCGATCGGGGGAGAAGGGCCTTAGTCAGGGAGGTGACCAAGAACCTGATGGTCACTCAGTCAGAGCTCCAGAGGTCCTCTGTGGAGAGAGGAGAACCTTCAAGAAGGACAACCATCTCTGCAGCAATCCACCAATCAGGCCTGTATGGTAGAGTGGCCAAACAGAAGCCACTCCTTAGTAAAAGGCACATGGCAGCCCGCCTGGAGTTTGCCAAAAGGCACCTGAAGGACTCTCAGACCATAAGAAAGAAAATTCTCTGGTCTGATGAGACAAAGATTGAACTCTTTGGTGTGAATGCCAGGCGTCACGTTTGGAGGAAACCAGGCACCGCTCATCACCAGGCCAATACCATCCCTACAGTGAAGCATGGTGGTGGCAGCATCATGCTGTGGGGATGTTTTTCAGTGGCATGAACTGGGAGACTAGTCAGGATAAAAGGAAAGATGACTGCAGCAATGTACAGAGACATCCTGGATGAAAACCTGCTCCAGAGCGCTCTTGACCTCAGACTGGGGCGACGGTTCATCTTTCAGCAGGACAATGACCCTAAGCACACAGCCAAGATATCAAAGGAGTGGCTTCAGGACAACTCTGTGAATGTCCTTGAGTGACCCAGCCAGAGCCCAGACTTGAATCCGATTGAACATCTCTGGAGAGATCTTAAAATGGCTGTGCATCGACGCTTCCCATCCAACCTGATGGAGCATGAGAGGTGCTGCAAAGAGGAATGGGCGAAACTGGCCAAGGATAGGTGTGCCAAGCTTGAGGCTGTAATTGCTGCCAAAGGTGCATCGACAAAGTATTGAGCAAAGGATGTGACTACTTATGTACATGTGATTTCTGTTTTTTTTATTTTTGATAAATGAACTTTTTTCACGTTGTCATTATGGGGTGTTGTGTGTAGAATTCTGAGGAAAAAAATGAATTTAATCCATTTTGGAATAAGGCTGTAACATAACAACATGTGGAAAAAGTGATCTGCTGTGAATACTTTCCAGATGCACTGTATGTGTGTGTGTGTGTGTGTGTGTGTGTAAAATATGCATATAGATATCTAAAGAAAGGAACACAAGGAATTACTCTCCCATCCGAAACTGTTTCTTGAAATTTGAATGAAAAAAATGGGTAAAACATTGTTAAATATTAAGGCCTTAGCGACTCATACAGAGGTACACACATTCCCCAAGACTGGTTGCTCCTCTTCTCTCTGGATAAGAGTTGCACTGCTTGGTGTTCATAGCCCTAGGCTACCATTGACTTTTCTTTACAGTTTAAATTCAGGTTGTCCTGAAAGGGCTTTATCCCAGCAGATTTTAGGAGGACTTAAGAAAAATCTCTTTCAATCTTTCATGCAAACTTTGTTCTCTGTCAATCTTTTTATTAAGTTTTTTTTCTTTTTAATAAACAAGTCTGCTCTCTGCTGCCTCCAAGTAAAAGACAGATAACCACGATAGCTCAGAAAATTCAGTTAACAGATGAGCTGCTATCATACCAGTGGGAGACTGGGTGGGATCTGGCTCGGCCTTTCAAGGTTATGTTCCATCTTTTTTTAGTTTAGTTTTTTGCAGAATTAAGAATATGAGCTAGAAAAGACAGCAGCTATAAAAGTAGTGACTACTTGTTGTGTGCCTAGCACCTATTTCTGGGGAAGCAAAACATGTACAGTATGTCCATTTCTTGTGATGATTAATTGTAAAATCATAAATAATTCCATTCCTCCATTTTCAGACTCTCTAAGGCCATATCTAAGATCACAATGAAAAAAGGTCCATTATGGACACAATGTGCACAAACAAGGACACCATCCATGGTTTAGCAATCCAAAGCATTGAACATTTGCACACTTACAAGGGAAATTTTGACTTTTCATGAATTAAAACATGTGTCTTATGATTTTGCGAAATTTGTGTCATTAAGTTTAATTTTTTGGAGAAATTTCTATTATTATTTTGTCAATTTTTAATCTTTTTTGTTATTTACTTTGGCCACTGTCAACACATCCTTGTAGCTACCATGTGGCACAGGAAGCTTTGTGTCATTACATTATTTTCTGGTAGCATATAAAATGGATTAAATGCTTACAACAAATAATCAAGTAAAGTACCACAATTAATACTATATAAATCATGAAGACAAAGCAACTATCGTCACCGCTCTGTGGAAGTGTGGAGCACATTTAAGTTCTTTATCAAGCCAGCAGAGCCTTGCTACAAACCTCCAGTGGCAGACCCCGGTGGCTGATCCAGCCAGAAGACCCAGTGATATCATTCAGGGGCCTGTGCAAAGCCTTGGCACAGTGCTGTCTTGAAAATGTGCTCTTCAGTGATTTTCCTGTTGTAAAACATTTGTTTAGTGGTTAAACATATGTGTGCATGGAAAGACAAACATGAATGTTAAGCAAAATAAATAAATACATACATAAATAAATAAAACTGCATTTTGTTGGTAATGTCTAATCATAATTTAACGACTTCACAACTCAATAACAAAATATAGTTTACTATTTCTACATTTGTGCCATATCAGAATTCTCAAAATGAGTTACATAGCATGTACGTTTAACCAGCCAATTTCTGTATGTCAAAAATTAACATCTAAAAATACTTAACATTAAATAATGGTACAATTTAATACACATAATATTTCTATCACACAATTTTACAGTTTGAAACTTGTTTTGTTAAGTGTGAGCTTTGAATGCATCAGTTCCATATGGGAACAAAATGGTTGACAATAGTCCCTTTCCTCTTACTTTCTGTATACTGCACCTACTTAATTTCAACCATGGTGTGACGGTCCGGGTCCTGCTCCATTCTCCCACCACTCTTCTGGGAGCCTCTCAACCCAACACTGTTGGTCATGTAACCGGATGAGTTTGGCAAATGGGAACAATTCACACTTGGAGCAAAAGGATGGTGAAAAATTTCAAGTGCTTTTATTAAAAACAAAATCAAAACAGTGTCCATACAGAAAGTGCAGTGCTTCAGAGTTAAAAAATAATCCATAAAAAGGTAAACAATCCAAATGTTTAAAACAAGGCTAAAACACAAGACTTAAAGTCTGCAGCAGACATTCGGGCAAATCAGCCAAGCACAGCTCTTTCCGTGTCTCTCCAGCTCACCCATGGCTTGCTCAGCTGGAGAGACTTCAGCCACCGCGGTCCTCACACTACCGCCCCCTGTCTTGGCTGCCACCACTTGCGTCTGCTAGACCACCTGAGGTCAGTTGTCCTTCCGTCTTCCTTCTCGCACACACAGTTGTCCCTCGGATTCCAAGGAAGGATGCCACCTCCACATAGTCAGTGGGCACAATCCATCCCTCTAGCGCTGATCCTTTGCTCCACATGGGACCCCTGACCATGCTGACCTCTCTCTTTCAGCTGGCTGGCTCGTCCACTCTCTTTCACTGCCTGCAATGCCACACTTTCGCTCTCCAAGCCTTTCTTCCTTTTTTTCTCTCTTTTCCATTTTCCTTTCTGTCCTGTGCCGACCCTTTTTTATACGACTCCATGTGCGCAGTGGCTCAATCACGCACCACAGGAAGCCGATTAAGCAACTGAGAAAGATCGCACCCTCACGTGTAGGTGCGACTCACCCCAATTACCTCATCAACTTAAGGTGGCTGCTCAAGCGCGCCCACGGAGACTGACACGGCCAAATGGATTATTTAAAAACTGCCCTTTCATTCAGAGCTGCAGACTCACTATACCACATGTGGTGGAGATATAACTTTTTTAGAAGTATTGCAGCAGATATTAACAGTCACATATTTACAGGACACTAACCCCCTGAAGCACAAGGGAAAATATACTTAAAACTATGGATAAGCAAATAGTTTTATGAAACCGAAGCTAACATTCATTTTGCATGTAATTTAATTATTGTGAAATGCTAAACTCACCTAAAAGGCTTTTTTGGGAGTTGCTAATTTTTTTGTGGTGGGAAATAAGGAATATTGGCCCCTAAAGCACTATTCGCATTTCAGTGTTTACATGTGTTCTTTTCCGCAGCTGTGTAATGCAGATAATTGGCTGCACACTGTTGGGAATTGGAGACACAAATATGGTGAATACGTGGTATAAGGCTTCAAAAAAGCTTCATTAAAATGCTTTACTGGCCAGGTCAGGCCTGCTTTGCTTGCCTAGAAAGGCCTAACCCCAATGGAGCTTACACCCAACTCCACTGGCCTGCCTCAGGCTTTGCAGGCCCAAAGGGGGTTGAGGTTTTCCAAAGAAACTTCACAGTTCTAAAATATATATCAAAAGAACCACAAATAGAAGGGTTACTATAATCCTCAGCATGTGAAAAACGGACCTCAATATGAACTCTTTAAAAAGAAGGAGTTATTAACGAAAAATACAAAAATGAAAAACAAGGCCCCACATAGCAAAAGAGGCAAAAAGATATTGCCTGAATGGCAATCCTAAAAAAGGGTCCAATATGTAACCCAGAACGCTTAGACAAAGCAAGAAAACCAGTGAATCCATCCATCCATTTTCCAACCCGCTGAATCCAAACACAGGGTCATGGGCGTCTGCTGGAGCCAATCCCAGCCAACACAGGAACCAATCCCAGGCAGGGTGCCAACTCACTGCAGAACACACACAAACACACCAAGCCCAATTTAGAATCACCAGTCCACCTAACCTGCATGTCTTTGGACTGTGGGAGGAAACCGGAGTGCTCGGAGGAAACCCACACAGACACGGGGAGAACATGCAAACTCCACGCAGGGAGGACCCGGGAAGCGAACCCGGGTCTCCTAACTGCGAGGCAGCAGCGCTACCACTGCACCACCGTGCCGCCCTCCAGTGAATCCATAAACAAATAATAATACAATTCCACAGAAAAAAACAAAATGCTTGGCTGCTAAATCTTGCTTCTGGCTCAAATAAAAAGCTAGAAGAAAGCAGATATATTGTATTATGTATTAATGGTACTGACTGTAATATTATTTCTTTCTCTTTTTTTGAAGTGTTTTGGCTGTTTTAATCAGCCAAATTGAGTAGAGTTTGAGGTATACTTCATAGACTTTGAGTATAATGTTAAATTACTGACTGAACCAAAAGTGTCCCTGAGTTATTACAATCCTCTTCCCTGAGAGGCATACAGCATGGCACAACTACATTCATGTCACTTAATTTCTTTTTAGTTGCATCTTTTTTAAGGCTGAGGCATAATTTACTCAACAGAAAATTAGCAAGTCTATAGAAAACAAAGCATAACCATCTATAGCTCATCATTGACACCTTTAAAAATAGAGAATGTTAATCTAATTTCACTTTCATATTCTGCACACAGCCAATGGATAAATGATGTTCATAGCAGGATTTGGTGTTTTCTTTATTTTGAAAGGATAGTCATTTATTAAAAGACCTTGAACAGAAAAGCAATAACGGCAAACTTCATATCATCTTTTGAAATGCCATATAGTGCTAGCTTCCTCTTCAATACTATTGGCCTTGAAGAAGAGCAGTGCAGAGACTTAGAAACGTGAAGTCAGTGGGCTGGTTTTGTGGAAGATGTAACAAAAATGATCTCTTGGAGTTGACGTCCCATAGACATGCACTCACAATTAAGATGGAGGAGAGTTTACTAAACAGATGCCTTTAATCAAGAGAATATCATTTATTTTGTTTTATTTTTTATCATAAAAAAGATTTTAACTTCTTATCTGTCATTCTGCTTCAAATTCTCCTTTGTTTATGCTTAGAAATTACTTATTGGTCACAAAAATGTATGTTTCATAATGTGGTGTTTTGAGTTTATCTCTAATAAGAACACATTGTCACCTACAGAATGTGCATTTTATCAGATCATGAATAGCACTACTTTATGTAACAATTGCTGAGGCTCTGAATCAGAGTTATTTTATCAGCAATATTTGAGGTATGCTTTTGTAGTATGACCCTGAAGCAATAGTGAACCTGCCAACAGCAGAAAAGCAACTAAGGGAAAAGAGTACGGCATTCAACACCCAAACAATGAAAGGGAAACATGAACAGGCATTGGTGACGTACAGTGTACACGATTGAGGAATGATAGACGTTATGATTTTGGAGAATGCCTTGAAGGTTATTCTCTGAAAAAAGTATTGTCAGGAAAGGTAAGCAGGACCTCGACCAGTTCTAGGCAGCCTACCTGTTCTGTTATGAACATGTGGGTCTCTGTTACCTTTTATGGAGGGCATGCTGTCCCTTTAACTCTGATCTGGTGCTCAAGACTGCAGAAATATCTTGGAAAAATAGAATTGCAGTAACACAATAGTTTCAGAGGGCATTTCCTGGCCCTGAACTGGTTCTTAGAACGATCCTGATAGCAGCTGAAGGCTTGGACATAGTCTCCCGGCCATAACATCTGTCAGTTGATTGTGAAGTCATGAAGTGAATGAGTGAGGTAGGTGCTTATCTGGTGTGAGGCAAAGGCCAACGTGGAGATGTATAGAGTGAGAATGAAGATGAGTGTTCAGTGATATATTTGGTGGCCAGAAGAGCAAGTTACCCACCAGACATGTTATGTACTGTAGACCCACACAGGCTGCAGCTTCAGTATGAAGTGTGAAGTAATGCAAAGAATATTATCTAGACATGTTCTACTGTCCACTTCCCATAAGGGGATCACTGGATTCCTTGTCCCTTTTTTAATTCTGTCCACCTTTCCTGGTTTGTCAGTTTTGGAATAGCCTACTTGGTTTAATAGACTTTTCAATTCCTTATGAGAGAAGGGTAAGGTAGCAGACATCCAGTGGTAGATGCCTCTGGGGCTGCTCCGGCATTCTTGAGTTTTCCCAGGCATCCAGAAAGTTGAACAAACCTTCCTGAAACTTGGTTTATGCATTACTCACTGTACCTCTATGAAAAGTCACTGTCAATTGGGTGTCCAGTGCTGTCCATCTTCAGCGCAATCAGCAGTCTCAATTTAATATCGAAGAATAATCTTAGGTTAAATAACTGAGCAGCATTTACCAAGCTTCTCTTAACCACATGTCACAAAAATAGGTTGTTACTCTTAACAAAACAAGTCTCAAACTGTAAAATTGTGTGATAGAAATATTATGTGTATTAAATTGTACCACTATTTAATGTTAAGTATTTTTAGATATTAAATTTTGACATACAGATATTAGCTAGTTAAAAGCACATGCTATGTAACTTATTTTGAGAATCCTGATATGGTACAAATGTAGAGATAGTAAACTATCTTTTGTTATTGAAGTCATGAAATTATAATTAGACATTACCTACAAAATGCAGCTTTATTTATTTATGTATTTATTTCTTTTTACTTAACATTCATGTCTGTCTTTACAAGCACACATACATTTAACCGCTAAACAAATGTTTTAGAACAGGAGACTCACTGAAGAGCACATTTTCAAGACAGCACTGTTCCAAGGCTTTGCACAGGTCTTTGAATGACGTCACAGGGTCTCCTGGCTGGAGCAGACACCGGAGTCTGCCATTGGAGGTATCTAGCAAGGCTCTGCTGGCTTGATAAAGAACATAAATGTGCTCCACACTTCCACAGAGCAGTGAAGATAGTTGCTTGGTCCTTATGATTTATATACTGTTAATTATGGTACTTCACAAAGACAAATGTGTTTTTGTGAATTCATATAAAAGGATGAACCCAGCCACAGGAGATGCACAAACCAGTGTGTTTCTTCATGCTGGTCCCAAACCCAGATAAATGGGGATGGTTATATCAGGAAGGGCATCCATTGTAAAATTTTGCCAAATCAATATGCGGACAACAATACAAATTTCCATACCAGATCGGTCGAGCCCCGGGTTAACAACGACCACCACCATTACTGTTAGCTAACAGGGTGCTGGCGGAAATTGGGCTACTGTTGTCGAAGAAGAAGAAGGAGAAGAAGAGAGGGGAGACGTGTCTGGAGGCAGGAGGAGAGGAGGAAAGTAAAGAGAGGGGAACTGTGGGTAGGAAATTTGAATGTTGGTAGTATGACTGGTAAGGGGAGAGAGTTAGCAGATATGATGGAGAGAAGGAAGGTTGATATATTGTGCGTGCAAGAGACTAAATGGAAGGGGAGAAAGGCCAAGTGGATTGGAGGTGGATTCAAATTGTTCTATCATGGTGTGGATGGGATAAGAAATGGGGCAGGAGTTATTCTGAAGGAAAAGTATGTCAAGAGTGTTTTGGAGGTGAAAACAGTGTCAGGCAGAGTAATGATTATGAAGCTGGAAATTGGAAGTGTGATGATGAATGTTCTTAGTGCATATGCACCGCAAGTTTGGTGTGCAATGGGTGAGAAAGAAGATTTTTGGAGTGAGTTGGATGAAGTGATGAACAGTGTACCCAAGGGACAGAAAGTGGTGATTGGAGTGGATTTCAATGGGCATGTTGGTGAAGGGAACAGTGGAGACGAGGAGGTGATGGGTAGGTATGGTGTCAAGGAGAGGAATGAAGAAGGTCAGAGGATAGTGGATTTTGCCAAAAGGATGGACATGGCTGTGGTGAATATGTATTTTAAGAAGAGGGAGGAACATAGGGTTACATTCAAGAGTGGAGGAAGATGCACACCGGTAGATTACATCCTAGGAAGAAGAGTTGATCTGAAAGAGATTGAAGACTGCAAAGTGGTGGCAGGGGAAAGTGTAGTTAAGCAGCATAGGATGGTGGTCTGTAGGATGACGTTGGAGATCAAGAAGAGGAACAGAGTGAGGGCAGAGCCAAGGATCAAATGGTGGAAGTTGAAAAAGGAAGACTGCAAGGTTGAGTTTAGGGAGTAGGTGAAACAGGCACTGGGTGGCAGCGAAGAGTTACTTGACAGCTGGGAAACTACAGCAGATGTAGTAAGGGTGACAGCAAGAAGGGTGCTTGGCATGACATCTGGAAAGAGTAAGGAGGAAAAGGAAACCTGGTGGTGGAATGAGGAAATACAAGAGAGTTTACAGAGGAAGAGGATGGCAAAGAAGAAGTGGGATAGTCAGAGAGATGCAGAAAGTAGACAAGGGTACAAGGAGATAAGGCGCAAGGTGAAGAGAGAGGTGGTGAAGGCTAAAGAAAAGGCTTATGATGAGTTGTATGAGAGGTTGGCCACTAAAGAGGGAGAAAAGGACCTGTAACGATTGGCTAGACATAGGGACCGAGCTGGGAAAGATGTGCAGCAGGTTAGGGTGATAAAGGATAAAGATGGAAACGTACTCACAAGCGAGGAGAGTGTGTTGAGCAGATGGAAAGAGTACTTTGAGAGGCTAATGAATGAAGAGAACGAGAGAGAGAAGAGGTTGGATGATGTGGAGATAGTGAATCAGAAAGTGCAACGGAGTGGCAGGGAGGAAGTAAGGACAGCTATGAAGAGGATGAAAAATGGAAAGGCCGTTGGTCCAGATGACATACCTATGGAACCATGGAGGTATTTAGGAGAGATGGCAGTGGAGTTTTTAACCAGATTGTTTAATGGAATCTTGGAAAGTGAGAGGATGCCTGAGGAGTAGAGAAGAAGTGTACTGGTGCCAATATTTAAGAATAAGGGGGATGTGCAGGACTGCAGTAACTACAGGGGAATAAAATTGATGAGCCACAGCATGAAGTTATGGGAAAGAGTAGTGGAAGCTAGGTTAAGATGTGAGGTGATGATTAGTGAGCAGCAGTATGGTTTCATGCCAAGTAAGAGCACCACAGATGCAATGTTTGCTCTGAGGATGTTGATGGAGAAGTTTAGAGAAGGCCAGATGGAGTTGCATTGTGTCTTTGTGGACCTGGAGAAAGCATATGACAAGGTGCCTCGAGAAGAGTTGTGGTATTGTATGAGGAAGTCGGGAGTGGCAGAGAAGTATGTAAGAGTTGTACAGGATATGTACGAGGGAAGTGTGACAATGGTGAGGTCTGCGATAAGAGTGATGGATGCATTCAAATTGGAGGTGGGATTACATCAGGGATCAGCTCTGAGCCCTTTCTTATTTGCAATGGTGATGGACAGGTTGACAGACGAGATTAGACAAGAGTCCCCATGGACTATGATGTTTGCTGAATACATTGTGATCTGTAGCGATAGTAGGCAGCAGGTTGAGGAGACCCTGGAGAGGTGGAGATATGCTCTAGAGAGGAGAGGAATGAAGGTCAGTAGGAACAAGACAGAATATGTGTGTGTAAATGATTGGGAGGTCAGTGGAATGGTGAGGATGCAGGGAGTAGAGTTGGCGAAGGTGGATGAGTTTAAATACTTGGGATCAACAGTACAGAGTAATGGGGATTGTGGAAGAGAGGTGAAAAAGAGAGTGCAGGCAGAGTGAAATGGGTGGAGAAGAGTGTCAGGAGTAATCTGTGACAGACGGGTATCAGCAAGAGTGAAAGGGAAGGTCTACAGGATGGTAGTGAGACCAGCTATGTTATATGGGTTGGAGACGGTGGCATTGACCAGAAAGCAGGAGACAGAGCTGGAGGTAGCAGAGTTAAAGATGCTAAGATTTGCACTGGGTGTGACGAGGATGGATAGGATTAGAAATGAGTACATTAGAATGTCAGCTCAGGTTGGATGGTTGGGAGACAAAGTTAGAAAGGCGAGATTGCGTTGGTTTGGACATGTGCAGAGGAGAGATGTTGGGTATATTGGGAGAAGGATGCTAAGGATAGAGCTGCCAGGGAAGAGGAAAAGAGGAAGGCCTAAGCGAAGGTTTATGGATGCAGGTGATGGGTGTAACAGAGCAAGATGCAGAGGACAGAAAGATATGGAAGAGGATGATCTGCTGTGGCAACCCCTAACGGGAGCAGCCGAAAGAAGAAGAAGAAGATATAAAAAGGTGATAGCAGCCTGAGCCTATTTAAGTTTTTGAATTCCCTCCTAAAGAAATTGGATGGCACCTGGGAAATACTTTCATTATAAAATGCGTCTATTTTAAAACATTTTCTAAAAGTCAATAATATGCATGTTAGAGAATTTTCATTTAAAATTAGTTTGATTTTTTTTTCTTATAAAGCTCCCTCTACTTAAAAGCCCAGTAAGTATATAATAATTACAAATACATAACAGTTTAATTATAACAGAAAATTACCTTCAACTATTTTTCACAAAACATAATATTCAAAGCCTAACAGAGAAAACAGCTTGCAATATACTGTATATATATTCAAACTTTGCTCTGTAAGCAATTCGATTACTGCACAATACCACAAAGGTCTTATCTGGTGACTGGAAAAATTACACTTTTTTTTTAATAATATTTTTCAAATGTAAAGCAGTTAAAATGTTTTCGCTGTCAACTGTTTCTGCACATTGTGCCCTTTGCCCTCTATTGGGTTGTAGCAATGATTCACTGATCAATACACCATCCATCTTTCACTTAGAGAGATCTATAAAAATTAAATTAAACCATATAAATATACAAACAGCAAGCTTTTCCTGGAAAAAAAACTAAACCTGAACTTTTCCGTGTTCTCTATCTACCTTTGACAGAAAAAAACTAGCTCATTATTTATCCAGCTTTCATGAAGACATTATATTTAATTAGTGAGTTCATGTGTATCGCTGTTAGAGAACAAATAAAGTTTACAACCTTTTATTAGTCATACACTAAACATGGTTCGTCTATCTGCATTTTAAAGTGCAAGCGTTTATTAAGATTTAACTGCACATACCGTTTTCAGTTTTCATAACAAAGTAGTGGTGAGTGTTGCGCTCAAGAGTAACTACTACTGCACCATGGACATGTTTCTGTTTTTTTTTTTTTTATTTACTTGCTTCCTAAATACAAACTGTGAACACTGGGGCTTTAAAGGAAACCCTTTTCTAACTGGATATTTACAGCTCCTTCTAGTTTATTGCCACTGGATCTACAGTATTACTCCTCTAACTCACACAGAGTGATTATTTTTGTTGTGTCTCTTCTTACTCGTCACTGTGTAGTATACTTAAAATTTCAGTTCTGCACCTCCAATTTACTCTACTAAATGTTATATATGATGAGACATTCAGAAATGAGAAAAAAAAAACATTTTTACTGAATAGATCATGTTTATAAACATCCAGACAAAGGGCAAGTCTACAAGTCCAGTTGTGTGTATTTTTTCTTAGGCAGTCCTAAAGGTAAATGCAATGATGAGACCTTTTCATAGTTAATTTATATGAAATATCGGGCAGAATCTCTATTTTGTTAGGATATTTGCTGTGCCTTGCTACTGTTTACATTTTTCTCCCAATACAATACAATTTACAATACAGTTTATTTTTGTATAGCCCAAAATCACACAAGAATTGCCGCAACAGGCTTTAACAGGCCATGCCTTTCGACAGCCCCCCAGCCTTGACTCTCTAAGAAGACAAGAGAAAAACTCCCAAAAAAAAAAAAACCTTGGGAAAGGCAGAAAGAAAGACCATTTTCCAGGTAGGTTGGGTGTGCATGGGTGTCTAAAAGAAGGGGGTCAAAACAATACAATACACAGAACAGAACACAAGTAATCCTCAATACAATATAATAGTAAAATAAAAATATTACAAGTACAGAGCAGAATTTAACAGTAGATGATATAACATAATGTGAACTGGATTTGTTTAGAGACCTCAACCATCAAGCTGCCTCCTGTGGTGTAACGGGTCCACAGCTCAAGTTAACAGGGCCTCTTTTTAAATAAATAAATCGTTATGGATTCTTGAAGTTTGAATTAGTGCAATTTTAGCTCAACAATCATTACCGCTTTTAGTTGTTTGTTCCCTTGTCATCTGTTTTGAAAGAATCTTGTTTTAAAAAGTTCCTTTTATAGTTGGTTGGTTTTGAATATTTTTCTGTTTATACTTCCAGCTAAAAGTTTGTTTTAATTATATTGAGTTTCATTGTTTTTTTCTTCTGTAATTTACTATTTATTGGAATAGGATTTAAAAGTACAGTAATCCCTCACTATATCGCGCTTCGCCTTTCGTGGCTTCACTCCATCGCGGATTTTATATGTAAGCATATTTAAATATATATCGCGGATTTTTCGCTGCTTCGCGGGTTTCTGCGGACAATGGGTCTTTTAATTTCTGGTACATGCTTCCTCAGTTGGTTTGCCCAGTTGATTTCATACAAGGGACGCTATTGGCAGATGGCTGAGAAGTTACCCAGCTTACTTTTCTCTTTCTCTTGCGCGGACTTTCTCTGATCCTGATGTAGGGGGATTGAGCAGGGGGGCTGTTTGCACACCTAGACGATACGGACGCTCGTCTAAAAATGCTGAAAGATTATCTTCACGTTTCTATCTTTTGTGCAGCTGCTTCCTGAAACGACATGCACAGTGCTTCGCATACTTAAAAGCTCGAAGGGCACGTATTGATTTTTGCTTGAAAAACAAACTCTGTCTCTATCTCTCTCTCTCTCTCTTTGTCTGCTCCTGACGGAGGGGGTGTGAGCTGCCGCCTTCAACAGCTTTGTGCCGCGGTGCTTCGCATACTTAAAAGCAAACAGCCCTATTGATTTGTTTGCCCCTTTGAAGAGGAAGATATGTTTGCATTCTTTTAATTGTGAGACTGAACTGTCATCTCTGTCTTGTCATGGAGCACAGTTTAAACTTTTGAAAAAGAGACAAATGTTTGTTTGCAGTGTTTGAATAACGTTCCTGTCTCTCTACAACCTCCTGTGTTTCTGCGCAAATCTGTGACCCAAGCATGACAATATAAAAATAACCATATAAACATATGGTTTCTACTTCGCGGATTTTCTTATTTTGCGGGTGGCTCTGGAACGCAACCCCCGCGATGGAGGAGGGATTACTGTATCTGTTAAGTTATTGATTTAAATTTGTGTTTAACAAAATTATTGTATCTAAGCATTCTGGCAGGCTAGGATTTTTATCACCTTTGGCCTTCTTGTTTGGGAAAAAACAAAACAAATTGATATTATGATTTTTTTTCAGCTTACAAGACTCAAAAAAGATTTTAAACAAAAAACGCTAGGCATTAAGTCTTTAATGGGGCCTAGATACAAAACCAGCCTGGCCCCAGCTTGAGAAGCAGGCTTTTTGTCCTGGACAGGGACAAAACAGTGGTAGAGGCTTCAAAACACAAAAAGAATAACAAAGATGAAGAGGAGAAATGTCTTTTACAAATACCCAAAACAATACTCTATAATTCAAGTTGAGGAGACTAAGTGTAAATGAATCAATTATTTGGCTGACACCTCTTTTTGTTTTTCCAGTTGCAGCACAGGCAGGTGAAATGACTTGCTCATGGGCACATGGTGTCAGTATTGAGATTTGAACCCACAACTTTAGAGTGTAAAGTCCATAAGCCTTAACCACTATTCCACACTGCCTGCCTATTTTGTCTATTGATGCCTTAGAGTGGCATTATCTGATGCAGACAGCAAGTCATTGTGAGTATTGCTTTGGAATTGTCTTGTTATTGCAGATTTGTGCCTTGTTTTTGGTCTTTCAGTTTGTATTACAGACTTGCCTTCTGTTTCCATTTTGGGGAGCTTTCATTTAAAAACATAAATAAACTTTTTTGTGTTATTCTAAAGTCGCAGAGTTGTGTTTTCTTACTCTATTGCAGGACATTTTTGTTTACTTAAGTGTTTTTGAATTTTTAAAGCCTGCCTTTTGAGCTTGGCACCAGGCTGTCTGGGGCAAGCCCTACTTCTAGGCAGACCAGTGAAGTTCTGATTTCAGGGTTTATCATTTTGTGGCCTGTTCACCCCAGTTTTGCCATTTTCTGTTGCAGGAAATGCAAAATAAAAAAATAAACACTAAAAGCAACCAAATACACATTTATTGTCCAAGACACTAAGCCAGAAACTAGAATCAAAGAAAAAAAAAACAAACAGAATAAACAGTAAGCAAGCAAGACTTATCTCACAGCTGCTGTGTCAGGAGGGCCTGTCCCCTGAGGTTTAACACTCTAATGGAAATACATACTAAACACATAAACATAAGTACTCAAAATACTTATCAAGAGCAGTTTAAAAAGACAAAAATATCTTTAGAAACATAATTTACAGATAAATACGCAAATACCACTAAGATAAATAAGTAAAATAAAAAGACACTTGAGCCAGGATATAACAACTAGAACTTTTCAAGTATTGTTTTCATTTTCCTCTACTCAAATTTTTTTATGTGTAATATTATTTTTACAAAGTTATTATTTGTATTGTAATTTTTGTAAAATTATTGTATTACCATTTTATTTATTAGTATTGACTGTGGACACTACCCTTTTGTGAATTTTTCAATTGCCGGAGGCATAATGTTGTGAATGCCCATTGCAATGCATGACCAATGGTATTTAGGATGGCTAAATGTCCTGATCTGGCGTGCTTCTCCATTTTAGCTCCCTCTAATTTTACTGCACTTGATTTTCCCATCTCTGATCATTGAGCTATCACTTTCAATAGTTTGACTCAGTCAACTATGACAAATCACACTTGCATTTTTTTTTCCTTTTTTTGTATAATCTACAGGCCTCTATTCTTGGTTCTTTTATTAGCAAGAATAATTTTCTCATTCCCCATTCTTCCACCATTGAACTAACTGCATATTATTATAATTGTTTATCACACTGTTTAAATACTCTAGCTCCTGTTAAAACAAAGTTTCATTTAAACATTTAGCATACCTTGGTATGCTTATGAGATGTGCCTTACGAGAGCATCAATTGCAACGCATGTACAAAAAAACTGGCCTGGCCGTAAATGCTGATGCACATGCAGATCTTCATATTAAATATGAAGATGCACTGTTAATTGCAAGATCTACTTGTTATTCTGTTATTATTAGTACATCAGGGAAATTCCAAAATTCCTTTTTCTACAGTTAACGAGCTTCTGCTCTATCACTGTAATCCTCTTTTTACTGTTTCAGAAGTTTGTTGTTCTTTTTAAAAAAATTCCAGTCTAAATTTGATTCCATTCATCAGTAACTCAGCACTACATCACTGTCTTAGCTTTCATCCTGGATAAGTTCTGCGGCGCATATCACAACTTATTTCTGAGATTTCTCTCCAGTTAATGATGTTTTGATATCGAAGATGATCCATAAATCTAATATATAACTACATGTCAACTTGACACTATGCCCACTGTCTTAGTCAAAGCTTGTTTACCACCCCTCATTCCTTTTTTGACTACCACTTCTTTCTCTTCTGGTGTAGTCCCTGATTGTCTTAAAATTGCTACTGTCACCCCTGTTATCAAGAAAACTTGTAGTAATCAAAGAGATTTATGCAATGATTGTCCAATTTCCATTTTTCACTTTGATGCCAAAGTTTTAAAATGTGTTGTTGCCTTCCAATTACAGGGCCACTTAAACATTAAAAAAATCAGACTTGTGATTCAGTTTCTTGATCTTAGTTGACCATTTGTCTTCATGGAGTACAACTAGTACTGATTATGCATGGTTTCAGTCTTACTTACAGTAATTAATAGACTTCAAGTTTTTCAACTGAATGATTGTATTCTTACAATTCTCCTGTTACCCACGGTGTGCCCCTTGCTTTTTATCGCTTACCACCTCCTCCTTGGTTCATTAATGTATCAATAGGGTATTTAATTTAACTGTTATGCTGGTAACATCCAGCTTTATATTTCTACCAAGCCATCTCAGGCTTGTTCTCATTGGTTAATGTCTCCATGATATTCAAATTTGGATGGTTTATCATCTGTTCAAGGTTAATAGTGACAAATCCTAAATTGTCCTTGTGAGCTTTAGAGCTACCCTTTTAAAATTTGAAAAGTTAATATCTGAATCAATGACACCCATGTTCCTTTACATCCTCAGTCAAGAGCCTTGATGTTGTTTTTGAGAGCACTCTGACTTTTCAGTCACATTAGCACTGTGCTGCATTTTATTAGCTTTGTAACATTTCAAGACTTTGTCTCTTACTGTTCTACATTGTAACTGCAACATAGTCTTGTATCCTGTCTAAACTTAAATAGGCTGTAGTTAATTCAAAATTCAGCTGCATGACTATTGAGTCAAACAAAAGCTCGTAATCACAATATCCCTCTTCTATGTAAACTTCACTGGCTACCAGTTTAGTACCGTATTGACTTTAATATTCTTGTCTTTACTTACAAAGCACTCAATGACCTGTCTCTCACTTATTTAAAACATTTTCTTAAAGATTATACACCAGCCCTCTCACTGCACTGTCCACTGGTCTTCGTGTTGTCCGTTCAGTTTGCCTGTCTTCCATAGGAGGTTGGGCTTTTAGTTATACTGCCACTTTGCTCTGGAATTCCCTCTCTCATAATATGTTGACTCTTGATTCTATTTCTTTAGTTAAAAAACATCATAAAACTGATCTTTTTAGAATAATTTCCTTAATAATTATTCTGATTAAAACAACTCAAGTCCAGTCTGTCTAGATTATATGGGTGATACTTTGCGTTATTCGGGTTCAACCTTCTTGTGAATGATACACACCTTTGACATTCACATCCAGTCTCTTCAACATATTCAGAGCAGGATCACACAGGGCTTGTGAGTTTTGTTTTAGGAAAGACCCAAAGTAAAATATTACAGAACACTTGGTATTGTTCTTCACTTATTTGGTTTTGCTGCTTCAAAAATGGGCGTCTCCATTTTTTATTTTGGCTAGCATGTTATTAGCTATAGTATGTACAATGTATCCTCTTTACTCTATTTGTACTTGTCAACTCCTGGGTGACTGAAATTCTTTGTTCCTGTATAAAAAGAACTGTTTTATTTGCTAAATGTGGATGTTTATGGAACAGTGCTCATCATTAGTTTCAAGCCATGGTACCTCCATTTTTTGAAGAAAACTCTTTTCTTACACTCAGCCTCTGCTTCTTCTGAAGTGGCGGAATGCCAATGTAATTACTTCAAGTCTGAGTCTAACCTTTCATAAGGATATCTTATACTTTAAATACACTGAGAATGCAAATAGCCCTGGAAATTAGGATGAGTTTACTTGTTGGGCAAAATGAAAAAGGTTCTGAATAAAAACAGAGTAATGTATACATTTTTTCCAGAATTAGCCATGAACTGCTATAGCAATTATTTCATCAGAAAAGTCTTTGAAAGTTAAAAATTAACATTATTTAATTTTTCCTACCCTTTTACCTGCTCTTTTAATGCATTTCTAGAATACAAGCATATGACGGACTCCCCATTAAGCAGTGTCTGGTGGTCTAACTTCAGTTAATGTAACAGAAGTTAAATTACTGGAGCCACATGTGTAAACGGTGCGCATGCACAAAAATGTTGTGTACTCCCATTTCCATGTTCAAATCGTAATGTATAAAACCTAAACTTGCCATAAAGCCATGCACATTTTCACACTAGCTAAATGATTGGCATATGCAAGTTCTCCGCTCGGATTTGCAAACCGGCAGCACCCAGCGTCAAAGCAGTGCTTTTGTTCCAGTATGGTTTCCCTTTGTTTTTTAGATCCACATCCCTGACGCGGCTTTATCACATACACTGAAATTAACCCCATATTGTTTATTAGTTTAAGGCATCTGATTGTAATTAACCTGTAACAATATAATGGTCCACAGAATGGCCAAACTATTCCAAATACCATAGCTGCTTTAGCGTTGTTCCTCTCAATGCACCACTCAGACTATTTGTCCCACTGTATCTGAGTGTGCAATCAGTATACAGCATCAAGCACAAGCTGCCTCAGCCACGCTGCCTATTTGAACTGCTCTCATACGACAAACGCTTCAGAGCCTTTCCTGTAGAGACATCGCGGTTCAGAAACAGTTTCATCCCAAGAACTATAAACGCACTCAATCAGTCCATCAAGTGCTCCTTGTAGAACTGTTTGTACTTATTAGTACAGTTACCTCACTGTAAACTTGCGATACAGTTATAATATTTCACAACCTGAGCCACTTTATAAAGCGCGTATTTACATATGATGACGATATCATTTTTAAGATGAAATGCAGCAAAATATGTTTATTACATTATACAGATAAAATGTTAACATCATTTAAATAATCTATATTGTTAATAATTAAACATGTGAGGACACGGTGGTGCAGCGCTAGCGACGATGAGGTGCCTTGTTCAGGGATTGTTCCTGCCTCGCACTGTATTCTTGCTGGGGCTGGCACAACACTGGAAGGATACACGGATAGAATAATTAAACATGTACTACAAAGATATTTCAATGTTCCTTAAAAGTTTTGAAGGATTGGCATTCTAAGATTACAGATGGCTTAACATCTGTTACAGAGCTTATTGTGTGGTGATTGGTTACTTGGAGAAAGAAAAGGAAGGACAGGAATTGGAGGTTAGTACGTTTGAAAGTGACAGTACTGCTGCATTTCATTGAAGGTCGCTCATGGCGCAGCAAGTATCTTGCATGAGGCAGTCTCAGAACAGGGCGCCAGCTCGTCATTCCCATGCTTAATAACATGCTTTAACTCCTATCATCATGATAATGATATCAAGTATACATCTCAGTATTTTAATTATTCAGAGAGCTGTAATATCATGCATGTAATGGATTCTGTGTCCAATCAGAGGAAGAGAAAGCCCGTTTAAGAAGCACATAGTGATTCACACACATAGAGCACATAGAAGAACAAATACAAAACAAAGCATTTAATGTGCTACTATAGTTACAATGGTATTTGAGAAACTAGTAAATTAAATGGTTTAAAGATGAAGTTTATGATGTTCTACTTTAATGATGCAATAAACTACATGATTGAAGTGGAAATTTCAAGATTAAAGTTGACATTTCAAGCTTTTTTCTCACTGTGTCCCAATTTTTTTTCTTTTCTCTGTACCATAATAAGCTTTCATATGACACTCAGACAATGGGCTACAACTCGCTTTTTCATGGCGGCTTTGATATCTGACAACTTCTTTTTAATTTGGGCACTGTGCGACTTCGTGAACTTGAGCTTTCGAGTTTCTCCAACACTAAATGTCACTCGATCAACTTCATTTTGTTGTTTATACCACTGTTTAAACCAACAAATAGTACATTTTTCCTTGCCTCCACTTGGTATTCACTGAAATTCTCCTATTTTCCCCTGTGCTTTTGCCATTGTCTTTTCATAGAACGCTGAGCTTAAGGGCTATTTATATTGATTTGCATATTCAAAGAGGAGTAATTCTGGGAGGAGACGGGACGGGACAGCAGGCGCATGCACATGTGTTACTTTTCGTGCTGACTGGGATTTATGTAGTGGAAGAACGTGGAAGTTGGTAAACACACAGATTTATGCATCTGGATTTTTTTGTGCGTACGCACATTTCTGCTTTTGTCCTCACACCATGTTTTAGTGTGAATTCTGCGCATGGCGTTATGCATGAGGCCCCTGGTCAGTCAAGTTTGTAGTGAGAAGCAAACAAGTACAGAGGTGTGTAGTAAATTAGTTGAGAATATTGACTTTAGGACCTCCATTTGTCAATAAAGACTTTACAAGCAAGTCTGTAATTGGCTTTTGTGCCCTGTAGATGAGGCACTGTGGAGAGATGTTTGCTTTTATTTCATGACCATTATCATTATCATTATCAATATCATCATCAGTCTCTTTTGATGGGCTTCTAGTCAAAACTTCTCCCTAAGATGTCATTTACTGTAACATCAATAAATCAGTAAATCATCATGGTTTACTAATCCATTAATCCGGAAGTTGTCTCACAATGCCAGTGTGCATTTCACAAACATCATCAACAGCAGTATTATAATCACCATAATCATTGTGCTGTGTTTATGTGTTTTGTCTTGTGCAAACACTTCTACTGTAAGCTCACATTTCTTATTTTTTTGGTTTAATGTGGTTTACTGGCTTGACCAGCCTATGTCTACATCCTTATTGCTCCAATGAAGCAGCTATAGTGGAATAAATTATTTCAGGCTTGTTAGCGTCCCAGTAATTTGTGGTAACATGACAACAACTTGTAGTTCTCTATGTTTCTGTTTGAGCTTTGTTACTTTTTGAGCACAGTTAAACATGTAACCTTAACACATTTGTTCTACTAAATAATAAATAAAACAAGTACAGCAGTTAATAAAGCTGACATTTCAGAAAAATAAAAACTCAGCTATGTCTGTCAAAGAGGGTTAACTAATATTTGTCTTTGTAAGGGAAAAGGTAATCCTAGATTAGTGAAATAAAGTAAATACATTCTAATAAATCTTTGTATCCATAACAATAAACCCATAATAAACCTTACATTTGCAGAGATTAAATGACTTTTCCCCAACCTGTAGGGCAAAAGCGCAAGTGCGTTTCTATTAATTTCATGGGCTCTTAGTATTACTGTCATTCCCATTATCCACGTGTCATGGTAAGATTGCTGTCTGAAACAGAGCAGCGGAAACATTATAGAGCTTAGCCTCCTATCGCATAATCTTCTTCATGAGGTAATTTGGATTTGCCCCTTCTTATCTTTGTGTTGTTTGCTAAGGCATCCTTTGTGGCTGCAACATTTTTGACGGCTATTTTCAGTACATGCAGGGCCTGAATTATTATTTTTGTATTTAAAGGAACAATTTCAAATTAAAACAGATGCAAAGATGGTGTAACTGTTGTAGCTGCTGTGGTCTCGTCAACTTTTGGGGCTAGTGTTCATTTCCCGGCTGGATTATTGTCTGAATGGAGCTTTTACCATCCTTTCCATGTTTGTGAGCATTTTCTCTTGGTACCTCAGTAACCTCTCTAATCCTAAAGAAATTCATTTTTCATTTTAGGTTGAGTAGCAGATTTTAAATTGCCAAGTGTAAAGAGGGATATTATACTATAGGAAGGTCTGGCTGGTACTTTTGCCTCATTGATCCAACAAAGTGGTACCTCACAGATCCAGGGGACTATTTACTGCCCACAATAATTTTTTACAATATGCTTTTTTCCTGTGTTGGCTTAGATACTCCAGTTTTCTCCCATGCTCTCATGTAGCTTATGTTTTTGTTGAAATATCAATTGGTCTTTCATAAGCTAGAATGGATGTGTCAAATGATGGATTTGCTTTTATGACAGGGTGCCTCGAGAAGAGTTGTGGTATTGTATGAGGAAGTCGGGAGTGGCAGAGAAGTATGTAAGAGTTGTACAGGATATGTAAGAGAGAAGTGTGACAGTGGTGAGGTCTGCAGTAGGACTGACAGATGCAGGATCTGCTCTGAGCCCTTTCTTATTTGCAAATGTGATGGACAGGTTGACAGATGAGACTAGACAGGAGCCCTCTTGGACTATGATGTTTGCAGATGACATTGTGATCTGTAGCGATAGTAGGGATCAGGTTTAGGAGACCCTAGAGAGGTGGAGATATGCTCTAGAGAGGAGAGGAATGAAGGTCAGTAGGAACAAAACAGAATACATGTGAGTGAATGAGATAGAAGTCAGTGGAGTGGTGAGAATGCAGGGAGTAGAACTGGCGAAGGTGGATGAGTTTAAATACTTTGGATCAACAGTACAGAGTAATGGGGATTGTGGAAGAGAGGTGAAAAAGAGAGTGCAGGAAGGGTGGAATGGGTGGAGAAGATTGCCAGGAGTAATTTGTGACAGACGGATATCAGCAACAGTGAAAGGGAAGATCTACAGGACAGTAGTGAGACCAGCTATGTTATATGGGTTGGAGACGGTGGCACTGACCAGAAAGCAGGAAACAGAGCTAGAGGTGGCAGAGTTAAAGATGCTAAGATTTTCATTGGGTGTGACGAAGATGGACAGGATTAGAAATGTGTACATTAGAGGGTCGGCTCAAGTTGGTCGGTTGGGAGACAAAATCAGAGAGGCGAGATTGTGTTGGTTTGGACATGTGCAGAGGAGAGATGCTGAGTATATTGGGAAAAGGATGCTAAGGATAGAGCTGCCAGGCAAGAGGAAAAGAGGAAGGCCTAAGAGAAGGTTTATGGATGTGGTGAGTGAGGACATGCAGATGGTGGGTGTAACAGAACAAGATGCAGAGGACAGGAAGATATGGAAGAAGATGATCCGCTGTGGCGACCCCTAATGGGAGCAGCCGAAAGAAAAAGAATTCACAACAGCAATTCCTTCAGTGAAATAACAGTAAACTCCCTAAGTTTATCCTTAATTAGTCATGGTAACTGGTTATTAGAGAAACCTTGTAATTGCATTAGCTCCACTGAAACCTGCTATTCTGTTTACTTGGGTTGCAAGGTACTGGCATTCTTAAAGTTTAGTTCTGGGTTAAAAAATGCCCAAAATGATACAGCTTTCTCATGAATAATGTCTTTGTTTTTTGCAGATTGAAGACTGTTTAATGTGACACATTGGCAAGAAGCTGAAGATTTCATACAGGTCTACTACTGTCCTGAGAGAAGAGGGCAAACTGGGTCTAACCAGGATAAATAAAAGAAGGGGAAAGCTCAGATGGACAACTGCACAGGAGGATAAGATCATGAGAGTCTGTAGTTTGTGAAACAAATGCCTTATATGGCTTCAGTTGTCTTCTTCTTTAAATACATGGCAATACCTTATTAGCTATTTTTAAATGGGTGTACATGCGTGTATGTGTATATGTATATATATGCAGGCATAGATGCATGCATACATGTACATGTATGTATATAAACATATATATATTTTTTTTAAATGCGTGAATGTATCAATAATATAAGCAATTAATTTTGTTGTACTTTGTGAGTTCATCTTTCAGTGGATTTACATTGTAATTGAGAACCAATTTCAATGACATGAAAGCAAATAACATATTGATCAACATTTACTTGCTAAATAATAATAGGTGCAAACCATCTTGCCTTCAAAGATGGGCCATATTCACAACAATACGAATGATGATTGCACAACAAGCAACTGGGGCCCGTCTACCATTGGTGGTATTCAAAAAAGGGTACAGGAGGTGAGCAAGGTACCCCAAAATGACAAAGTCTGAGAAGCAGTGGTGGCTGGTGCAAATAAAGTGGGCGGGGGTGCAATTTTCAGGGGGACAAACATGAAGCAGCACTTATGTATTAAATAGTGCCTTTCACATCTTTTTATCTATCTATTTACCATATAGTGCCTTTCAAATCTATCTATCTGGTCATTCCACATGCTCTTGCGGTCCCCATCATAGTGGGTCCTAATCATAGTGTCAATGCATGTCTTGGCCTGTCCAGTACCAGACCCATAGGAGAAATTCAGGATACAATTTATAATACCCCTTCTACCATGCTGCCAAATCTGATGTGAGCTTTCCCATTTCCACTGTGCTCCAAAACTTCAGTCCTTGACATCCACCTGCCACCCAAATGTTATACTATTCTTGTCTCTAAATTTCCCAATACTCTCTCAACTTGCCCAGTTCCTCATTGTACCAAAATCCACACGAACCCTCTGTAATCTTCCAATAACATGGACTTCTGTCTGTCCTAGAACACATCCATAGCATAAGTCCAAATCTTATTCTGGCTCTGCTAATAGAGTGTCCAGTCCTTGGCCATTCACACTGTATTCCATAAATCCACATCATTTAATCACTAATCCTCTGATTTTCCTCAAGTCTTGCATCCCAGTTTATCACTTACCACACTCACAGAGTCATTGCAAAAATAATTTTATTCTACACTTGCTGTCAGTCCTATGCACGTTTTCCAGGCTTACCTCACCAGGGCACTAATTCACATTGTAAGATCTACAGACCCCCACATCTTAAAATATAACTTAGCACCCAACCTATCTTGTACTTCACCCACAGGACAAGTCCAACCTGAATCTTATTCTGTCTGTATGGTCAGGATATCTCTGTTTCCTTGAACATAAATTTTGCTCTCCTTTTCTTCAGGCTGGAAAATTTCTCAGTTACTTTTTGCCTAAACTGAGTGATATCACAAAGCCTGCCAAAAAATGTAGCCTCATGCTATTATCTAGATCAGTGTTTCCCAACCTTTTTTTCTGTAATGGCACACGTTTTATAACCAAGATCATCTCAAAGCACACCATTATCTTACTAACCACAAACACATATACAATATATCTCATACACTTGTTCAACTGCCTGAAGGGGCAGGACTACCGAAGAAGCAGGTAAGATGAGGAGCTTCCAAGATCAGCATTCGGAGGTACTGTGCTTAGTGAGCACTTTGGTGGCATCTACAAGCTGCTTCGCCCCTATGACCACCCTTCCCTGCCTCAGAGGCAACTTTTATGCCCACTATCTACCAGCACTGTGAGGCTGGTGACCACACACCCAGGGCGGATGGACTTTAGCAGCCAGGAGATATGTGCAAAGTGCTCTAACATGGTGATCACAGAGCTGTTTTAATGCCAGCATCGTCAGGTAGTTCTGTCTTCCTAAGACAAGTCTCAACCATCTGCGGAGCTTGTCCCCCTCAGGTTTAGACCCAAGTGAGCTACACTATTATTTCCATGGCACGGTACACCTGGTAGCTCTCATGGCACGCCACTGTTCTGCAGTACAATGGTAGAAAAACACTGGTGTAGATGAATGTGGCTACTTTAATTCCGCTTGCATTTTTCAGAAAGATGTTTTAGGTCCTGTACCTTCCATCATTGTCCACAGCGCTTCGGTACTGACACTTTAAAATAGCCAACAGGAAAAGCAAAAAAGGCATTATTTACACCACATCCAGTTAGCCAAACGGAGTCTGTAAGTTCATCTTTTTTTTTTCTTCAAGTAAAGAATTTATGAAGGAGTGTTTCATTAAAGAAATAACCAAATTTTCTTTGATTTCTGAAGTTCCACTTGAAATTACCATCTTCCTAAAATTGCCCTCACTAATCTGTAGTAATGTAAATGGTAGGTGTGAACTGTGAACCATGGCCATGAGCATGAAATAGCGCGTTGACAACTGTCCAATCACATTTGATAAAAAAAAACCTATAACAACACTAATTTGCTTCCAATAAATGTTAATAAATAAATTAAAATTGGAGGCGCAAAGAACAGTGTCCCCAGCAAAATCAGAAAGCAACCAATTAAAGGGAAGCCTCAGGTCATCTGCTTTCAAAAAATATCAAGGACTTATATAGACTCTCATTTGGCTGGCATCCTTCACTCTGGAAATATAGGTATTCACACAGATTTTTTTTATATTCACACAGAAATTAAACAAAATAAGTCTGAACCAATATGTAGTGGGTGCTGACATGTTCTGACACCAGGCACGTTGTGCAAATAAAGAAATTTATTTCATGATTATTTTGAATTACCTAATTGATTTAAGTAGAGTTTTTAAAATATTTGGTTAGGGCAGTGCCCCATTGCCCAGGCATTACAAACTGCTACTGCTGAGAAGTATATTTTATGGGAACTTGACAGAGAGAGAAAGTGTCATGAGAGGTCAGTCAGTCAGTTATTATACAACCCGCTATATTCTAACACAGGGTCATGGGGGTCTGCTGGAGCCAATCCCAGCCAGCACAGGGTACAAGGCAGGAACAAATCCTGGTTAGGGTGCCAGCCCACCACAGGGCACACACACATACACACACACCCACACACTAAGGATAATTTAGGATTGCCAATGCACCTAACCTGCATGTCTTTGGACTGTGGGCGGAAACCGGAGCACCCGGAGGAAACCCACGCAGGGAGGACCCAGGAAGTGAACCCAGATATCCTTACTGTGAGGCAGCAGCGCTACCACTATGCCACCGTGCCACCCGCCATGAGAGGTTGAGACACAAAAGGATACTGATTAAAGGTGTAGAAAGTATGCTGAGAGTCAGCTACAAAAATGGGAAGTATTCACAAAAATTCGAATGATGTTTTCACAGTTGGTAACGGGGGTCTGTCTGCCATTGGCAGTTGTCAATAAATGTACAGGAGATGAGTCAGGCATCTCAAAATGACAAGAGTCTGAGGAGAAGGTTTTACAAGAACATGATCAAGAGAGGAAGCACCAGCAAAGAGAGGTTGAGGCACAGGAAGATACAGAGGAAAGGCATAGGAAGGAACAATGATAGAATAGAATAGAATAGAATAGAATAGAATAGAATAGAATAGAATAGAACATCTACTCATGGAAGTGTGTGTGCCTGTCTATCCGGCCTGGAAGTGAGAGGTGGAGTCAGGGTAAGGGTTCCACTTCCGAGGATACACAAGCAAGGCCAGACTGTTGGCAGAACGAAACCTATGCTAATACAAAAGCGAGGCGAGCACATCGGCAAAACGGTATCCCTTTTACTTTTCCTCCCACCGCTAATACACAAGCGAGGCGAGCACGTCAGCAAAACAAAACCTCCTAGGAGACAGATGCCCAGAGTAGTTCCTTTCAATTACTTGACATTTCAATTTTTTTTCTGACGATTTCAATAGTTTCTGGGACCCTAGGTTTTTTACAGCACAGAATTACACAGCTAGTATAATATAATATATATTGTATTGGAAACTATCTTGGTAGCTCTCTACAACTTCATCAGGTCAAATGTAAACAAAAAAAGGGTATTTATTATGAACATATTCCAGAAATGATACATGAAAGGGAAACTTTAAAAGATAAATAAAAACAGAGCCATTTTTGACCATTTTTTAGAGTTTCATGGAATTACTCAGCTAATTAACAATCCTACTTACAATGTACAAAGATACATTCTCAAATTTCTTAAACAAATTCAGAGTCATGAGGCCTGGAGGCTATCTCAGAAGGATCAGGTATAAGTAGGTAATAATACTGGACAGGGAGGCATGCACACATATATAGTACAATCATACAGGGATTAGCTTAGAATCACTGATTATCCTAACCTACTGTATGTATCTCTGTGAAATGGAGGGAAAACCAGAATACTCGCACTGACATGAAGTGAAAAAGTTTACATGGGCAACAGCTATGAGTAGGAATTGAACATAGGATGATGGGTCTGTGAAACAGCAATGCTAACTGCTGCTCCACTGTGCCATCCTAATCAAAATCCAGGAAGAAATAAACTAAAACAAACATAAATATCTGGTAAGTTATTGAAGTGAATTCAATTTAAGAAAGTCACTCTCTGGGAATGAAAAAAACTTTAAGGCATGAAGGGTACACATTTGGGATTAAAAGCAGCCAACAGAAGTATTACATTTGCTAAACAGAGATAAAAACGACAAGGAGTGTGAAGCTCTCTGAGGAAACCAAATATGTTCTTTTAATTAAGCTGAAAGTGTTCTTAAAATAATATTGAAAACCTATATAAATAGTATAAGCAATATTCTACATTCACTAGCAGAATAATTCGGATTATTGAATGATCAATGAATGAAGAGTAAATGGGACAACATGCTAAATATTACAAATGGCTTTGAGGTTCACTATTTCCCCTGAGAGAAAAGCAGCCATTCCACAAATGAGGGATTTATTGAGAGAAACATCTGCTTAAATGTCATAGCATTGACATCTCAAAATATATAAACTATTTTTTTACATTCACTATCCCAAAATACTAAAGTAAGAAATTTCATATCACAAGGTGTTAGTGTTGGAGGACACTATAAAGAAATTGCTCCTATGCTGTACTACTGTTAATTGTATTTTTAATCTAATTGCTTTGCTTGATAGTGCAGCTGCTGATGGTGGACTTCTGTGAGTTTCTGAGTCCTGGGTTCAAATCCCAACACTGTGTGTATTTTTTCCCTTGTCTATTTGTTTTTCAATAGGTAGTCTGTTTCTTTTTACTACCACATGCAAAAAGTGTTAGTTAGCTCCATTAAATTTGCCTGTGTGTGTGTGTGCACGTGTGTGAATGTGTCTTGGGGTCGATTGAATGTCCAGTCTTAGTTCCTGCCTTACACTCAATGCCTCTGAAGTATTTGTCATCACCACATACTTAAATTAAGGGTACAGAAAATGGGTTGATGCTTGATGATTTTATGTTTGGTTATCATACAGCACTTCTGGGAAGGTCATTTTGATGAGTGCTCTTTATACTGTATATGTAATGAATAACAATTATTTAATATATTATTATTATTATTATTATTATTATTAATAATAATCTCTCTATTATAAAAGAAAATCTTGTGACGAGACGTGATCTTCTGAAGAGAGACAGAGAGACACTTCAGAGAGGCAGAGACACTTTCACTTCCCGCGACACGGTCAAGTCACGTCATTCTTACATCCATTAGAAGCATGTTCCCATGAGACGGTGATCTGGCAAGGAAAGTAATAATCAGCCCGGAACAAGTGGAATTGAAAACCCTGCGGGTCCAAACGGGGTCAGAAATAAAAGACAAGGAGTAAATGACACAGTAGAACTTCATAAAGACATTCAAAAACATTGGCGCAATACACATGCAGAGCAGGTTACAAATTATGACAGCAGTGGAATTCGAAAAGCTCAAAAAACCCTTGGTGCGATACACATGCAGAGCAAGTTCAAAAATATGACAGTACTAAAATTAGAAAGTGTCAAAAAAAAAAAAACAGAGTACAGATTGCATTCGTGCAAACAAACGGAAATTAGTATAGGTGAAATAACGGAACAGCAAAAAGAGATCGACTATATGGACATATGTGATATGTCTTAAGTATATAGATATTGTAAGGCTTTAAAGTTTAAGTCATAGATTTGTACATCGTCTAATTCGTGTTGCCATCAGGAAAAAGTACTGCTGCTTCCCAATGAAGAGGTTTTTTCCACAAGAATTCAAAGATTTCTTGTTTGATAAAAGTGAAATCCATAAACACTACAGGCAAAATATTAGTGTCTACAATAATCTTTTCGCATTAGCATCATTCGATGCACAAAACGTTGATTTACACAATAATGGACCATTCGCTATGAGAATCTGTGTTCCCGCAACAATTACAGTTACGACAAATTTAATTTAGAAAAAAACACAATTTGATCAGGTGTATCTTTATGATCACGGAGAAGCGATTCAACATAGAATCGAAAGAGTTAAACGATCCCACGTAATAGAAATTATGCAGACAATAATGGATACAAATCCATACGTCCAAAAATATCACACTTTATACGAAATTTATCAGCAAAACATGGACAAAGAAATTTTCTTGAATGTCTATATGAATCTGAAAGATCACAGTCGCATTTATAATAAACCCACATGTGACGAATTGTCAGCGATAATAATTTCGAAAGACGGAGATATCCAAGACAGAGTAGATATTCGTGTATATCCAACGGCAAAGCATGTGCCGACCCTTTACTCTTTCATTTGCTTTTCCCAGATGGGAAGGATGTTCAGAAGCAAACGCATTCAGAAAAACGAATAACACCCACGCAATATTTCGGGTTAACATTAAAGATATGTTCCCATGTATTTAACCAACTTCCGTCATCTCAACGTTTATCACAACATTACATTATTAATGCGTATGTAAAAGTCGCAGCTAATCGTCTCTTCTTTATTAAATTGAATCAAGCTAAACTTAAAATGGAACAAATGAAAGGTTTCATTGATCACGTTCAAAATTTAAATATCAATAGTTCAGATAAATTCAAAATAGGTAAAGCATTAATATTACCATCTTCATATCATTATAGTCCAAGAGCATTGCAACAGTTATACAGTATCATGATGCAATGGCAATATCCAGGACTAATAGTCAGCCAGATTAATTTCTTACAATGACATGCAATCCACAATGGCCAGAAATCAGCAGCTTCTTGAGAACAATGCCACTGGCTACATCGGCTCTGGATATTCTCACTTCCGTAAGCAGATTGTTTTATCAGAAAGTCTTATTTTTATTGAATGAACTCGAAACAGTGTTCGGGCAAAAACGAGATCTTGATATGCCATTCATATTAAAACGTTTACAGTTTCCCATGAGAATAGCTTTTGCGATGACAATTAAAAAATCACAAGGACAAAGTTTATTTATAAGAGACAAAGAAACGATATTCACTCACAGCCAGTTATACGTTGCATGATCATGTTGTAAGACCAAACAAGGAATCAAAATTCAATGCGATCCTGAAGAAAAGTTAATTCCAAATATTGTTTTTACTGAAGTTTTAAAATGAAAAGTGAACATAAGCATATGTGACAATTCCCATGAAATAAAAACACTTTAAATTGTATTTCCACAGGACCAAACCCAGAGGTTGGTGAGTGAAGTGAGCGGGGGCAAAGCCCCTATTAATAATAATAATCTTGTAATTAATCTTTTTTTTTCTTTTTCTCAGAGCTAAGATACCCTGTAGAAGTGGAGGGGGAGAGATTCCTCCATGTACTTTCTTACATTCTCAACTAAATATAACATTGAACTGGCTCTGTACAACTTGTTTCAATAAAAGTTTATCTAAACATAACATGATATTTATTGTGTAGCAGTTTTCATGATTTTATACTCACCTTTGTTTCTACCATTCCTTTAAAAAATTTTGTCTTTACTATTAGAAAACAACAAGTGCGAATAATTTCTTTATTTCCTCTAATTATTATACTGTATTATAGTGAATTACTGAAAGGCTTTATACAGTTTCTCTTAAAAAAAAGCCATACTTGAACTGTGACTACAGTTTAGGTGAAAAATCAAACTTATGTTGAACTCTTTGCAGTATTTGTGGGCATAACTGAAATTTAAAACCTTACCTTTATCTACATTGTATGGCTTCAAGGACCATAGATAACATTAACAAATGTAATTTAATTGATAACTTTTAAAAAAAAATTAGGGGTAATAGCTGTAATGGAGAGACAAAAATGGTAATGTCTAGCATGATAAATAATTTGTGGATCGTCTTTATTTAATTGTTTATATACTTTTTAATTTATAATGCAGTCCATTAATCAGATGTGATTTCTACATGCAGAGAGCCATAGTTGGAATTGTGCATAGAATTGCCTGGCCAGCTGGGCTGGGGGAATACGGGGGACCAGGACATTTTGAAACATGACAGTTTTCATGCAGTATGAATTATGTTAATGTTTTTTAAATTAACAAAACAAATCAATTTTTGTTTTATTTTCTGATAGAAATAAATAAACGACCTCCAATTTACATTCACATGCAAAGAAAACACAAATTGCATATGGTCAGCTGCCAACTATCAAAAAGGCATGACTGAATCATAGCAAACTGATTTTTTCCTTGGAAGATGATTTGGACAGCATTTCATCTTTGGAATTATCAGCGGTGACAGCAACAGTTTATTCTTTATATGCCTACCTGCCCACATACAACTCAGAGCATGTGTCTGTGTCGTTCTGTTGCACTCTTTGTTCCATTATAAACCAAGACGCAATTTTTTTTTTTTTTTTGATTGTACATTATACTGCTATATGTTTGTAGATAACTTTATGTGGCTTTCATGCCAGGGATGTAATGTTTGTTTTTTGCAGTGTACTGTTTTCTTAGCGGATCACTCTCTGTTTTGTTATACACAAAGATGTGGTGAATGTCTCTTTCTATTATTCATTAAACACCGTTTTTACTTTGTAAAAAGAATATGTGGCTTGTATAGCAGGGACATAATATGTATTACAGTCTACTGTTTTCTTAGCAAATTAATCTCTGTTATGTAATAAACAAAGACACGATTTCTGTTTCTTTCGATTGTGCATTGTACTGCTTTGTGTTTGTAGATAACTATGTGGCTGTCATGTTAGCAACGTAATGTTTTTGTATCACGGTGTGCTGTTATTTAGTGGATTATTCTCTTTTACATTATAAACAATGACTGGTACAGTGCCATATCTTTTCAATTCATGAAAATTGCTACGACCAATGCCTAGCATGAGCTCAAGTGCGTGCAGAAGGAACTCCGAGTCCAGCTCAGGGCGACGAAGGAGCAGTACAGGAGAAAGCTGGAGCAGAAGTTGCAGAATAACAGCATGAAGGAAGTGTGGGATGGGATGAAGATCATCACTGGCTGCAGCTCAAAGCGGGGTACCACCATCGAGAGAGACGTGAAGAGAGCAAACCAAATGAACAACTTCTTTAACAGGTTTGACCACCCTAACCCACTCTCACTCTCACCTCGGAGTATTGCACCCTCCACACATCCTTCTGCTGATACCAGCATAGGAAAGACGTCCCCACCCATAATTACAACAGCGCAAGTGAGCAGAGAGCTGAGGAGACTTCGTGCCAGCAAAGCAGCGGGTCCAGATGGAGAATCGCCACGACTGCTGAAGGTCTGTGCATCAGAGCTGGGGGGCCCTCTACAGCGCATCTTCAACCTGAGCCTGGAACAGGGGATAGTCCCGAGGCTTTGGAAAACATCTTGTATCACCCCAGTCCCAAAAGTATCACGTCCGAGTGAGCTGAATGACTTTCGGCCTGTTGCTCTGACATCACATGTGATGAAGACCATGGAGAGGCTGCTGCTTCACCACCTTAGGCCACAGGTTCAACACGCCCTTGATCCTCTGCAGTTTGCATATCAGGAGAAGGTGGGAGCAGAGGATGCCATCATCTATATGCTACACCGATCCCTCTCTCACTTGGACAGAGGTAGTGGTGCTGTAAGAATTATGTTTCTAGACTTCTCTAGCGCCTGCAACACAATCCAACCTCTGCTCCTTAGGGATAAGCTGACAGAGATGGGATTAGATTCATACCTAGTGGCATGGATCGTGGACTATCTTAAAGACAGACCTCAGTATGTGCGTCTTGGGAACTGCACGTCTGACATTGTGGTCAGCAACACAGAAGCGCCACAGGGGACTGTACTTTCTCCGGTCCTGTTCAGCCTATATACATCGGACTTCCAATACAACTCGGAGTCCTGCCATGTGCAAAAGTTCGCTGATGACACTGCTATCGTGGGCTGCATCAGGAATGGGCTGGAGGAGGAGTATAGGGACCTAATCAATGACTTTGTTAAATGGTGCGACTCAAACCACCTACACCTGAACACCAGCAAAACCAAAGAGCTGGTGGTGGATTTTAGGAGGCCCATACCCCTCATAGACCCAGTGATCATCAAAGGTGACTGTGTGCAGATGGTGCAGACCTATAAATATCTGGGAGTGCAGCTGGATGATAAATTAGACTGGACTGCCAATACTGATGCGCTGTGCAAGAAAGGACAGAGCCGGTTATACTACCTTAGAAGGCTGGCGTCCTTCAACATCTGCAATAAGATGCTGCAGATGTTCTATCAGACAGTTGTGGCGAGCGCCCTCTTCTACGCGGTGGTGTGCTGAGGAGGCAGCATTAAGAGGAAAGACGCCTCACGTCTGGACAAACTGGTGAGGAAGGCAGGCTCTATTGTTGGCATGGAGCTGGACAGTTTAACATCTGTGGCAGAGCGAAGGGCGCTCAGCAGGCTCCTATCAATTATGGAGAATCCACTGCATCCACTAAATAGTATCATCTCCAGACAGAAGAGCAGCTTCAGCGACAGACTGCTGTCACTGTCCTGCTCCACAGACAGATTGAGGAGATCGTTTCTCCCCCAAACTATGCGACTCTTTAATTCCACCCGGGGGGGTAAACGTTAACATTCAACATTATACATAGTTATTGTCTGTTTTTCAACTGCATTATTATCATTCTTTAATTTAATATTATTTATTGTATCAGTATGCTGCTGCTGAAGAATGTGAATTTCCCATTGGGATTAATAAAGTATCTATCTATCTATCTATCTATCTATCTATCTATCTATCTATCTATCTATCTATCTATCTATCTATCTATCTATCTATCTATCTATCTATCTATCTATCTATCTATCTATCTATCTATCTATCTATCTATCTATCTACATCCTGCACTATTAGATCACCAGGACAAGGAACAGTTGACCCACAAGGACTTTATTGTTAAACAAATGTACCATCTACAGTATGTGGCATGGAAAAAAATGGATCCCATTGCAACAGGGGCATCAGTCATATTTCCCCATCCATACTAAGTGATGTAAGACTTAAAAAACCCAAGGCTAAAGGATATGTAGCCAGTGCTAAAGCAGGGGAAAAAGAACTGTCACTTCATGGAAATACAAGCAGGAACTGCTATGAGGAGTGGCACAGATAAATTAATATAACATAAATGAACATATATGTTTAACATACGTTCCTTATGTTGGCTTAATAAAACAGTAAAACTTTAGAAGATTTTCTTTGACCTTTGTGTTCACTGTTGTCTGAAGAAAGGCTAGCAAAGGGGTACTTGGGCAACATCCATTAATCATTGTATGAACTGAGTTTTTCTAAGGCTTTATTTCATCATTTTGTTTGACTTTAGAAGTCTTCGGGGGCATTAAAGGGGTTGGCACCTTCGCTCAGGTGTAGAAGGGTGATTGGTGGAATTCAACACACCATGCATATTCAAAGGCTTACAAAATAGATTCTTTGCCATCCTTTGATCTCTTTTTTATCTATGTCTGAGATAAATTGCTTATATGTAATTATAAATTTCAAAGCCCAAAAGTTTGAGGAACAGATTTCAGGAGCAAAACGTTTTACCCAAATGTATAATTAGTGTTTTTCTAAAGTTATCTTTGAATTTTTAAAGCCACGGTTTATTGTTTTCCCTTAATTAAGAGCATTTGAATATAGTCTAGGGCAGCACGGTGGCACAGTGGGTAGCGCTGCTGCCTCGCAGTTGGGAGACCTGGGGACCTGGGTTTGCTTCCTGGGTCCTCCCTGCGTGGAGTTTGCATGTTCTCCCCGTGTCTGCGTGGGTTTTCTCCGGGCGCTCTGGTTTCCTCCCACAGTCCAAAGACATGCAGGTTAGGTGGATTGGCATTTCTAAATTGGCCCTAGTGTGTGCTTGGTGTTTGTGTGTGTGTCCTGCAGTGGGTTGGCACCCTGCCCGGGATTGGTTCCTGCCTTGTGCCCTGTGTTGGCTGGGATTGGCTCCAGCAGACCCCCGTGACCCTGTGTTCGGATTCAGCGTGTTGGAAAATGGATGGATGGATGAATATAGTCTTATAACTTTGACCTCCTTACATTTTATATATTATTGTAGCTGAGATTTGTGTAGAATACAAAAACATCATAGAACAATTGGAAATCGATGTTTGTAAAGTTGAGGAAATATCAGAGCATGTCTCAACTGCCTGAACAGGTCACTTTTACCCTTAGGCCTTCAAGTGTTAACAGGCCAGCAGCTGAACTGGGGAGGGTTTGAAGGCTTTTCAAGATTGCATGTGTTGGACTGGGAGGGGATGAATCTGCCTGAGGTGAGTCATTGGGAACTACATACTCCTATTCATTGAAGATGCATGTCAAGGACTATTAGCATTGGATAAAAGTGGTCTGCAAAGTCACATTCTCTTTCTCCAAGCCATTTTCCATCAATAGAGGGGGCCAGGCCATTGCATTCACCCTTCAGAGGGTATGTTGGAGTAAAGGCCAAGTCGAAGCAGAGATCACTCAACATGCTAAAACAGAGAGCCACCTGGTAGTGTAAGTAAGATGAACTGATTATTATCCAGGTCAAATGTCACACATTTTTATTTTGGTTATATTTAGACTAAATTGGAGATCGTAATTTAATTTAACTTTTAACAAAGACACAATAACACCTCATTCTACATTTTCTCCACAGGAAAATCTCACTACAAGGGAAGTCACCCCAACCATGTGGTTGCCAGCGACCACCCACTGCTGTTTCTTAATTGGTAAAGAAGAGATTGTGGACATGAATGATCTCAGCATTATGGAGTCTCAAGATTCTTTTCTGTCTTTGATGCATCTTTAGGATTGCATAATTGTCACAGTGAAGCATGGGACTACCTGAACACATCTAAAGGCACAACAAAATGTCCATATGTGAGTGGAAAAGAGCCTGGTGATTTTTTTTCCACTAGAGATCTTTATTTAAATACTAAATGCCAGACAAACACATGCAGAGTTAACACATGTAAACACTTCCTGACAGGAGCTAAATTCCTTTCTTTTTTTGTTAATAGCATAAATTTTAACGAGAAGTAAATACAGCTTATTTTGCAATTTTTTTAGTGATGCAAAACATCCAATTTCACTGCAAATACAGTTTCACTCATCAATACTAATAAGTAACGAGAAGCAATGCAGACATATGTGTGATATTTGTTTCATTTACACATTTACACATAGATTTAGCTTACATGATAAAATGTGTGTATTAGAATACATGTATTACTTATTGCACACTTTATATACAAATAATTTTTATGCTGTCAGTTAAGACACTAAACATCCAGAGACAAACTACAAAACAAAACAGAGCTGAAGGTCAGACATAAGATTCTAGTTATACTCTGCTAAAAAGCAAGAGAGTGTACATCTTTTAAATTGAATTGATTAACTCAGTGGCAGTGAAGTGCGCTCATTTTGCATGGTCTACCCTGCCTGGACCAGATTTACTTGAGATCATGTTATATTTCACATCCTTCATTCAGTTTCCTTTCTTCAAGACACTACTATTACCACTGATTGGTTTAATACATATCCATACTGTGAATCTGTTAAGCCTGTCAGCACTGGCTTGAAACTCATCAGCACCCATAAGCTTTTCCAGAAACAAGCTGTTTTTTTTTCTGAATGCCACTTGCATAAATAACTTCCAACCAGATAAACATGTTGTCTTCTCACTGTAAATGCATATTTATTAGGTGCTAACATTTACTCTTCTTTATCCTTCCAACCTAAATTAATTGGTTTGTGAAGCAGCAAATACATCATGCATTAGAATAAAAATGTCAGAAAATATGTTTTAACCTGGAATGCTTTTTAAAAGTAAAAGGTGGACCCACCCCTCGGCAATGCCCAAGATGCTGAAAACAAGTCATCACACCCACCATATACTATGCAACATTAAAGACAATTTATTTAACAAAAGAAAGACCAAAAGGAGAAAGAGACAAAATAACATCCATGCCTACAAGCCTCCCTTGAAGCTTTCTAAGCGTTTGTCTCTTACCCTTGGGCGATAGTAGCGACTCTTTCTTCACACAGTATAATGTTTATACCACCCAACTAGTTTATGCTTCCACTGCCTAGTAATTATTACATTTTCATCATGTACTCAGTTTTTTAAATGTAGTGGCTTGATGAAGTCAATAAGGATATTTGCCAGTAACCCCATACTTTTTTTATCATTGTAAGAATTTAGTTATTCATTGTTGAGAGGTTGGATCCTACTCTTGCGGCCACTCCTATGATCCTGCATTGGATTAAATTGGTCTGAGAATTTTCTGTTACTATCACTTGGGCATCAGGTATCTGAACTCAATAAGCAGCAACACTACTGGTCAACTGCATTGTTTAAAGGACTTATCTAAACATCAAAAAGAGCACAAAAGAATGGGAATTCAACACAAGTACTTATCCGAATCAGTAGTCTCCTAACAATCTATTTAACCTCCTGGGCATTTGCTGTTTGTGTTACTCTGACTCAGAATTATATTTAATCGCGGTTATCCCATGCGGGGTGATGGTAATGGTCTGCTTTTACAATGTGTGGTAGATATGGGGCACCCTGAGCCCCAGAGCCCAGACACAGTATATTTACATGGCCAGGGGTTCAAAATAAAGTAAATTTTATTATATATAAATACATTTTTTGGTATTTTCTTCAAAAAAGTTCTCACAAGTCCAATTCATATATTAATTCTACTGTGCTCTCCTCCAGGCACGCTTTAACCTAAACCTCCAAACACTAACTCACCTGGGTAAGATTGAGTGGCTTCTCTTATGCCAGACCTGGTGTCACATGATTACACCCTGGAAGTACTTCCGAATCTCTTTAAAATTTGTGTTTTCCTCTCCACAGCTCCCTCTGGTATATCCATCAGGACTAGAATTCCCCAGGTGCCCTGCGGGTGTACACCAGGGAGCTCTACTCAAGGGATACTGCCATCTGGTTTACTGGAGGACTACCATATAAACTTGCAGATAAGTTCTCCCGCGGATAAGTCAGGACTTGATTTTACCGTATAATTTCTGGTATTTTATAATTTTGGTCGTATAAGTCGGATGCAGAAAACTCACGCATTGGTACAAGGGATTATGATATGCTAATGCCCACATTAGAAAGTAACCACGGAGCACAATGCCTTTTTCTTCTAAGTGGGTGTGGCAATGTGCTGTATCAGTGCGTGCTCCTAACCTCTCTTTCTCTCTCTCTCTCTCTCTATCTATCTCTCACCCTCTCTATTGTGCCTACGTGATCACACGGTAATACCCGAAATATTCCTAAGCAACGTTTACACTGATTTGTGTTTTTTGTATCTCACACCCTCATACACTTTTATTGTAAGAGTATCCCTTATCTACGATGGAGTGTTCGATCAGAAAGAAATATGAAGCTGGTTTGAAATTAGCGAAAAATTGGTAACTGCGCTGCTGCAACAAAATTCGATGTGTCTGAAAAATTGATGTGAGATTGGAGGAGGCAAGAAGATGTAAAAAAAAAAATTAAGTGTCGCATTTTTGAACAGGCGTGTATGTCAGGGTCTGATTTTATGATCAATTTTTCGGGTTTCAAGACCCAACTTATACGTGAGTATATACGGTACATAGTCCCAAGAAACAGTCCTTCCCGGTCCTTTTATTATATCCTGCCGGCCAGGATAGGTATCTTCAAATACCCCAGCTGTTGGTACTGACTGAAAATTAAATATTTCAATCCTCTCAAGGTTTAACACTCAGTCTGATGAGTGTGTAATTAGCAATAAGACATACCACATTTAGATTCAGTTCCTCTGTTGAATGATCACACCAAACTGATAAGTACAATGATGAAGTTGACCAACACATGACACCTGAAGAAACTGCTTTAGAGTATCTTCCTTTATGGCCCCCTGTCTGGTTAAGGGACCACCCTTCTTTCTGGTCAGATTGCCAGTCTGTCCACCTTGGCACCTACAAGTTTTAGTACTAAATAACTCTCGGGACAGTATTATGCTGTCATCTAGTGGACAAAATAAGTCATGCTTCAAATAAAATCATGAATATTTCTATGCGGTTTGCTTCCCTAAGGAAACTCATTAATATTCATTCATGGAATACAGCCTTCAAACAAAACACAATGGTGTGTTAACAAGAAGCTGTAAAGCCAGCTTTAGAACAAACTGAAATGGAACCATTATGTTCAGCAACGGTGTGGACAATGTGAATTGGCTGGATATAGACATGAATAATGAAAGTGATGCATCCAGCACTGTTCCGCCATGAATTCAGGCACGTAAAGCTACAGTGAGTAGCAAAAAGGAAAAATGATTGTGATCAAGTAGAAAGACCAGAAAAATATTTTCCCCCTAAGCAATGTTCACAATGCAGCAACTGTAGTTTATGTCAGGGGAAATGTGTAAGTAATTAAGCCTTCTGCTGTCATAGCCTACAATAACACAAGGGGTGCATTGATCATGCCGTTCTACTGTCCTATTTGAGAAGCTGAATTGGGTGTTTCAAAATATATCACATGAGAGATGTGTAATAAATCTGCTTCATTGATACTCAACATAAATTTCCTACTGTATTTATGTTGGCATTTTGGTAATAACATGTTTTTGTTGTATGTAATGATATTTTTCCTTGATTAAAAAATGTAACATTTTTATCATCACAGTACTTTCCTCTAGGTATGTGACAAACAACTCAAATGTAAAGAATTCTGAGATTTATCAGAGCAACCAGAGCTAATTGCTTCAGAACCATGCTATAGTTTCACAACTGAAATCATGACCCACCATGTTATATAAATAATTTAAATGAGATATTTAGGCCATGTCAAGCAAGACATAAACACCACAATATAAATATATCCTAAAGTATGAGAAATAAAGAGACTTTGTAACTGAACTAATTGAGTAATGCTCCAATATTTCCACACACTAATGCCCAAAATAATAAATTGTACTAGAAGATTTCTTTACAAAAGGATTTCCGTGTTGGCCTAGAATTATTGAAAAGGCTGGAATAGTGCAACATTCATTTCCTGCACCCAGGGAAACTAATGACAGAGGTGACCCTTACAGCTTCTGAAAATGTGGAGTTTGAAGTTGTGTTGTTTTTATTACTCTTTAAGAAAACATATCCTTTCTATCAGACACACAAACACATGGTGTGTCTCATGGGCAAAGGTTTGGGTTATTTTATGGAGAAGGAAACAAGTGGTGCACCTGAAATAACACAGTTTCTGTTCCCTTTAGAATATAAAAGAAGCCACTAGAGGATGACTAACGTTATTTCCAGCACAACTGTAACAAGTCCCACCATTTCTGGTTTTCTGAGACACATAACTAACGCAACTGGAAATCAGTGTTCATCATGAAACTGCTTTAGTGACAGGTGGAGCTCCAATCTAAAGGAAAACCACATTGTGACGTGACTTCAGTGTGTCACAACTTTTCGATTGCCTCTTTAATCCTTTTCTTTTTTTTCCTTTTCATTAGGACATAAACTTTTTTTTTATTGTCCCCTTCTGTGTTTACAATACGTAATTTGTAATATTTGGAAAGGAGTTGCTAACGTTAGTTTCAAAGTGACACGTATTTTGAGACTTCTTTCTGTCTGTCATTTATGTTGCCTTTTCCGATGAGTAACTTACTATCACTATTTGGCCTGGGTTCTGCTCATAGCTCCACTTTCTTAGTGTTTTTGGACTTTTTCAAAACCGTTTTTGATTTGAAAGCTGGCATGGGCTCTGTACATCATCATTCTTAGCATTGGCTTGTTGAACCGTTTATACTTGTGCTTAAATGGAATCACAGGTTGAGACTGCAACTTCTCAGAACCAAGAATTATATCACATAAGGGTTTGGTGCATAGCTGAGGTATTCATCCTGTGGCCCAAGAAGTTTCAGGAAGCTTTGTTTTACCTTCAAAATATTATTAATTTGTTGCCTGTTTTCCAGAACCCTTTCTTTTTATCCTACTATACAGTATGTTTTATGAGTTGCAGAATCAATTTCTATCATTATTTTCCAGCTAGGAGTCTGTTTTAGCATGGTTGTATTTTGTAAAATACTTTTTCCACAGCAATTTTGGTTTTTCAATCATGCAATGCAATGTTGCCCAGAGGTGCAAGGTGTGGACGTCATCATTGCAATGGATAAAACAAAGAAATTCTCTTTGTAATTGTGGTTAGTATTTAGGTAATTCTTTTCAGTGACTTCCCATTTCTGGCAAAAGACTTTGATTATATTGTAACAATTTGAGTTTGACGATAGTTCAGACTTATTTTTGTTTAGTTTTCTCTGTGTTTTTTTTTCTCTGGGTCACCTCCATTTTTTATATCCCTTACCCTGTGTTTGGCATATTACAGAGAATTCAGTTTCAGAAGCTCAGCTTCCCATTTGGCAATTTGTCCTTAATATGCTTGGCTTTCCTTCATCTTATTGAAGTTTGTTCTTTTCCTTGTTTTTAACATGGCTGAGAGTTTATAATTGTTGGTCATGTTAAACTTTACTTTAATATTATTCTTTAACACTATTGCTGTTGTGGCCTGCAGGGGGTGCACCAGCCACCCAAACCCGACACAGACAGACACAAGTTCAAGCACAACACACACTTTATTCTTCGTGGGAAATGCCTTCCCTTCAGGGTTTCCCACACACCAAACCATGACCCAAAAATGTCCCCAAAATAAAACTCAAATAATAAACAACAGCACTTTTTCTTTCTCTTCTTCCATCTTCACTCCTCCTTCTGTAAGCTTAGTCCTCTCCCACCCGACCTTGGCTCCCGGAATGAAGGTGGGTGGCTCCTTTTATGTTGCCTCTGGGAGTACTCCAAGTGGCTCATTAGCAAGATCCAGAAGTACTTCCAGATGTGGCAGAAGCCTGACTAAATTGGGGTCTGGCAGCTCCCACAGAACCCAACAGGGCTGTCCCAAACTCCAAGTCCCATGTTGTCCTGTTGAGAATCCTAGGCACCACTGCAACCCAGGAGGGCTGCCATCTAATGACCTGAGGGAGGTACTGTCCTGTGTTTGTTCTCTCTTCTGGCCCTTCCGGTTCACAGGCATCCGGGCCAGGTAAGGGCCCCAGCCGTCCACCACACTGTTTACACAAGACTGAGCAGTGATATTGTAGCAACCACAACCAGGCAGGAAGGAACAACACTTGGACAAATTTCAGGAGTTTGAATCACTGATGTTCCTTTATTAATTGCTAAACTCCCACTGTTCTAATCATGGGAGACACCTTAACTTCCTAATCACAATCAGACTTGTTTAACTTCTCTACACTGCTCGTCTTCCGCTTTAGTATTAATTTTTTCTTGTCCGCATGCCTGCTGCTGTACCATGTGTTCTCCTGCTCTCTGTCACCAACGCTGAGCAAGAGTGCTTCCGTTCCAGCACCTTCCACTCTCAATCTCCCTCCATGTCTCTCGCGCTCCTATCCATCTTTTTCTCAGGACTTCCTGCTTTCACTGAGATGTTTCATTTGCATAACACACTGCTGCTTCTGAAAGCACAATGTTGAGTAGCAGTCCAACCACATGGCTCTCTGAATGTCCAGCCTGATCATTATAATATACTAGTTATCTCTGAGTCCTCAATCAGTGTTTATAATGCTTTTTTTAAAGGCCATTCTTACAAGGAGCTGTAGAAAGCACAGAAGGACTATCATTGCACTGTTCACTCTTATAAAAAGAATCTAAGAAAAAAATAAAATGTGCCATACTCCTCAATATGTTGGTCAACTTCACCATTGTACTCATCAATTTGGTGTGATCATTTAACAGAAACACTGAATTTAAATACAGTATTTCTGATTGCTCATCATACGCATATCAGATGAGTGCTAAACCTTGAGAGGAATGAAATGTTTAGTTTACAGTCACTACCAACACTCTGCCAAGTATCTGAAGATTCACATCTGCTGCTAAGATTAAGTGCTAAAATTCTCTGTGACACCATTTACTTATCACGGTTTAAAAATATGTATGTTTTTATGGCATAAGGTGCCTTCTTTTTTTTCCAAGAGTGTGACGCTAATTTCCATCAGGTTCAGTGATGTATGGATAGATTTGTTCAAATATATGCAAATTACGTGCAACACAGCTTTTAATATTTGCGCCAAAGCATTGGCAGAAAGCTCACCAACTATGACTTTTACAGAGATGTCAGTTTTACATGTTAGAAATGAGGGGGAAGGTGTTGTTCTCTGCAAGCTGGGCAGAGGCCCATAGCAGAGCAAAAGGCACTTAGTAGATGTCATTAGAAATGTGTGCTGAGTGGTTTATACAGAAATACATATCTAATTTTGCAAGTCAAACTCTTATTATCTGTGTTTGATTTTGTGAAAGGAGTTTATCACATATATCAAATATTTAAAATTATGCCTGCAAAAGGGCAGATAAAGGTGGTTGGAGCTGAGCCGCAAGCAAATGCAGACTTAGAGTAATCAATATCTAAGATGACCTAAGTGAGTTTATTATGCTTTAGGAGATAATCTGAGTTGTTTGCATTTGCTTTTTGTGTTGACTAATGTTTATTAGGAAAAGAATTGATGAACTCATCTGTAGAGGTGGAATTGGAGTCTGCTGGGTACTGTGCTCACCCCCCACGGGTACAAAATAGAAGACCTGGAGAGAATATGATTTATGACTTGATAACACATTGCTGTAGCTTTGAGGTCAACTTTATAACAGAAACCTTCAAACCTCACATCCCACTTTAGTTAAGTTGCTTTACTGACGTAATCACTTCTCTTTATCTATTTGGAAGCAGAAAGGAATTTATGATCAGTGCATTATACGTGTTCCAGTTTTAACATTTTGCTATGAAAGTCGGAGAGATTTGTCACTCCCATGAAACTGATTCAAGATGAACATTTCTACTTGCAAATTCTGTGAGTACAAATGCAACTATGGTTTAAATGAAGGCATACATCATGTGTTTTACTTACTTAACCTTACTTGACCTTAAAGAAATTGTGGTAAACAAAATATTAAATTAAAGAAGAAAATCCTCATGGAAGTTATATGCTTGTAACCATAGGTGTTATGTTACAGCCAGGGTTTTTGTCCCTGGTTTGTGTTTACTTGTTGTTTTACTGTCATTTTTGAATTTTCATATTTTCATATTTTTAAGTAAATTCTGTTATATTTGCCATTGAGTTAGTAATTAAGACCTGTAACTTTAAATGTGTGGCCATTCCATGTACTATGTAGGTGGAACCACAGGAGGCGGCGTCACACTAATGTAACTGTTATTAGGTCCTCCTTCTGACTTTGTTTTCATTCAGGAAAGAGAGATGTAGCAGTGGAACAATTAAATTCTGTAAGAGTGACTAATTTTATTTCTTCAAGCTTATTGCTTTTTTATATTCCTACTTTGTGTTTTTAGGATTTTGCCTGAGGATTATGTATTAGGATTTTGGGACATGTTTGCCATGGATTGACTGTTAAGGCAAAATCTTTTACCTCTTTTTGCTCTTTTGAGCATTTTTACCTTATTTTCTATTTTTATTAATAAATCTCTCAATTTATAAGGATTACAGTTTGGGCTTGTCTGCAGATTTATTTCCCTTGTGAAACATTTTTGTATATTCTGGAACTTTTATAGTCTTTTTGAATTTTTGGAAGCCAGCAGGTAGTTGTCAGGGCCAAGCTGGTCTGAAGTGAGCTTCTTCTAGGCCTGCCAGCTAAGTTCCTAGTCTGCTTTAGGGTCATTTTCAAGGTTTGAACAATAGGCTTACGCCTGTTTTCCATATATCCAAATTAAGCTCTATTGTAATCTCAAGTGGTGGAAAACTGCCTTTTTCACATCAATTTCCTGAATAAGTAGGTTAGTAGAGATGTATTTCAAAAAAGCACAAAGTACTTGTTACAAATGTAATGATGTACTCTAGCTTTTCTATTTCAAGACCAATTCTCTAAAATCTGTAGTAGCCCAGTAAACAGTTACTTCCAAAATGCCTGTTGTTGCCTTCGTTCTCTCTAGAGGAAGGCTTTCAGCAGTTTGCCAAAGAGCTGTGACAAAATATGTGTCAAGTATGTGCTGGGAACATGAGACCCTGAGAACCTGTTACTATTATCTGATCTCTCCCACCAAATACTGTTAAAATGGAAATTTTCATATGCAGTAGTTCTACTAAATGATGTAAAACACCTGCTAGAAATTCACACAACAAGTGTAAAACAGAGACTAAAGAAATATATCTTATTAAAATATTTTGCCCTCTATAAATGTTTAACAAAGAAAATATTAGACTTTGGATACATGTATCAGATTGTTTACAGCCTGATCCCTAAAATGATAACAAGAAAGATGAGTTACTCTGAGTCGTTCTGGATGACTTCTGTCTGTCTGACATTACAGATCAAGTTTCCTGATACAGTTGTTAATGTTTATACAAATAGGCCATGTTGGAAGTGGTTACATATGACAAAGAATATAAATCTGTAGCAAAGACACACAACTCAGGAGCGGAGTAATTATGTTAAAGTTGCTGTCATACTATTTTATAGTTTGAAACATAAAGCTCAAGAAGTTCTGTTGTATGTAAGATGGATCTTCAGCTATGTGAATAAAAAAACATTTTACGCAATAGAAAATCATTTAATTTCATTGGTCAAAGATGCTATGTGGACGTAAGGTCATCTAGTGGTCGTAATTTTTTGTGGTTGTGTGAAGGCTGTGTACCAAGTAGAAGAGAGGCCTCAAGACCCAGAAGCCCCCTTTCATAGAGAGTGGCCGATTTCTCCATCCAATAAAGAGTTTAAAGGAAAAAGCTTGTAATGAAATTTTAAGGTCATTAGGATAATTAGAAGTGTAGCGATGCCTGGGACACTAGCATATTGGGAAGTCACATAAGTCAGCCTTACTGCTTTTGATGTACAACCTGGACTTTATCCTCATTTCTGTTGTAGTGACAGGGAAGAAGTGCAATTTGAGTAACTGGTTGCATAATCTACAGCTGATATGGACTAAACTGAAAAGGTTGATACAGTTTAGTCTCACTTATCCGACATAAACGGGCTTGCAGAACGTCGGATAAGCGAAAATGTCGGATTAATGGGAGGTGTTAAGAAAAAGACTATTAAACGTCAAACTATGTTATAATTTTACATATTACGAACCTAATAATCATGTTTTACAACAAAACAACAGAAAAAATTAACTGAAAAAATGAACTTACAGTTACAGAATTGTCTGAAGTTAAATACAGTATGTACTGTACTTAAAAAGTTCAGTCCTGTGATGATTTAAAGAAATTTTTGATCGTAGTCTGCTTTCCTGACGAGTGCCGTTTCTTTGCTGCCAAGTCTCGCCATCTTTGCAGCATCATTATGTCGATTCCTGTAGCTTCTTCTTGTTGCTCAATGTATTTAATTGCAGTTTCTAGAGCCTTAACTCCGTTACTCATATAGTCAACATTCGTATGAGCGTGTGTGTTTGTGCTGTGACGTGCGTGCTGTGACGTTCGAGTCCCCGTCTTGCACCCGAAAACACGAAGCTGAGTCTCAGTACTTTAGCAACACCAGCTTTATTCAGGTTGAAACAGCAACAGTGCGGTTATTTATTGTAGCGGAATCTGCCAATCTCCTATACACTGACACAGCAGTCAGGCAGGGCCGTGGCCAAGTAATACTGTACCCTGTGCATTTATAATGTTCCTTGTATCACCCATCAACGGCAGACGCTTATGGCATGTCCGCGATCTTTTCGGATTCACTTTTATGGCGAACTGCTACAGCGCTGGTAGACTGCGATTGCTTTGGGACGCTCTTCCGTGTGTCGTCCCGTTGGGTGAAATCCCACAAGAGTTTAGAAACTCACTCACACCAGCCATTATTCTTTTCAAAGGTAAAGTGCAGGTTAATTTGTTTTATGTATTTTTACTTTATATTTTGTATTAGTCATTTTTATATGAATAGTTTTGGGTTGTGGAACGAATCATCTGAGTTTCCATTATTTTTTATGGGGAAATTCGCTTTGATATACGAGTGCTTTGGACTGTGAGCATGTTTCCGGAACGAATTATGCTGGCAAACCGAGGTTCCACTGTAATTAGCTGCGGTAGAGTCGGGAGCAACAAAAAATAGACTACGCTCACAACTTGCAGTTCTTGTTGCCAACTGATGCGTTTTTTTTTCTTGTTTTTTTTGCGGTGGGACGTCAGATAATATGGAATGTCGGATAAGCAAAGGTAGGATAAGCGAGACTCTACTGTATTACAACATCAGAAGAGCTTTGAAATTTCTACTTTCTGCCACACTATTTGGTCATTTATTCCATGTAGCCAAGGTTCTCAGTGTGAAGAAAAAAAAGTTAATGTTTGTGTGAAATTTACCCTCCTTAGTAGTCTCAGTTAATGCTGGGAGGTTATTTTCATTATCAGGAAAATGAAATTTTAGAGAATTTGCTATTTCACGGTGTGTATTTTTTAATTTGCCCTTACCATTCCTGATACACTTCACTTCTTCCTTGACTGTGTTGGGTCATTTTAACTTTTTCTGCAATATTTCTCTTTCACTGCCTTTGAACTTTCCTAATATTCTTATAAATCATTGCTCTCATATGCCCTACGAGTTAGAGTTATTTACCTTGAACACCTTGTATAGATTTTTACATTTTTAAAAACTTTTTTAATTTCGTATTTACTCACTGTATAGTTGTCTTTAATACCTTCCTTGTTTTTAAATTTTGGGATAAGCTTGTCTTGCATTACATGTAAAACATACATAGCTTATCCTGGTTTATCCCTTTTATACTTTGCAGTATCTACTCAAAATTCGCCATACTAAAGTTAAATTTAACAGTTTTAGTTTTTACATTTGCACTCTGCTATAACACTGTGAAATTTATTATTATATGGTCATTCGATCCTAATAGTTCCAATACATCTATCCCCTGAATCCTATACTGATTACTATAAAATACTAAATCTAGACAAGCTTCACCATTCATTGATGTTTTAACATAATGTGTTTATAAAAACAGCTTAAAATCTCCTGTTTTTGTATGTTCGTATTTGTAAGGCTAGCCCAGTTAATATCTGGGTGATTGAAGTCCCCATTACTATAATATCCTCTCTCTAAACAAATTTTTTTAAATATTATTGTTAAGATGAATGTTAAAACTGTTGTATTCATTTGGGAATCTATAACACACTCCCAATCAGATCCAAACATCCTGTATAAGATGCAGCTCATCATCTAATTAGAGAACATATGCATTCAAATTCTCTTTCACATAAATTGCAAACCCCTCAACCTTTTTGCTTTTGCTTGTCATTCCTATAATAGGAGTACCCATCATTGTTGGACTCATCGCTATCACTTTTATTTAGCCAGGTTTCTGATACTGATATCTTAATTTTGTTCGACCTCATATAATCCCAACTCACTCCTAGAATTAAAGCAAGCAATTTGGACATGGTGAGAGAAGACATGTAGGTGATTGGTGTAACAGAGCAAGATGCAGAAGACAGAAAGATATGGAAGAAGATGATCTGCTGTGGCAACCCCTAGCGGGAGTAGCTGAAAGAAGAAGAAGAATCATTTTACTTTGGCTTTTAAACTTTGGCCTAGAAATTTTTAAGTTACCCCGTGTATTTGTTTTTACAATACAATTTGTTTCTTCATGTGAAATTCTAAATCTGGTCTAACCTAAACTCCATGCCCACCATTCCTCAATTTAAACAATCCTTGACTAACTTACTCATGCACTTCCCCATTACATTGGTGCCACGCTGGTTCAAATGCAACCCATCACAGCGGTACAGGTCCCATCTGTTCCAAAAGAAGATTGACCTGGAAACATTACTTCTACCAATTACTTGAATTGCACTTTTTCCTTGACTCAAATTCCTGCACAGCAGCAGTATGAAGTATGAGTCCAGGTGTTACATCAAAAATAGTTGGGGTTATTTTTTTGTACACTACATTGCTTGTGTCAGACTCCCTTAAGCTGTGAATAAAACACTGTGCCTCAGTTTGTCAGGGTACCTTCTCATTTCATTGTTGTCTAAGCCTGCCCAAAGAGAGATGCTGATAATGTGCTGATGTGGCCAGCTGAGTTTCGTCACATTAGTCAAAATCAGATTTTTTCCTTTAGTAGACAAACAGGGAAAGTAAGGAAATTTACATGAAACAGAATAACCTTGATAAAAAATCAATTTGAAATATGCCTGTCTTTAGCAATTGCAATGCAAAATGTGTTCAATTAAAAAGCCAGTGGGTGTTCCATCTGCTTAGCCTCCCACTCAACCTTTAGCAAAATTAGAAGATCAAAAACACTTCTTTTTGCTCCAATATTTTCTGCAGTGTCAAATCAGGAATTACATCTATTTTTCAAACAGACACACAACACTCATCCCCTCATCCCTTTCAGGTAATAATCTGCCAATTTCAAATTTCAGCTTTTTGAAGATTTAGTAGAGAGTTTCAAGACTCAACTGCTAAAGAATTCAATTCTTGCAAAGTTGAATTTTCCCAAGTGAACTGTAAATGTGGTTGTTTCAACAAGGCTGTCTCCATATTCTGTACACCTGATAGTGCCAGTGTAACATGACTACCAACTCTGGATAGCTAGAAAATGAAACAGACAGGCAGAAGAATCACTGGGGGAGACTAGAAACTCAGGTATGGAGTGAAGAACATATAACTTTATGGGTTTGTCACTGTAATATAAAGCATGTTTTGAAAAGCCTATTTCCATTTCATTCAAAACTATAGGAAGGCTGACCTGTGAGGTGTTAGCTCTTAAATAGACAGCCTAACATAAACATCACTGAGTTTTTTTATTTCTTAGGATCTCATTTAATACATATTTACCATTTTCTGAGTGTTCTTATTCCAGCTTAGGCGGAAAGGAGTCAGAGCCTATCCTAGCAGCACTAGCCATAAGGCAGGAACATATCCTGGATTCCAGTCCATCACATGCACGCTCCTACACTCACCCACACAGAGCCAAATTGGAGTCACTAAATAAACTACTTCTGAAATATTTAGATCATATACAGGCAAACAACAGTAGATGTACAAAACTCCATCTGAACACAGGGAGGCTGTGTAATACTTTACACAATGTATGGTGTCTAACCAACACAATTTTAGATGTCATCTTTTCACATCAGTCTATCATGGAAAGTTGGCTTCAAGACTAGCTTTGAGCTTTAAAGACTGTTTCTGTCCTCTCCTTTATTTTACAGATCAAAATCAGGCAAAATGAGTAACATTAGGCTTTTCTTTTAACAAACATCATATCTCCAACTCTCTCTTATCCTCAGTGAGATCTAGTGGTTGTATTTACTTCAGATCAGATCGATCAGACCTGTGGCAAGTGGTGAAGGGATTGGCTGCACAATCATGTTGCCAACAGGCAAAAATTCTCTGTGGAAGTTCCTGAGTCCACCAGAACTCATCTTCAAAGACAAGGCCTTCAAGCGACTTCTGTTCTGTCTACTTTCTGAGATGTTTGGAACTGGGCATCATTTGTTTGGAGCTGTGAGAGGAGTAATGGGAGTGTATGGTAGTGATCATGTAAGAGAACAATGTGTTTACACAGATTACTGTAGAAACGGAACACATATGAAATGCATGTGTTCCAAATAACGATCCATTATTTCAACTCTAAAACTCCAGCACTTCACTCCCAGATAATCAATCAAGGCATGAGCTGGGAGAACTTTGTGAACGTTCTTCGACAGTGGGGGGATGGATTAGCAGGCTGCTTGCTGCTTGTCTTAATCAGCACATTTACAGGACAAGAGACGCTGACAGAGAAGTGTGAATGGATTTAAGATGGGCTGGAATTACGAGTTTTCTCGTAGGCTCTGGTAATTCTAGTATTAAAACTTGTTTGAATGCATATGAACTTCCTTGGCATTAGCCCCATGTGTGATTTGGGCTCAGAATTCTATGTACATGCGGTTAAACCCAAGTCAGACTCGGGTGATCTGTACTGACCAACCTTACAGTGTTAGATATGAATAACTCTTGGAACAGTATTCCGCTGCCATTTAGTGGATAAAATAGCATCATACTGCAAAAAAAATCATGGCTGTTTCGATACATTCTGATACTATACGGTAACTCTATGGTAATGCATCAATATTCATAGTTGGAGCAGAATCAAGTTATAGTGACAACAAGAAGAATTGGTCATCAGATGTTGACATGAGCAGTAAAACTGACACCTATTTGGTAGATGCCAGCCTCTCACGTTTCAGTGATGCTCGTGTTTGGTGTCGTCTATTACTACTGCCAATCCTGTATCTCGTCATTGTCCATTTATGGGTAACCCCTGTCTAAAGATGTCTGTTTATCATAATTATATGGACTATTTACTATTTGTCAATGATAGAGAATGACAAGAGATAGAGATGGAGAAAATAATTGTTGAACTGAACTGCTATGCTGATCGGTGTCAGAAAAGTCACAGTACACCATTTGTTTGTCTCAGTCACTGGAAGCCTGTCACTGCAGGCGACATACGTTTTTCAAACTCCTGCTAGTACAGTGCATAGTGGGTAAACCAGTCCAGAAATGGTTGTTGCAGACACCCATATATGGCAAAGTTACGAGTGAATGTCATTTTTCACTCATTATAAAATATCTGCATTTCACTAATAACAATGAATATGACTAAGTCGATCTGAAACTGTACAAACTGTGGATGCGTATCAGACGATTGACAAAAATATGCAGAAAGTGTATGTTCTCAGTTGTGAGATAAGTATTGACAAAAGTCTCATGGGTTACAGAGGGAAGGCATTCGTGAATACAGTGCATGACATCCAAACGACATGATTCAGTATCAATCAGTATGCTATGCACAGCAAGCTTTGGGTACATCTGGAACTCGATACTTTACGCTGGTAAAGAGACCAAGTGGAATGGCAAATAAAGTCAATGAGATGGTGCGGGTCAAGCATTGACATTCTACCTTGTCATGCTCAATCAGTAGAAAAAAACCTTCGACTTTGTGTACTGTATGTGCATTGGTGACTGTTTTAAAATGTATCACATGAAACACACATATTAAATCTGTATTAGTACAGTAGTGGACAGTAGATGTACCTTTCCTCCTGTGATTATGTTGATATTTTGGTATTTTAATATTTTTATTACACATAATAACATTTTTTATTGTTGAAAACAAATACAATGCTTTTCTTGGGGTAAACATGATGCTAAGGATAATAATTATATGTACTGAAGTTTGTATGTGTTCTTGTTATTTAATATACTGTAATAAAATTTATTTTAAAATAAAAATGTTTATCTATCCTTATTAACATTTTCATTTCTATCTATCTATCATATTGTATGGAGTGGAACCTACTATGTTATGGACTTGTAGTGAGCCTGAACCGGCAGAAGCAGCTCTGCATGGGATGCTGGTCCATCACACACCTAACTCAATGTAGAGTCTATGAGGCTGCTGTTCATTGTCAATTATTCAATTCAATTCAATTCAATTCAATTTTATTTGTCATTTAGCAGAACATCCAAGATGTGCTGCAGAACGAAAATACGATGCACAAGACATTAATAAAAACACATAGTTAAAATCAGCCTACAATAAAATACTAAAATGCTTCATTTAAAAGATTAACGGCAGAAGGAAAAAAACTGTTTTTAAACCTGGTAGTTCTACATTTCAGGCTGCGGTACCTTCTGCTTGAGGGCATGAGGGAAAAGAGTTCAGAGGCAGGATAAGTAGGGTCTCTAGAAATCCGCACAGCTCTGGCCAGACAGCGTTGTTTTGCCAAATCTTGTACATTTGGCAATGGGGCTCCAATGATCCTCTCCGCAGCCCTCACCACTTTCCTCAGTGCTTTCCAGTCCGAAGCGCTGCAGCTCTCCTGCCACAGAGAGCTGCTGCTGGTTAGCACGCTCTCTATGGTCCCTCTGTAAAAAGTGGTGAGGACTGACTTACTGAGATGGGCCCTCTTTAGCCTCCGCAGAAAGATCAAGCGCTGGTGAGCTTTCTTGATGACGGAGGAGGTGTGCAGGGACCAGGTGAGGTTGTTCGTCACATTAACTCCCAGGAACTTAGTAGACTGCACAATTTCCTCAGCAGTGTTCTTAATGTAGACCGGGATGTGTATCAGCTGTTTCTTCCTGAAGTCGATCACCAGTTCTTTTGTTTTTTCGACATTCAGTATCAGATTGTTTTTATCACACCATTCCACAAATGACTTCACCTCCTCTCTGTAATCCCCTTCCCCGTCACCTCGAATGAGACCCACCACTGTTGTGTCGTCCGCATACTTAATAATTTGGTTTGTGCTGAACTTGGCACAACAATTGTGGGTCATGAGCGTGAAGAGGAGGGGACTTAGAACACACCCCTGTGGAGAACCTGTGCTCAAGGAGATGGTATTCGATTTATTCTTTCCTACCCGTACGTACTGTGGCCTATCCATTAGAAAGTCCAATATCCAGTTTTGCAGAGGTATGCCCAGTCTCAATGGGCCCAGTTTGCTGATCAAATTCTGAGGGATGATGGTATTAAAAGCCGAACTAAAATCAACAAACAACATGCGGACCATAGCGTCTCTATTCTCCAGATGTTCCAATGAAAAATGGAGTGCAATAGATATGGCATCCTCTGTGGCACGGTTGGAGCGGTAGGCGAATTGGAGTGGGTCAGAAGAGGAGGGTAGGACAGAAGTAATGTGGTCCTTGATCAGCCTCTCGAAACATTTCATCACTATTGATGTTAAGGCTACAGGGCGATAGTCATTCATGGTTGTGACTATGGGTTTTTTCGGAACTGGGATGATTTCTGAAATTTTAAAGCAAGATGGCACAACAGCTTGACACAGAGAGATGTTAAATATATCCGTAAGGACATGTGTCAGCTGCTCCGCACATCCTTTGAGTACACAACCTGGTATCTGGTCTGGTCCCGCAGCTTTCCTTGGATTAATTCTCCTCAAAGTCCGTAGAACATCATTCGGTTCCAGACACAGTGCCTTCTCATCAGGATGAGGGGTGGCCTTCACTGGTGATGTATCATTCAATGCTTCAAACCGTCCAAAGTACTTATTTAGGTCATTCAGGAAGTTGAAGCTATCATCACAGGGGTAAGAAACTGTTTTGTAATCTGTCACAGATTTAATCCCCTGCCACAATCTTCTGCTGTTCCTGTGATCTTGAAAATGACTCTCTATTTTCTTTCCATGAGCCCTTTTAGCTCTTCTAATAGCTTTATTTAGGTTGGCTCTTGCTGTTCTAAGGGCAGCTATATCTCCAGATTTAAAAGCACAGTTTCTTATCATTTGCCCTGACAATGATGTTTTTGGTGACGCAGACATCCTCCATGTACTTGTTCATGTAGCCAAACACAGCCTCTGCATATTCATTTATGTCTATCCTTTGATCTATGGTAGCTGCCTCACTGAACACAGACCAGTCAGTGCACTCAAAACAATCCTGTAGTGCATTCATGGCTTCTTCTGGCCAAACTCTCACCTGTTTGAGTGATGGTTTTGATCTGATGAGCACAGGTCTATATGCTGGGATTAGCATAATAGAGATGTGGTCTGATGAGCCAAGATGGGGACGTGGGGATGCTTTGAATGCTCCTTTAATGTTGGTGTAGACATGATCCAATATATTGGTTCCTCGAGTTGCAAAATCCACATGTTGGTAAAAATGGGGTAAACCTCTCTTCATGTTTGCCTGGTTAAAATCCCCAGCAACGATGACTACTCCCTCTGGATGTGTGGTTTGCAAATCGTTGATACAGTGGCAGAGTGTGTCAATGGCTGCCTTGGTGTCAGCGTCAGGGGGAATATAAACAGCTACTATAAGTACAACGGAAAATTCCCGTGGCAAATAAAAAGGCCGGCATTTAACTACCAAAAACTCAGTGTCCGGAGAGCAACATGTGTGGATTATTTTTGAGTCAACACACCATCTGTTGTTTATGTAGATGATGATACTTCCGCCCCGTGTTTTGCCGCTGAGACTGCTGCTCCTGTCTGCCCGATGAATCGTTAGCCCCTCCAGGCTAATAGCAGTGTCGGTTGTGGAGTCGGTGAGCCAGGACTCCGTAAAGACAAAAGCACAGCAATCCTTAATCTCCCGCTTCGATGTTAAATCCAACCGAATGTAGTCCAATTTATTCTCCAGTGAGCGGATATTTGCCACCAAGATCGATGGTAGTGGCGTTCTACATGGATTAGCTTTAGCCTTAACGCTGAGCCCACCGCGGACACCTCGCTTTTGTTTACGCGTACACCGCCGCCGTCTTGTTCTCGAGGCGCGGATAGCACAGGTAGATAATATGGGTGCTAGACTGGCCTCACCGCTCGTCCGCAGCAGTCCAAATTCTTTCAGTAGAACCATTGTATTTGGATTTACTAGTCCTTTATCCTGTTCCGTAATCAATGACAGAAGGTTTAGACGAGTATATGTCTGAATTTCCATGTTGAGTGACATTAAATCACTATAAAGAATGTGTTTTAATCACGAGCCTGTGCAGACGCAGCCTGCGTGGCACCGCCAGTAGGGTTAAACAAGCCACAGTTTACATGTGCACCATAAATGGATTTCCTTGCTTAGGTATGAAGATTTGCTTTCTTTGACTTGTTTTTATTTTTTAAGATTGTTTGTGCACTGTCATCAGATCCTTCTTATTGTATGCCCACTTCATTTTCCATTACACTCTTAGTGGTTGGATTATATTAGAGGCCCATCTGAAATTCAGTCAATGTACACTAAGGAAGTTGGATTTCTATCTGCTTCTAGCAATACATGGTGTGGTTAAGAAATCATTGCAGTGTGACATCATTGTGACACTTTGCCTTTGTGAAATGAGGATAACTTGGGATAGACCCGTGGGTGTATTTGTTGCATTATGTAATGCAGCATGAGCTTTCAAAATGTGCAGAGTAAGCTTAAGGTGGTACCTTTCTAATGAATGAAAGATTTTCATTGAAAGCTGAGAGGATTTTTTTTACAACAATTCAAATTACTTGTAAACAACCTGCTGATTTACCACAGAATAACTGTGTTTGTAAGAAATCCCTGAAAGGTCAATCTTTATCTTATAAGTTGCAAATGATCCGTATTGCCTTTATTCATTCAATATTTTCAGTTGCTTTGTTTGTGCTAATTTTGTAGCTCAAGTGCCTTTTGATCTGCAACAGCATGCAACTCGTTTTAAAATGAAATGTAAGACTGAAAGCTCTTAGTCTGGAAATACAGGATGTGTGAAGAAGAGAGCAATTTTGAGAGCAGGAAATGAAGTAGTGCCGGGTCTCCAACTCCAGTCTTGGAGAGCTACTGTGGCTGCAGGTTTTCATTCTAAACCTTTTCTTAATTAGTGACCAGATTTTGCTGGTAATTAACTTTTTGCCTTAATTTTAATTGATGCACAACTTAAGACTCAGGCCCCTTAATTATTTCTTTTTTCCTTAATTAACAACCAAACAATATTAAGAAACAAAATGTACCAACACATAAACAACAACCTGCATCCATCACACAATAACTGAAAATAAGGAAAGGTGAAGGCCTCAGTAATGCTGATCTGCTCAGGTCCACAAAACATTTTGACAGAGCTCTTAAAAAAGAAAATCAACAGTTTTGGAGATGCCTGCCATAGTAGAATGAGTGCCATGGAATTAAATAACGAGTTTAATTAGCAACGAGAATTGGCTTCAAATTAAGAAACTGAATGAAGTGAAGTTGGTTGGCGTGTGAGGTCCCAAATTAGTTGGCCATCTGTTGGCTCACTTCACATCAAATATATGTTTAGGTGCCGTTTAAGGAAAAAAGAATCAATTCAACGGTCAGAGTCTCAAGAAAAGTAATTTAAAATAAAGGGAAATAGTTAATTAGCAGCAAAAACTGGTTGCTAATTAAGAAAAGAATTAGAATGAAAACTTGCAGCCACGGTAGCTCTCCAGGACTGGAGTTGGAGACCCCTGAACTAGTATGTGAGGAGTGTTTCACTTTTGAATTTCCTCAGGCTCCTTGTTAATTCATGTCAAAGCTATACTGATTTTATATGATACTTTAATAATTACTGGATAAGAAATACATGTCTAAACTGTGAAACGAGCTTCAGTGACCATTCAAACTTCTCAGTCTACTGTGATTTTTGCACTTTAGACAATGCCTTGACACAGCTTAATCTTTCTGCTTCTCAGTTTTACACCTGACAACATTTTCCAGCCTTAACAAATCTGATTGGCTGTGCTTTTGTTTATGTGTTGACACTTTGCCATCTACTGTAGAATGATCCGTAAATTCAGTAAAAAAAAACAAAACATTGTTTTCTACTATTTTTCTTAATTTTTTGGTAACACACCAAATGCTTAAATATAAGGTGGTGATCAAAAAGAACATCTTTCCATTAAAAAAAGCATATTGCTTGTAGTATGATGATATTTTAAGTTCATTCCCATAAAATTTGAAAGCACCTTTTGTTGTCTTTGTCAGCCTGTCTCTCTGCAAAACAACTTAGCTCCCAATGGATCAATTTCATTCATATTAGGAACACTTCTTCTTTAAATATACATGCCAGGAATGGTCTGTTTTTGTTGAGATACATTCAAATGGACCTGGCTGTGCAAATATAAAAAATTTCAAAAACTTCCATTCAAAAAGCATAGGCAGATTTTCAGAATTGTCTACAGTATATTAAAACAGAGGAGCATCCTGTGTAACTTCAATTACTGTGTAAATTCAAACTGATCTTAAGCACAGTAATTTTAACTTGGTGTATTTTTCCCTATTATGTATCCAACTATTTTACTACCAATCTAAGACGAGTTGAAATTGAAGTAATCCATGTAGACCTCATCGTTAACGTTGGGGGCACCATCTAATGGAATATATTTTGTGAAGTATGTGGTAATATAATGCATTACTACAAATGTTTTTGATGCACCCGCTATTTGATGACAAACACAATGCATCTTTTTACTAAAAATGTTTGCAATGCCCTATCTTTTGGAGACATAGAACCTGGATGGACACAAAGACAGACACACAGACACTTATTCTTTAATTAAGGTGGGTAGCTGTCCCAGGCGGCAAAAACAAATCAAGACAAGTAACAGAAATGTGGGCAGAGTTGAACCTGACCAGCAATTCACCATTACATCAACTGCTCATGTGAAATCTGGTGTCCATTAAAGCTATTTCAGACACTACCAGCCTATCTGGGTTTAGCTGTTAACTACATGAGATTGTAAAATGCGTTTATTAAAAATAAATAAATAAATAATTTTTTTGTACCGTTCTTCCCTTTAGACTCTAATTTTCATTGTCGTACTGATGTATTGGTGGTTTTGTTTTTGTGGTTTGTGTCTGGAATTGCATTTTGATCTTCTGGTCCTTTTCTATTCTTCTAGTACCTGTAAATTTTCATCTCATGCCTTTACATTTAGTATATATCTATAAAGCAAGTAGGAACTTAAAAATAATGCCATGCTGTCAGTAACAATTTCACATATACAGTAGTCCCAGGCTGAACAGTGAAGCAGCCTTCCCAAAACCTGTATGCAGGTGTGGAATTCTGTGTTCTCATTTAGGAGTGTACTGGAATCTGATTCACATGCATATTTAAATTAAGGTCTCTAATCTTGCTCTTACCAGTACAATAACTTTTCAAACCTTCTTTTAGAAATAACTAAACAAATCAAAATATATTTTTAGAAGCACTCATTAGAACTGCCCAATATTTGAAGTCAGAGTATAAATTGCATTCTTTCAGAATGAACAAGACATAACAACACTTATTTCACACAAATTCCATATACTGTATAGACACTGTTATCCATTCTAATACTCAGCCTACTGTCTCTGACATAATGAAAAAGCACCAAATATAATGATCTATTCACAAGACAGTACATGTTAAGATGAACTTGAATTTCAGCCATCACATTCCTCAGCTTTCTGCATAATTTTACAAAGGCACTTCTGCCATCCTGAAGTTTTCCCTCCATTCATTGTAACAGCTCTGCTCTACCAGTCTTTGCTTCTCAGATGCATCCAGCAGGCACGGGTAGAACACAGTGGAAGCAACCATAAAGATACATTTCTTGAGGCGATAGAAAAATATGTTTCAGCATTTCAGAAATGGCTAAATTTATATTGATGAGCTAAACATGCAGTGCTAAGCTCAGTAGCACAGTCTTGGGAGACACAGTCTCCATGCTTCTTTTCAGGTTCATGGCAGCCAGTGATGAAGTTTAACTCTACTTTGCACAGTTTAATGACATTGAAGGGCTTTGCCAAAATAGAACCCTAGAAGCGTAACTGCACATGTAAATGGAGGTTTTTAAGAAAACTGGTTTCTGCCTTAACCGGGTTACTCACCTTGTGTGTGCATGTAAACACACTGATAGATTGAAAAGCACTCCATACAATATGATAGATAGATAGATAGATAGATAGATAGATAGATAGATAGATAGATAGATAGATAGATAGATAGATAGATAGATAGATAGATAGATAGATAGATAGATAGATAGATAGATAGATAGATAGATAAACCGATCTATGGTTTTAAGACAATATCTCACTTCAAAACTACATATATTCCTTTCCAGTGTGTTTAATAACAAAAACACTTTTTTTTAACTCATCTAATTTAGTCTGGCATGAAGTGAAGCATTATGATATAGTTTTCCTACTTAATCAAATGGCTGTAACAATGGTGGTTCTCAATTCCTAGCCACTGTCAAGACATAAAATATTACTGACAGGTGAGGTTAACCAAGGCCCACCGCTTGGCTGGATTCGCCTAATCCTATTTGATAAGCTTGTATGAGTTTGAAAAGTGGAAAAAAACCCTCATTCTATAATCACTTCATCAAGCTGTGTGGCAGCATTACTGCACACTGCAGGCTGTTTTTTCTTTCTGGAGGCAGAAGTTTATTATTTCCACTCTTAAGATTTTTCTGTTCAACTTGGCTGCTTTGCCAAGCCGACACAATGTTCTCCTGAGGAAGGGCTGTCTGATAAAGATAGCATTCCTCATTCTGAAAGTACATTAGCACTTCAAGCAAAAAATAGTAAAGCAAATGATAATCATGGATCATGCTGAAGAACCTAAAGTGACAGACAGAAGATGTCCTCTCACTTGCCTTTTTAATGAGAGTCAGACTGGTGAAATCATAGCAGATGGGTATGTGGTGGTGGGGAAGTACAGATGAGTCAAGTTCCTTTCAGCTTGCCAGCCGTGCATCAGAGTGACAGGGACACACTGTACAGTGGATGCTGCACTTCTTGTTCATGAGCAGATTCAAAGCAATTCCTTTATCTTTCTAAGTGGAACATCTCCTTCATTCAGCATCACTTAGTCTTCCATTTCCCAAAATGTGTAACTTGTTATAAATTAATTTTATTAGGTATTATGTCTTTCATCTGTCTATCCACTTTCTAAACACATTTTTTCTATTACAGTGCATACTGTATGCAAGGCAGAAATTGGGATTAGATGAAATGAAAGTTAATGACCAGTCACACTCACATGCACATCCACAATCTCTTACACTGGGCAAATCCAGACTATCAACATTACCCTAACAGACACGTTACGGAAGGTGGGAGAAAAGGAAAAAAACAGACTATGCAAACATGAGGAGAATGTGCAGGATTTTTGAACTGTAATCACTGTACCACCACACAGCCACAATATTTTCATACTGCTGTTCACAAAGAGCACAATCAAATAATTAATTACAATTGTCAACGTATTAATCAAATTCACTTTGGATCCTTGACAAACTGGACTGCTTTGTAGAATATACAGTAAGAATGTGGTGAAACATCACTGCCCTCTGATGGGGTCAAGAGTGCTAGAATCTCCAGAGAAGCAGTCATGGCTGGTTAGTGGGAGATGGCATTCACTTCTCCTGTTTTACATAAAAATGTTAGCCTAACAGCTTGATGTCTATATCTTTTAAAGTCACTTGGAAGTTTTTTTTTCCCCCACTCTTCTTTGGCTATCTGATAATAGAATATTATCCATGTTATTTTTACCATTTTAGTCATACCTACAAACTAAAGAGTCCTCCTTTTTACCTCCTTTATAAGAGGTAGAGTTTTTAATGATGACCAAGAAACTGCCATTGTTGACATGGTCACTGCTGACAATGCTGAACTCCATTAAATCCGAGACAGAGTTCTTGCCAATAACACATTGTTTGACAATGTGACAAATGTCAGCACAGCAACAATTGCCAAAGTGCTACAAAAGCATAAACTAACCATGAAGCACTTATAGACTCTCCCATTTGAGAGGAACAGTGTACATGTGAAGGAACTCAGATACCAATATGTCCAGGTAAGAGGTCTATTCAATATAAAACTGTTGAGTCTCATTCTTTAGTGGTTGTGGCTTTGAAGGTGAAACATTATGAAAATAGCAGTCCAGGGTACAAACCCAGTCCATGCCCAACTACTTTGCCATTGAGCAAGACCCTTGTAAGCCAGAGTTGCTCCAGCAGGATTGTGCCTCTAATTGATCAACTGTACAAAGCTTTGAATAAGGCTGTCTTCCTTACAAGTTCCATACAAACTTCTGAAGTACAATATACCACAATGTTACATAGAGCTATGTATGCTACTGTAATTTAATGTAATCCTTACCGTATGGTATTTTTTCCTGTTAGAGGGTCATGGAGTTGGAGGCTATGCAAACAGCCCATGTGTTCATCTTTGTTGATGAAGATGGGTTTAACCTGGCAAAACAACTGCAACATGGACGGAATATTACAGGTCAAAGAGCAACTGTGCAAGCTCCAGGTCAGAGATGAGCCAACGTCACAATGTGTGCAGCAATATGCAATGATAGTGTTTTGTCACAGAAACCAGTCATTGGCCCATACAACTCAGAGTACCTCATTTTGCTTTTCGATGACCTCCACACTGGTACCAGAGGATGAGAGAGAGCAGGCAAGCACAAGTGTATTATTACAGGTATTTGTTGTGGTGTGGGATAATGTGGCATTCTACCACTCCACTGCAGTCACAGAATGGTTTGCAGCACACCCAAGGATGTCCTCATTGTTTCTGGCACCACACTCCCCCTTCCTGAACCCCATTGAGGAATTCTTTTCTGCATGGAAGTGGAAGGTTTATGACCACCGACCACATGATCAGATGTCATTACTGGATGCAATAAATGTTGGATGCCAAAACTTATTTCTCCAAAGCATTGCCAAGGATAGATCAGTCATGTGAAGAGATACTACCCTAGATGTATTGCCAGAGAGGATATCAGATGTGATGAAATTAAAGTTAATGACCAGTCACACTCACATGCACATCCACAATTTCTTGTGCTGGGCAAATGCAGACTATCAACATTACCCTAACAGACACGTTATGGAAGGTGGGAGGAAAGGAAAAAAACAAACTATGCAAACATGAGGAGAATGTGCAGGATTTTTGAACTGTTATCACTGCACCACCATGGAGCCACATTATTTTCATTGTGCTGTTCATAATGAGCACAATCAAATAATTAATTACAATTGTCCACCTATTAATCAAATCCACTTTGGATCCTTGACAAACTGGTCTGTTTTGTAGAATATACAGTGAGAATGTGGTGATAAATCACTGCCTTTCGATAGGGTCAAGACTGCTAGAATCTCCTGAGAAGCAGTCATGGCTGGTTAGTGGGAGATGGCATTCATGTCTCCTGTTTTATATGAAAATGTTAGCCTAACAACTTGATTTCTATATCAGGTGGAAGGTTTTTTTTCCACTCTTCTTTGGCCATCTGATAAAAGAATATGTTATCCATGTTATTTTTACCATTTTAGTCATACCTACAAACTAAAGAGTCTTCCCTTTTACCTCATTTATAACTTTTTTCTTTTGAGATACTCATATACACTGGATAAGCAAAGTATTCAGACTCTGTCATTTTGTCTACATTTTGCTATGTTACAACCTTATGTTTAAATTACTTAAATTAATTTTTTTGCCCGCATCAAAGAAACACTCAATATCTCAGGAAAACAAAGCAAAAAACAGGATTTTAGAAATGTTTGAAAATGGATTAACTAAACTGAAATATCACACTGACATAAGTATTCAGAACCTTTGCTATGATACTTGAAATCTGGTTGAGGTACAACCCATTCTAATTGATCATCATAAAGATGAATCTACACCTTGTTAATATTTTGCCCACATTAATGAAATGCTCAATATCTCAGAAAAACAAAGCAAATGCATGATTTTAGAAATGTTTGAAAATTGATTAACTGAACTGAAATATCATATTGACATAAGTATTCAGAACTTTTGCTTGAAATTTGGCTGAGATGAATCCCATTCTAACTGATCATCATAGAGATGTGGTCAATGTGGTCAATTCACTTGTTTAAACATGATTAGGAAAGGCACATACCTGTGTATATAAGGTCCCACAGTTGGTAATGTGTATCAGAACAAAATTCAAGCCAAGAGGTCAAAGGAACTGGCAGCAGAGCTTACACACATGATTGTGTCGAGGCACAGATCAAGGGAAGGCCATAAAAAATTCCTGCAGTGTTGGCAATTTCCAAGAGCACACTGACCTTCATAATTCTTAAATGGGAGAAGTTTGGATCAAACAAGACACTTCCTAGAGCTAGAGCATGCAGCAAAACTGAACAATCATGGGAGAAGGGCAATGGTAAGTAAGGCAACCAAGAACCTGATGCTCACTCTCAGTGAGCTCAACAGAACCTGTGTGGAGATGGGAGAAACTTTCAGAAAGACATCCAGAAACCATCAGTGCAACACTCCACCAATCCTGGCCTTATGACAGTGTTGTCAGACAGAAGCTTCTTCTCAGTAAAAGACACATAGAAGCCCATTTGAAGTTTACAAAAGGCACCTAAAGGACTCTCAGACTAAGAGAAACAGGATCACTCTGGTGTGATGAAAACCAGGTTAGTGTATTTTCTGGAGGAAATGATACACTGCTCATCAAGTGTGCAATACCATTCCAGTGGTGAAGTATGGTTTAGACAGCATCATACCGTGGGGTTGGTTGTTCTTCAGCAGCAGAGACTGGGAGAACGGACAGGGTTGAGGAAAAACAGAACACAGCAAAGTACAGAGATATCCTTAATGAAAACCTGCTTTAGAATGCTGTGGACCTCAGACAGGGCAGATGATTCACATTCCAAAAGGACAAAGATTCTAAGCATAAAGCAAAGACAATGCAGAAGTGGCTTAGGGACATCTCTGGGTATATCCTTGATCAGACTTGATCCCAATCGGACATCTCTGGAAACAGCTGTTCACTGAGAGTCTCTCCATCCAATCTGTCAATGCTTTAGAGCAGGGGTACTCAATCACGGTCCTGGAGGTCCGCAGTGGCCGGTTTTTGCTCCAACCCAATTGCTTAATAAGAAGCTCTTACTGCTCAAGTAACACTTCTGCTTCACTTTAGTTGTCTTGCTCGTTAAGATTTTGAACCCTTATTGCTTATTTTAGTCTTAAACAGCTGAAGTCTTGGTTTTTAATTGCTCCTTATTAGCAGTAACGTGCAAATGGCAAAAGAGACCAGCATTTATCCATTTAGCTTGTTACCATTTACACCTATGTATTTATCGTGCACTAATTGGTTTAATTAAATATTTGGAAGGAGAGTGAAGAGAAAAAAGTGAAGGACTAAGAATCATTCATCCATTTTAGCGTTCAGATCATTCGGATGATATCCTTAGAAAGAGGAAGAAAATCCAGGATATGAGAATGACCTGACATAGCAGAGTAAAAGCACTAACGAGCCATGAAATTAAAGTATTGGCAAGAATTGCTTTCTAATTAAGCAACCGGGTTAGAACAAAAACCTGCAGCCACTGCGGACCTCAAGGACCGTGATTGAGTACCCCTGCTTTAGAGGATCAGCAGAGAAGAATGACAAAACAAATATCTCCAAATACAGGTGTGCAAAGCTCGTCGTGTCATAGCCAGGAAGATTCTGGGCTGGAATCACTGCCAAAGGTGCTTCAGCTAAGTACAGAGTAAAGGGTCTGAACACTTGAATCAATATGATATTTCAGTTTTGTGTGTGTTTTTTTTTTTTAATAACTTTGCACAAATTTCTAAAATTCTGTTTTCACTTTGTCATTCTGGTGCACTCTGTTGCTTAATGAGAGAAAGAATTAATTTAAATGATTTAAGCACAAGATTGCAACATAACAAAATGTTTAAAAAGTGAAGTGTCTGAATACTTTCTGAATCAACTGTATATGAAAGTATATGAAAGTATGCTACACAAATTGATATTGCTGTTGTTATTTCACTTGAAGCAACTGTGGCTACTTTTTCCTTCCCATAAAAAACAGAAAAGTGCCTAGTAGGCAAGAGCTTATTTTAATATGGTATGTTCCTTGTGAATGCCCTCAGGTCACCAGGTCAGTCTAGACCACTGCTTGCCAAAAATATGTATTTGTAAAACAGTGTATTGCATGTATTAGCTGTAAGGAGGTGAAGAAAAATGCCTTCAGAAATGAATAATGCATTACTGTGTGCTTCCTATGTTTTTGTCCCCTACGCTTCACCCAGACATTCACACTTTATCATTTATGTACAACTGAACACTCATATGCCCAAAGGGGGAGAGAAGAAATAAACACGTGTCCTCTCACCCTTGTCTTGTCCTAGTTTATTCAGTTTCTAAAGGTGGCCATGACTTTCATTATACAATTAAACATCATTTTTCTGTCACACTGAACTACAGAAGCCTATCGTAATGTGAAGAAGTCATCAATTTCAGTGGGCCAAACTGCTTTACCGTCTTTGCACTGCAATCATTGAAACTAGTCGTACTTTTAATCCAATGTGACCCTGTCAAGTTGATTTGGATATAAAATATATACAAGTAAAACCAATGAATAAGTAAGCAAACAATTCCAAGGCAGCTCCAGGATTACTGCAGCCTGTTAGGTCAGCTACCACCAGATTGATGTGGGCTTATAGCAAAGATTATATCTTTATAATTTTTTTGTGATCAAGCTATTATTATAAAAATACAGTGAAAAACAAACACATATAATGGAACTCATAACAAAATCATAAAAAGACACTTATCCGCCTCAAAATGAAAACCCACCCTGCCCTGTGGATGATCCAAAGGGAATAAGAAATGGGAAAAGAGATGAGAACTGCCTGGTTAGCCACAAGGACTCCTTGCAAAGGTAATAACAGCAATTAAAAAAGACAGAGCAAAAAAAAAATGGACCATGATGATTCAATCCATGGGCTTCTCAACCAGGTGCAACATTCTAAGGAATTAGAGGACCAAATTTAAGAAAGTGGGATTTAAATTTTAGGGATGAATAAGAGAGATGAATGGGCAGTGGGTATTCTACCATGACTGCATGAAGTGGCAGGTCACTAGGGTGCAAAATATTAAATAGGTCCAGGAGATAAAAGTTGTGTAGAAACCCTAGTGAGGCTCAATATATATGCACTGGAAACCAAATAAAAACACTGCAAGAATCAAAGTCAAAACACAATAGCAGAAGATCAGTACACAGAGAATTCAAAATATGATTTTAAAGCAGGTAATTTAGAGTTTTTCTGCAATTTTGCATGGCACAAAATTTGATGACAACTTTTATACAGTATCATCACATTTGTGACAAAACTTTGTGTGACCTCTGAAGCCACACTCCTAGCAACAGATGATGAAAGATATAGTCCAAGGCCTGGCGGGTTATAATAAAATCCTACTGATCTGGGTGTATCAATGTATGTGCAAGTACTTTTGACAGCAATGTCAAATCCAAATACGTAAATGGCAGAGGGAAATAATTAGAACATTTAGAAGATTCCTTGCCTTATTTACAAAGAAGAGTAAGCACGCCTTGGTTAATTTAACAGTTTGGTTTAGTAGTAGAGATAGCAGATTTCAAATTTGATATATCAGGAGAGATAATTGATTCAATGATGTGGGTGAAAGATTCAGAGGACACCAATCAACACTGAGGGGCTTTATCAGAATCCGTATTAAAAGCATTCTTAAGCTTTAAAAGAATGTGGTGCACAATAAGGACAGTCAGTTTGAAAAGAACATTAAACTGAAGGAGAGGCATTATTAGTTACCTGAAACTGAAAGAACCAATTATTTATCTTAGATGGATTATTAGTTGCCTGTGTTCCTACCCTGGACAAATGGGTTAAAAAAATAGATACAATGACAGACATATGGATGGATGGATTATTAGTTAAGTGGTCCGACTTGTTTTTGATTATGGAAACAAAAACAAATGAGTGACATTGCTAAAGTCTTACTGTTAGCAGTTTACTGAGCTTGGTGCTAGACACGTAATGTCAGGTATTTATTTCTTCAACACGTTGAAGCAGTAGGGAATTTAGTTCCATCCTAGTGCATGCAATTAATAGTTCATACTCTGGATCAGCTACACTAGGATGTGCGTTCTTCAAGAATAGCAGGGAGGATTCCATTTCTGATAGTGTGAGATTTCGAACAGGGCAGGTCACAGGTTGCTCTTAAAATGTAGTCTTTTTCAGTAGTGCAGTATTAAAACAGAAACATTTTCACATACAAGGAGAGGATAAGTGGAGCATTTGTGGTCAGAAAGAGGCAAAGGCACAAACCACCACAAAGTAATGTTTGTTTCCATTATTATTAATTATGCCACAGTTTATTTAGTAGTTAAATGAGGAAAGAGACATAAAAGACATCAAGAGAGAGAAACACAAAAACAAAACTGTCTGGGCTGAGCACAAACCACACACCCCTCCATAGGCCATCTAGCTTCAGAAAGAAAGAAAACAAAAATCATAGGATCAACACTCCACATTCCCACCAAACAAATTGCATGAAAATGACTTAAGGTTAGCCGTCAGCATACAGTAATCCCTCGCTATATCGCGCTTCGACTTTTACGGCTTCACTCTATCACGGATTTTATATGTAAGCATATTTAAGTATATATCGCGGATTTTTTGCTGGTTCACGGATTTCTGTGGACAATGGGTCTTTTAATTTCTGGTACATGCTTCCTCAGTTGGTTTGCCCTGCTGATTTCATACAAGGGACGCTATTGGCAGATGGCTGAGAAGCTACCCAACCAGAGCGCGTATTACGTATTAAATAAAACTCCTCAAATATATTGTGAGCACGGGGGCTGTTTGCATCCCTAGAGGATACGGCTGCTCCTCAAAAAACGCTGAAAGATTACCTTCACAGTGCTCTCTTCCTTGCTGGGCTTACACGTGGCTGCTTTGTCAAGCGATATGCTTCCTGCACGGTGCTTCGCATACTTAAAAGATCAAACAGCACGTATTGATTTTTGATTGTTTACTTTTCTCTCTCTCTTGCTCTGACATTCTCTGCTCCTGATGGAGGGGGTGTGAGCAGGGGGGCTGTTCGCACCCCTAGAGGATACGGACTCTCGTCTAAAAATGCTGAAAGATTACCTTCACGTTGCTCCCTTCTGTGCAGCTGCTTTGTCAAGCGACATGCTTCCCGCACGGTGCTTCGCATACTTAAAAGCTCGAAGGGCACGTATTGATTTTTTGATTGTTTGTTTTTCTCTGTCTCTTTCTCTCTCTCTGACATTCTCTGCTCCTGACGGAGGGGGTGTGAGCAGAGGGGCTGTTTGCACACTGGCCTAGAGGATACGGACGCTCCTCTAAAAAATGCTGAAAGATTACCTTCACATTGTACATCCTTGCAGCTGCTTTGTCCGGCGGTGCTTCGCATACTTAAAAGCCAAACAGCCCTATTGATTTTTGTTTGCTTTTTTCTCTCTCTCTCCGACATTCTCTGCTCCTGACGCGCACTTCTTTGAAGAGGAAGATATGTTTGCATTCTTTTAATTGTGAGACGGAACTGTCATCTCTGTCTTGTCATGGAGCACAGTTTAAACTTTTGAAAAAGAGACAAATGTTTGTTTGCAGTGTTTGAATAAAGTTCCTGTCTCTCTACAACCTCCTGTATTTTTGTGCAAATCTGTGACCCAAGCATGACAATATAAAAATAGCCATATAAACATATGGTTTCTACTTCGAGGATTTTCACCTTTCGCGGGGGGTTCTGGAACGCAACCCCCGCGATCGAGGAGGGATTACTGTATTACACTTCTAGTTGGAGGAGGTATCAGACTTGACAAGTACAGTTGCTGATCTCATCATCTGAGGATGTCAGATTAACAATGACTTTCAAGCACTGTTTACCATTTACAAAATATTGCGAGCTTAGTGCATTCTGACAGACAATAACTTACTGTCAGACAGTATGCGCCAGTGCTGTATGAAGGATTTCCGGTGTATAGCGAGCTCAGCCGCAGTCTCTGCCCTTTTTTTTTTCTTTTTCTATTCGGTCGTCACATGACAACCATGAGACATTATATTGACAAGCCAGTCGTCTGTTTGTGAAGTCCAAAATATCCACCTTCCTTATCCCTCATACCTGTATTGTATGCATGATACTTTACTTCCAGGTAAGCACTCATTGGTTGTTAGCTCTCACACATAGAGCCCGCCCCTTACAACTTAAGACAAAAGCAAACATGTTTGTCACTGACTGGTTGGATACAACCAAACTACAAGAATGCTGGTCACAGGAACATACCGTGGCTGCTCCAGAACTGGCTAAGATTATGTAAATTATGTCTGCAACAGAAACTGCAGGCAAGAGCGTAGGCCACCACCTCCAAGCCTTCAACCCAAAATAGCTAAAAGAACATAAAATACTTTAACATCAACTGATAACACACCTCCCTGGTACACCCAAGAAAGAGAATGAAAAATGGCAAATTCTCTTGCAAGATGGTACAACTCTCACTGGAGGTTACAGAGGTTGTGAAGCATAATGGTTGAAGACCCCACTGGACATTAGTTAGAGGACAATTCAGTATTTTCAGTAGCTTAAGAAGCCATCCACAGATTAATAAAGATGCCATCACCAGTAGCATGTGTGAGTTTCAGCCATTTGGCATCTACAACCCTTAAAATTTACTTGACATTGCTTTAGAGGGGCTGCATTAATAGATGAGTAATCAGTAAAAAAGAACAAAAAAAAAAACAAAACATAAATGCTGGAAGATTCCCAAGACTTCAGCGGGATTATCTGATTCCATAGCTAAGATGTTTCATAATTGGCAGATAACATTATTGGGGTGCCTCTCCCTTCACTACAGGACATATTTTATAAATACAGTGTCTGCAAGGCATTGTGCAGGACCCCTTACACCCCTCACATGGACTTTTCACACTTCTGCCATCCAAGAGAAGATACTGAGGCATCAGAGCCAGATCTGCAAGGCTGCAGGATAGTTTCTACCCCCAAGCTGTCAGCCTCCTTAACACCATGCTGCCCCCTGGGATCTTCCACACTGCCTCAACCACCTCTAAAAACAGAACTTTTATATATGCAAGCCACTAGAGTGCATGTAGAAAAGAACTGGAAATCTCATACTGACCTTTAAGGATTTTGACATTCTTGATATCCTTCTGCTGTGAAACATTCTGACCTGTCATTGTTTACACATGTCTTAAACAACTATTAGCATACACTGATAATTTCTGTATTATCTATATTTATTATTTATTTATTATATTACATATTTATTATTTATATATATGTATAAATATATATATATATGTATCTAGATTGCATAATACCATACATTGCATCAATGTTCATATTGCTTACTACACGTCAATATTGCTGTTACTTCTTTGTCTTGTCTTTGCACCATGTCTTGTCTTGTTTCTGTTTTAATTTTAAATTTAAATTTTAATTCTATTTTTAATTTAATTTTAATTTTTTATTTGCGCTTCATGTTGTTACACTGTGGACTTGGAGCTTCGCAATTTCGTCTATCTGTATACTTGTATATGGTTGAGATGACAATAAAGTTCGCTTTGACTTTGACTTTGAATTGGCAATGCTGGGCAAGTAAAATTATTATTAGTGTACACTGTATGACATCTCTCATCAATAGCTGAAAAATTCTGAAGATGTAGGAATATAAAGTAACACAGTTGCTTCAGGAAATCTTGCCATTAGTTACATTGTCTGAAAGCCCCAATATTCAGATATTATTTCTTCTATTTATGTCCTGTAAATCAGTTAATTTTAATTTGCCTTTCTTATGTATCAACTGATGTCTTTAGCATGCCACATTCACTTGTGATTTTCCTTTGTTCCTCCTTGGCACCAATAATATAATGATGAAGCTGCACTTAACTCTTAACTCTTGTGAAAGCTCGGCTGCATGGCATCTCTAATGGCAGTAAGATATTACCTGTAATTAGTTTTGCTGGTGTTTCTCAACCTTTGGGTGGTTTCCTGCAGGATCACCAAAGTGTCAAAACAATAGAAGGATCATGCTCAATCATTAATGCTTGTGGTGAATCGAGAACGATCATCAGAGCATGGGTTGGGGAGGTTGCCCATGATCATAATCATAAGTGCTGGCATCAAGGGGGTTAGGGTTTCATTCTGGGTCAGCTGTGGCCCACCTGCAATGCCACCACAGCCAAGTTTTAAAAACGCTTCATTAAGTTGGACTTGATAGGTACACAGTATTTAATCTGCATCAGAGAGATTAATGAGTGTAAAAGTGAATTCATTGTGACATTATGAATACTTAGCTATGACATAGTTTATCTAATGTTTCAGTAGCTTGTCACTTTTTTGTTAATTGTATTTTTCAAGATTTTTTTTACACATTACTCTACATTGACTCTACATTATCTATTCCTCTGACATTAAAACTTCTACTACCTAAGTTTTCTCTGTCTTGCTTAAGAAGGAACCATATATGTGATAAGTTAGAAAAAATGTGAGTTCCTTCTATTTGTAGTCTTGGCTGCCAATATCTTCACAGAATTTGAGTATGTGTATAGAAAAGGTAAATACTATTAAAGACTGACCAATACCAAATTCAACATAGCGATATCAACCTATCATTAAGAATATTAGTACTTTTACATCTCCAAGAACACATTGGACTAAGAAATCCCTGAAGAAATGTATGTGGGCACAAGAAGCCCAAACAGATTTAAAAAGAATTAAAGTCTTAAATACCACTTTATCTGTCTTGGAGAGTTTAGTTAGTTCATTATAATTTCACCTTGTGTGGAAGCATCTAGCATTGGATCATAAAACAAACTGGACTTGTTATAATATATATGTTTGCTCTTCCACCTCCTCCTTCCATATTTCTTGATAGAACCCTTATACGTCATCAGCCACAGCATCTCCTGCTGTACGCTGTACTTGTTTTAAGAGAAAATACAGAAAATGATTTAACATTTTAATCTGGGTTCTTGTTTCCATTATCTGTTTCACTAACATAGTTCTGAACCTGAAAAGCATTTCTGGGTACATTTTAGGGATGTCCATGTCCCAGGACAATTCAAGCAAGCTGGATAATAATAATAATAATAATTCTTTGCATTTATATAGCGCTTTTCTCACTACTCAAAGCGCTCAGCAATTGCAGATTAAAGGCCTTGCTGAAGGGCCCAACAGAGCAGAGTCTCCTTTGGCATTTACGGGATTCGAACCGGCAACCTTCCGATTGTCAGTATGATCAGAGAAGGGCTCTGCCAGAATTATGCAAACAATGTACGGTACTAAATACTTTAGTTTTTTTTTTTTTATCATTTTGAGAATGATAACATGCTGCCATTTGGTTTGCTTGCTTCTTCACAAATGCTGCCATTTTAGTATGTTTGGTCATAATGCATATTTCTAGGCAAACGATGCATGTGATATTTGATGTCAATGCAGGTATCTTATGTAAGATTGTTATCTAAACTTTGTTAAACAATAAAAGGAAGACTTTGCAAAAGATTTTCTGCTGGCTGTTTTGGGGGGTGTCTATGCAATCCTAATTCTGGATTTGAGTTTGATTTATTTTCACCTTCAAGTTACTGTCTGATATGAAGTCTGGCTAACAATCTTTCTTAATAGTGGCAAAAGTCTGCTTTATCTGACTGTGTCCTGATATGCCCTGGGAAAGTAAATCAAGATTAAAACTCTGCCACTCTTTTTAATTCTCATCCATGACATGTTCTGTGGAAATTTCTTGAGGGTTGGAGAGTCATAAAGAGTGCTGGAGAAGGATTCAACAAGAAGGATTAACTGTAGCCAAAAAGAGTGGAAAGAAGGTGTTGAAAGCGAAATGTAAGTATGCTGGTACAGTGCCTGTGGTAGCAGAGTTAGGTAAACTACACGAAGGACAAGGGTGTAGACATCCAGTAGGTTTATTGTTTTGATACTTTTTTTTTCTTTCTATCAATCAATGTGTTTGATTTTTTATTTACTTTTTCTCAATCACTTACCACTATTACCTTATTAAGTAAAAATTACAAAACCATACCGCTATCTACCAAAATAAAACTAATTACCCAAAACTATAAGCATGATTCCCTTATTTTGACACAAGTCAGATTCATTTCACTTTTTGTGAAAAACTCTACACACAAATCTCTTCATGTATCATTGGCTTCACTGTATGCTCATTTAGAAAGCACTGGCTTCAATATCATTAACTCAGATTAGCAAAGCTGGAACACATTTAGCACACAATTTACAATATTCAAATACTATGAGTCAAAATTGTTCACCCACTAGTCATAACCTTAGGATAGATAGATAAAAGGTCCAGGGTGTGTAATAGTATGTTAGTGATTGAGAACAACATGTTTGAATCTATTTGGTCTCCTTGACGTCATTTTCACTTTGGGGGACATCTCAAGAGATTTTTACAGGATGCAAGGCTATAATGCCTAGTAAGGTGTCATCCTCATAACATTCAGAAATGTATGCCATTTACTGGATATACCCTCTGCAAAAACTTAATCATCCATACATTTGTTAACCAATTACACTTATTGCAGTGTCAGGGTCACTGGCAATATTGGATACAAGTCATTAACTAGTCCTGGACTGGGAATCAGAATGCTTGCATACCTCTATACACTCAGTTGAGTCATCACGTCCTTAGTGAAAGTATTGAGTATAAATAAGTATAAGTAAATGACAGCTATAAGTAACTATTCTAATGTGTTACATGCATTCACTCTGTTATGTAGCAGGTTAATCAGATCTATTTTTTTCAGAAGTGCAACACTGCTCGTTATACTACACATTCTAATTAATATTGTGTGGAGTGCCCTCTTAATGCATACTATTGCAAAAACAATGACAGCAGTAAGTAGGTTGCTTTTAAAAACCTTTGTCTTTGAATTTATTTAAGATATTACATGACTAAACCCAGCAATTTGATATTTTCAGATTGACAGCTCCGCTTTTTCCTATTAGTCATAGTAGAATTAAAGCAAAAATGCAACAAGACAGAGGCGATGTGTACAGATTGTCACATGGAATGCATTTATTTCCTGCAAAACAGATCTTTTAAAGATTTCCTAAAAAAGGAAACTGTGATATTGAATGCTTGAACTAATTAAATGCATAGTCTTAATTTCATATTGCATTTATAACAAGAAATCTACATTTCTTGAGTATATTTTAAGACAGGAGTTATTATATTGGGTTATCAGATCACCTAATACAAAAGGTACTAACTAACCTCTTAGGTTCTTTTTTTAATGGAGAAATATTAAAAACTGTTTATACCACTCTTACCTGTTTCACTGCCTGTATTGTACCTCATGTTTTCAACCCTAGGGACCTCTATGATAGGCTGTTTGGTGACTGGGACGAATTTATCAAGAAAATGCTGAAATGGTTTTGGGACAAGTCTCCAACTGTCCTTAAGTGGCCCGGCCATGGGCCCAACTTAAACACCAAAGAACATCAGCAGAGTGACCTGAAGATGACAGTTTCCAGGGGCCTCATGCATAACACCGTGCATAGAATTAACACTAAAACATGGCATAAGGACAAAAGTGGAAATTTGTGTATGCACAAAAAAATCTAGATGCAGCTTCCACATTCTTCCGCTCCATAAATCCTGGTCAGCATGAAAAGTAACACACATGCACGCGCCTGCTGTCCCGCCCCATCTGCTCCTAGAATTACGCCTCTTTGAATATGCAAATCAATATAAATAGCCCTTAAGCTCAGTGTTCTGTGAAAAGGCAATGGCAAAAGCACAGGGGAAAAATAGAAGAATTTCAGCAAATACCAAGTGAAGGCAAGGAAAAATGTATTATTTGTTTGCTTAAGCAGTGATATAAACAACAGAAGGAAGTTGTTCGAGTGACAGAGTGTCGGAGAAACTCGAAAGCTCAAGTTCACAAAGTCGCACAGTGCCCAAAATAAAAAAGAAGTTGTCAGATATCAAAGTTGCCATGAGAAGGCGAGTCATAGCCTACCGTCTGAGTGTCATATGAAAGCTTATTATGGAACAGAGAAAAGAAAAAAAATTGGGACACAGTGGGGAAAAAAGCTTGAAATGTCAACTTTAATCTCGAAATTTCCACTTTAATTATGTAGTTTGTCATTAAAGTAGAATATTATCAACTTCATCTTAAAATCGTTTAATTTACTAGTTTCTCAAATCCCATTGTAACTAAAGTACCACATTAAATGCTTTGTTTTGTATATGTTCTTCTATGTGCTCTTTGTGTGTGAATCACTATGTGCTTCTTAAACAGGCTTTCTCTTCCTCCGACAGGACACAGAATCCATTACATTAATGATATTACAGGTCTCTGAATAATTAATATACTGAGATGTATGCTTGATATCATTTTCTTGATGATGGGAATTAAAGCATGTATTAAACATGGGAACACGGTGGTGCAGTAATTGTTCGTGCTTGCTGCTCCATGCGTGACCTTCAATGAAATAATTTATTGCAGCAGTACTGTCTCTTTCAAACGTACTAACCCCCAATTCCTGTCCTTCCTTATCTTTCTCCAAATACCCAATCGCCACACAATCAGCTCTATAATAGACGTTAAGCCATCTGTAAGTTGAGAACGCCAAATCTTCAAAACTTTTAAGGAACATTGAAATATCTTCGTAGTACATGTTTAATTATTCTACCCATCTATCCTTCCAGTGTCACGTAGCCCCAGCAAGATTACAGTGCGAGGCAGGAACAATCCGTGAACGGGGCGCCAGCTCCTTGCTAGTGCTGCAACACAGTGTCCTCACATGTTTGATTATTAACAATATAGATTATTTAAATGAAGTTAAAGTTTTATCTGTATAATATAATAAACATTTTGCTGCATTTCATCTTAAAAATAATATCGTCATCATATGTAAATATGCGCTTTATAAAGTGGCTCAGGTTGTGCAATATTATAAATGTAGTGCAAGTTTACAGTGAGGTAATTGTACTTATAAGTACAAACAGTTCTACAAGGAGCATGTGATGGACTGATTGAGTGCGTTTATAGTTCTTGGGATGAAACTGTTTATGAACAGCGAGGTCAGTACAGGAAAGGCTCTGAAGCGTTTGCCGCATGAGAGCAGTTCACATAGGCAGCATGGCTGAGGCAGCGTGTGCTAGATGCTGTATACTGATAATTTTCTTTCTGATCAGCTGCTGTAGATCTGTGATTCCACACTCAGATACAGTGATATAAATACTCCGAGTGGTGCAGTGAGAGTAATATGGAAAAAGATGATCCGCTGTGGCTATCCCTAATGGGAGCAGCTGAAAGAAGAAGAAGAAGGTGCAGTGAGAGTAACAACACTAAAGCAGCTATGGTATTTGGAATAGTTTGGCTACTCCGTGGACCATTATATTGTTACAGGTTAATTACAATCAGATACTTTAAACTAATAAACAATATGCAGTTAATTTCAGTGTATATGATAAAGCTGCGTCAGGGATGTGGATCTAAAAAAGAAAGGAAAACCACACTTGAACAAAAGCACTGCTTTGACACTGGGTGCCGCCAGCTTGAAAAAAGAGACTTACCAAGAAAAATTGAAACTGTAATTGCAACCAAAGGGACTTTTATAAAGTACTGAATACTTAAATGAATGAAAGATTTCAGTTTTGGATTTTTAATAAATTTGCAGACATTTATGAAAATGTTTTCACTTTGTCATTTTGAAAGGTAAAATGACAAATTTATCCATTTAAAATTAAATATATAACACAGTACAGTGTATATATGGTGGTAGAACAGTATTGAAACCCGGGATCAAGAAGAAATGTTTGAACACCAACCCGGGCTATCCTGTTTAATTCTTTTAACAACTCGACCGAAACTGAGTGATTCCTTCTGGGGTTGCCCAGTTTTATAGGACCTGGAAAAGAAAGGGTGGGGTTGGTTGCCCTCACAGGGAATCTTCTTGAAGCTTTAGAGGCAGAAACAGGTGACAAGGTTAACAACAGCACCCACTCTCGCTTTGGGATGATACTATAAACCTAAGCCTGGAGATGACCCACTGATCCACATATATATATATATATAATACACTAAGGTCTATGTGTCCAGTTCCTCAGAGCAGTTTGGCTTTGGTGACACAACAAAAAAGGAAGTGGAAATGTGAGACACACAAGTAAGAGTAAAGGCATATGAAGCATGCACAGAGAGCTGGCTTCAAAGAGGCCAAGCATAAATCTGGACAGGAGGCGAGAAAGGAACCTTGAAAATAATGAGTCTGAGAAACAGGAATGTACTCGATAAAAGTAAGTGCCGGTGAAGGGACATTCACAGACACAGACAACGCAAATATGGAGAAAAGTCACTGAAAGTACACGTAGGGCAAGAGATAGAAGATATTTCTTAATTATTCTTTTACCCTTATATATATATATATATATATATATATATATATATATATATATATATATATATATATATATATATATATATATATATATATATATATATTTATTTATTTATTTATTTATTTATTTATTTATGTATTGTGAAATTGCACGGAACACTCCAGCCACCCCAACCCGACACAGACAGGCAGAGACATGAGTTCCAGCATAATACATGTTTATTTCAGTGAAAAAGTGCTTTTCCCTCACTCCCCACCACAGCGCTATACAAGGCACCAAGCACACACCAAATACGTAATCTCTTCTTTACGTTATCTATTTCTGTCTCCTTCCTCTCTAGCGTGTTTCGTCCCTCTTCTTCCAGACTCTGGCTCCCAGAGTGGTGGCTGGCTCCTTTCATAGGGCACTTGCAAGTGCCTCGGATGTTCAGTGATCTTCTTCTGGCAGGATTTCCGGGTGTGGCGGAAGTACTGCACCAAAGGGCTCAGCTGTTCCTGCAATGCCCCCTGGTGGTGGCCACAGAATCCAACAGGGTTGTGCCAAACTCCAACTTCCATGGAGCCCTGTGGGAATCCGATGCACTGCTGCAACCCGGGGGGCTGCTGTCTAGCGTTCTGGGGGAGGCAGTGTGCTAAAATGGCTGCCTTCTCCGATCCTTCCATTCCTTGGATCTAACACAGCTGTCCCTTACAATAAATAAATATATACTGTATATACAGCAGAACCTCTGGTCACAAACATTTCCGAACATGTACAAATCGGGTTACGATCAAAAAGTTTGCCAAAATTTTGCATCTGTTGACGGCCACATGCTTTGGTGGCGAACAAAAAACTGGCAGCCAGTTTCCGTACGCACCAATGATTTCCCATTCTCCGTTTCCCATTTTATTCTGTTTGCGTATACAGGGCCTAACAAATCAGTTGATGTTGCAAAAGGAGTTATAATGTTAACCAAGCAGAGGCCTCAAATGCTGGAAGAGGTGGAAAAACTGTTGCTAGTGTGGCTGAACGAGAAGCAACTTGCAGGGGATAGCGTAAGCGAGCCGATCATATGCGAGAAAGCCAGGAAGATTCACGGCGATTTGCTGAAAAAAAATCCTTCTTCAAGTGGCGAAGGTGAAGAATTTAAAGCCAGGAGAGGATGGTTTGAAAAGTTTCACAAGAGAAGTGGCATTTAATTTTTTCCCTGTTCTTAAAACTCATAACAAAAGTGTTTACAGCGAGTGGTTCGTAAGGGTCTAGCGCAAACTCTTACAATGTTAGTTTTCTCTGTTGTTCAAGGTTTTCTCAGTGTTATTCAATGTTTTTACATTAGTTTACTATTACACTGTGCATTCTATGGTATAATTAACTATTTTTGTGCTTAAAAAATATATATATTTACATACAGTTTGTACGGTCTGGAACGGATTAATTGTATTTACATACAACCTTATGGGGAAATTATGTTCGGGTCACAACCAAATCGGGTCATGTATTACGGTCATGACCAGAGGTGCCACTGTATATATATATACTAGCAAAATACCCGCGCTTCATGTTACGTTATTTTTAAAATGTTTCCTTTACTTTTTCATAACCTCTTTAACACACTACTTCTCCGCTGCGAAGTGCGGGTATTTTGCTAGTATATATATATATATATATATATATATATACATACATATACACACATACATGCAGTTTCAATAACATAGAAATCAATATAAACAACATTAACATCATTATCATATGAGAATATGAAGTAATATATAAGAAGCACATTTCATATAAATATAAATTATTAAACAGTAAAATCTTCTTCTGTAATGTGCTACCGTGGCTATTCGTTTGTCTGTCCAGGATTTTAAATCACCTGTAGCTCGCAAACCATTTCACCTATTGACTTGAAATCTGGTACACATATAGAACGTCACGTCTACTATCCGCTTTATGGGTGATGATTGTATTACTCTTTTCATCCATCCATCCATCTATTTTCCAACCCGCTGAATCCGAACACAGGGTCACGGGGGTCTGCTGGAGCCAATCCCAGCCAACACAGGGCACAAGGCAGGAAACAATCCTGGGGTTTTATCTTTATTTTATTTTATTGTAGAATCAACTCCTATTTGCGCACACCAGGGCGGCCGTGGGCGGATGCGTATGGTGTATTCACTCCACGTTATCGTGCATTGCACTGTCACTGGTATTTTGATAAAAGAATTTGAACAATATATAAGAAGCGTATAAATTATTAAACAGTAAAACATTAACATTTAAGAAGTAAAGTTACATTAAGTACTACTGCAGTGCCTTCGGGTATACCTCATTTTTTGTTTGCTCATTACATGCTTAAATGTATACATTTTTTGGTGCACCTACCCGAGAACACGCAACATATAACCGAGCGTGGGAGAAGCATGGATTTTAAACACGCGTTGAGTTCATCTGCTGGTCTCCCTCGTGAAATAACTGGTAATGTTTGACTAAAATCAACAGCGAGTAAAACGACATTACCTCCTATTTTTTTTTTTACGATCTCTGAGATCTTGCTTTTTTCGGTTCAAGGCTTCATAAGCTCTTTTATGTTCTATGGTGTACTTATCCCAAGCCATCATCTTTGAATGTTGCAAGACTTTTGCCTTGCATGTAGATCGGGGTAATTACATTCATTGCATTCCTAGTCTGAATCACAATCCGATTGTATGGGTGGTTACCTGGCACTGTAGGGTTGCTACCCGTCCTTTAAAATACGGAATCGTCCCGTATTTGAGAATGAAATTGCGCGTCCCGTTTTGAATCAATACGGGACGGAATTTGTCCCGTATTTTTTTTATCATTTTTTTTAAAGCAGTGTCTCATGCAAATCATCCCACACGCATTTTATGAAGATGCCTCCTTTCCTACTTTTGATTGGGTAATACTTGATGCCATCGTTAGTTTGATTGGTCTTTTTAACTGTCCAGTGAGGAGGGCGGGTCTTTTAAGTAGAGTCTGCAAACTGTTGGCACTGGGATGTGGCACCCGCTGCAGTATGCGTCCCTTATTTTTTTGTATTAAAAGTGGTAACCCTACCTGGCAGGTAACACTTATGTTTGGTCATGAAGTCGTCTAAAATCAGCCACGTGCCCTCTTTTAATTGTGAGAAGCAGATATATATAGCCAAATTCTCGCGCTTCGTTGCGGCGAAGTACTGCTTTTAATTTTTTAAGAAGAAAGTAAAACCTTTTTAAACGGATCTAAAATATACCAATAACAATTTGTTAAGGATCTGTTTTTTTGTGAACCTCGCTTTTCACAGCTGTCCCGCTACGGTGTGTGTTTTATTTATTTGACAGTATGTAGATCGTGGTAATTAAATTCATGGCATTCGTTTTCTGAATCACAATCTGACTGTATGGATGGTTACCTGCCAGGTTACGCTTGTGGTTGGTCAGGAAGTCGCCTTACATCCGCCACGTGCCCTCTTTCTGTTCCCAGAAGCTGATCATAGAATGGTTTTAATAGTTTACTTTCAAATAATGCAAAGAGTATGCGACACGTGTTTCTCCTTAATTCTGGGCTCATCAGGCATACACACTCACTGCATCCCCTCTCGAGAATCGAATATCGTCAGCGCCAGAGTTGAAGCCCCTAACGTTGCGGTCAGCAAGTGGGCTAACATCCGCCATGTGCCGTCTTTCAGTTGAGAGAGGCAGATCATAGAATGGTTGAAACTGTTGCCCCTAACGTTGCGCTACGGCGTGTGGTTCGTTTATACCTCGTGTCTTCTCATTAAACTTTTATCTTGCGAATATGTTATTGCAATCCGCAGCGGGAGCGTTTCTATAAACTTAATTTAAACTTACGTTTTACACCGTGCTTTGTTTCCCTTATGAACATGCTTGTATGCTTCACTCGCTCCCTTCTCAATTGTTTAATGAATTTTTTGTTCTTCGCTGTTTGCGGCTCCTCCTTCATTTGTCCCTACTGCATTCACAGTCTTTTCACGTTATTGCAATCCGCAGCGGGAGCATTTCTATAAACTTAATTTAACTTACGTTTTACACTGTGCTTTGTTTCCCTTATGAACATGCTTGTATGCTTCACTCGCTCCCTTCTCAATTGTTTAATGAATTTTTTTGTTCTTCGCTGTTTGCGGCTCCTCCTTCATTTGTCCCTACTGCGTTCACAGTCTTTTCACGTTATTACGTGGGAGGCGTGATGACGTGACACTCAACTCCTCCTCCCACGGCCATCGAGCTGCCGTCCATTACAGTATATTGTGAAAAAAGAGGTTCCAGTTATGACCATTACGTGTTGAATTTCGAAATGAAACCTGCCTAACTTTTGTAAGTAAGCTGTAAGGAATCAGCCTGCCAAATTTCAGCCTTCCACCTACATGGGAAGTTGCAGAATTAGTGATGAGTCAGTCAGTCAGTCAGTCAGTCAGTCAGTCAGTCAGTCAGTCAATCAGTCAGTCAGTGAGTCAGTGAGGGCTTTGCCTTTTATTAGTATATATATATATATATATATATATATATATATATATATATATATATATATACAGTATATACAGTATATTGTGGCCGCTAGAGGTCGCGCTTGCCCCGTGAAACCCAACAGACAGATGTTCAGGACACACGTTTAAAAGCACCAAGCAGAATTTTAATTCTTTTCTTAAATATAGTGCTCCAAAGAACCACAATCACCACAATAATCAATAATCACCAATAATCACAATACTACAATTCTTCTCCCAGCAGCTCCGTCACACTCCCTCACAACTCCAGCTCTCTCTCCTGGGTCTTGACCAGTCCTTTAAATTCCTTGACCCAGAAGTGCTCCTCCTCTTCTTTCGGGTCAAATGACACCTCATCAGTTCTTAAGCAGCCCGGAAGTACTGTGGGCTTCCGTCCTTCTGATTCCGAAGTACTTCTGAGTTGTAGGGAAAATAGGAGTCCCCAGGCCCTTTATGAGCTCCCCCTGACAGAACCCATGGCACCCAACAGGGCTCAGGAAACAGATTCCATGTCCCAGGATGCCCCGAGGTAATCCGGGGTACAGCTACCGTCCAGGGGAGCTGCCACCTAGCATTTTGGGGGAGGCAGTGTCCTGAAAATTCTGCCTTCCTCCATTCTTTCAGTTCAGGGACGTCCCGGCTGGATTGAGCTGCTGGCCATTTATCACTATATATATATATATATATATATATATATATATATATATATACATATACACACACAGTATATATATACACACACACACACATATTTGTATACTCAGTATATATATATATATATATATATATATATAGTATAAATGTGTATACTTACAGAGAAAGGTATAATTTTTACTTGCACATGCTAATCGGTTTGCAACACATTGCCACTCTCTGGCGTCATGATTAATGAGGATAACTACCTTACCTCGTAACTTCCATCAGGACTCTGCAAGGTCCTAGAAAATAAAGCAAAGCATTTTGAAACTGACATGATGTATTGTAATATTCCAGTGCAGAATGAAGGGCACTTCCAGGGGGTGGTACACAGAGAGCTAAGGACAAGGGCACCAAGGTGCTGGAGAGTGAGTCGAAACATGGGCAACAGCAGGTGGTATTCATCCAGAATGCTAGAACAGGAAAGTCAGCAGTTGTCTGGAATGTCTGGCCCTCCTCATAGAAAGAGAGCAAGGTCATGGAGTACTGGATTAAAAGTAATAGATCTTCAGGCTGACAGAGAACAGCACATTGTTCCAGAATAAGAGAGCAGGGAAAAAGTTGTCTTTTTAAGTAGTAAGGTGACAAAAGTCATGGTAGCTATTAAGGAGGACTGACAGGTCTGAGGTTTCAGGACACTAGTGGCCACTAGAAGATGCTCTAGCCCAGTGGCCCTGTTGAAAAAGTAGGGTCCCCACTGAACCCAGAAGAAATGCTAGGACAACCCTGGGACAAGATTTAAAACTGTTTCAAGTCCAAAAACATACTTAACATAAAGCAATGTGTAAATGCATTCAAATGCCACATGGGCAGAAGGAGAATATGCAAATCTTACAGAAACAGTGACTGGACAGGAATTTGAACCAAGGACTACAGAGCTGTGAGTCAGCAGCACTAACAACTGCACTACCATGCCATTCTCACACCATGTATCACTTTTAAAACTTTGACCATGTGCATGTGACATAAAAAAAACAAATAAATGAAAATCATGAAACATAATTAAAAGAAGATTCATTTGAATGAGCAATCGGCTACAGTTGTGACACAGGTAATTAAGATTTTGTTTCTCAGACGGAATGATGAGTGGAAATAGTTTCCCCTCTAAAGACTAATTTGCAATACATTTAAAATCTAAAACCATGTTCTGGTGTGAATTAATGAAAGAAACAAAAATTGCAAATCCTGTCTCCCTAGGTAAATTAATGTTATCACCCACTGAAATATCTTTAAATCCACGCAGTAGACAAGCTCCCTGTGGGGGAAAATGAGAGCACTAGTGCTCTGTATTGCAGGCAACATATTAAAACTATTCTCCTAGTAGCAATTTGTGTCACATTAAATGAGCATTGCTTGCAAACTTTCCATCACTTAAAAGCCTTTGACAGCTCCTATCTGTGGACCCTCACAACTGAGGCGCAATTCTTATTATTACTGGATATCTCTAATTGTCATCAACCAGCCACAAAATAAGTGATGACGTTTCCCGATGTTTTGGGCACAAGACAGAAGCAGTTATATGTCTGCCATCTTTTAAGAAATGCCTGCTTTTGCTTGGCTGAATGATCTTTTATTGTTCTCAAAGTGGGGCTGTGTCATGAATTTGTTTTTCCCATAATCCTTAACAAGAATCTCTTTTGCTTTAGTGTTATCTTGAGACTAACATTTAAATCTTTTAGAATTGTGTCACCTTTGATATTTTCATCATGCAATAAACTTTCCACATTTATTCAGATAATTTTAACGAATTATTGTGTATCAATTAATATTAATAGCTAGATGTGCAACATAGTACTGTTGCGCTCCCCTTAAATTTGGTAATATTGATTGTGATTTCATGCTAGTATTATTTATTTTGTATTGATGGTTTTATTTCTTTTGGTAATTTCACTTGATTGTTGATATACAGTAATTTGGCACTTAGTGAATAACTGGATGGTGTGGTATAAGGTTTTGTGTATTGCACAAAATATCTGTTGGGGCAGTTATTGTGGGTTTCATATTTTGGGGGTCTCTTTTGTTTTTTAAATAAACAAACTTTAATTTTTAAATAATAAAACAACTTTTCATTACATAATAATTTGATATTTATCTGACTGAATTTATCGACAGACCTGATCTCCATCTTTGCCTAAAGCAGCCAACAATTTTATCTTGAGAGTTAAAGTCACTGTAAAAGTATCCTTCACATAATCTTTTTAAAATGTGTATTTTATGAAATTTAAATTGCAGTTAGTCATAGACCCTTCAAAACTAACAAGAGATGTCATTTTAACATCACTTGAATTGGAATCTGATGTCTATGAAAGCTATTGAGCTATTTGATGACATAACAAAAATAAATAAACAAACAAATAAATAAAAATGCTCCAACTTCTAAAACACACCTGTATGTTGTACCATGCTTCTATCTTATTTATATCTGTGGCCGTTGTAGCATTATTCTGGGGTTGAATTAATGCCAGATTAACATCCTCTCCTGTTGTAATATAAGGTATTAATATTTGTAAAATCTATCATTAATAACCTACAGATAAGAACCTATAAGTAATATGTCATCCAAAATGGTACTTTTTATTTGTCCCTTGTTGTTTGTAGAAATGGAGAAGAATGTGTAATCTCATGTTTTTATGGAGAACAGAGATAACAAAATTCCTAACACAACAGACGTCTATGTGGACCAACGCTGAATAAACAGAAAACAATAGGAAAATGTCCATGAAGAATATCTTAATTTATTTGTGTTGCATAATCCCTGATATGGATGTGAGCAATACTGGAGCACCACAAGGAAGAGTCCTGTCCCCTTTTCTCTTCACTCTGTACACCTCCAACTATAAATATAACACCAGGCCATATCACTTGCAGAAATTCACTGATGAGTCTGCACTTATGGGGTGTATTAACAAAGGGGGTGACACAGAGTATAGGAGTCAAGTGGAGAGATTTGTTTCTTGGTGCAAAGAGAATTGTCTGCACGTTAACATCAGCAAAACCAAGCAACTGGATTATTGACTTTTGCCGCACAAGAGCCGCAGTGTCCAGTCACTATTCAGGGAGTAGATGTAAATATAGTCCACTTCTACAAGTAGATGGAGGGTCATCATTATTGACAGGTTAAACTGGTCTCAGAACATAGTGGTATAAATATATAAGAAAGGGCAATGCAGGCTCTTTTTCTTTAGGAGACTACATTCCTTCAATGTGAAGAAGTGACATCCTTCACATCTTCTATAACTCTATGATGGCTAGTGCGATTTTCTACACTGGTGTGCTGGGTTGGCAACATCAATTAAACAGGGGCCCACCCGAATCAACAAGCTAATTAAAAGGGCAGGCACAGTTATGGGGAAAACTCTGAAGCCCCTGGAGGTAGTAGCAAAGGAGAGAATTTTTAAAAATCTCAGTGCCATTATGAACAATGATGCACATCCTCTCTCTGATGCAATAACACTGAGGATTTTCAGCCAACGAATGATTCAGCAGAAGATTGTTAAGAAACACTGCTGGGGCTCCTTTATACCAACAGCATTGCCTCACTGTGAGTGTGACAGCCAAGTCAGAACTTTTATTTCTTTTTAATTTTCTTGCTTAATTATTCCGGTGTGTGTTCAGACCAAAGTGTGTACGTTTATTTATTTATATATTTACTTACTTACCTATCTGTCTATCTATTAATGTATTTTTTTTACTTAAAGCACTTCAGTAAAAAGCCAAATTTCCCCCGGTAACAAATAAAGTTCTGTCTATATATGTATATATATACAGAACCCCACAGGCACAACACAGTCCCAACAAGTACAATCCACCAACCAAAACGCTTGTCTCTCCTACCACCACTCCTCCCATGCAACCTTGTCCTCCTCCACCCGACTCTGGCTGCTGAGTAGTGGTTCCTGGCTCCTTTTATAGTCCACCCGGAAGTGCTCCAGGTGCTTGATCACCAAGTTCCATCTGCACTTCTAGGTGTGACGAATACGCTGCCCACACGGGCTCAGGAGTTCCAGTTACAGCACCCTCTGGCAGTGCCTGCAGGACCCAACAGGGCTGCACCCAACTCCAATTCCCATGGAGCCCTGCGGGAAACCGAGGTACCGCTCCAACCCAGGGGGGCAGCCATCTAGTGTCCAGGGGGAGGTATTGCACCGTCCAGGGCTGTTCCCCCTGAATACAGAGTGCAGGGGCATCCCAGCTGGGCATGGACCCCAGCCGCCTGCCACATTGCCCCTCTCTCAGCTGAGCCCTGTTGGGCTCAGTGGCACGTCCCGCAAGGGCAAGTCTTCTCCAGGATGGGGAGACGGCATCAGCCAGTTCACGGGCCTGTCCTGTGGAAACAAAACTGTGAAATCGGGAGGAATTGTCCTGACGTCCACGTCTTTTGGAAATCCTCCAGGGAGAACCCCTCCAGCCGTGACCACAGCGGCCACATTCGTAGGAACGCCGCTTCCCTTTAGTCCGAACCCTACGGGATCGGAAGCAGGACGGGAATTCCTGCCCCAATGTCCGCCCAGCTGAGGGCTCGTGGTGTCTCCACCCCTTCGGAGCACAGCCCTCCACTGCCTTTGAACAGACGGGCTTATGCTGCGTACTGTCAGGAGACCCCGTCTTCTTTTCCCGGGTCCTCTTCCTTCTCTGGTGCACACCGACGGTCTGGGTCCCCTTTTGGGAAGAAGAGGGACCCCGTACCGTCTGCACCCCCTTGGATGCTCGTGAGACTGGTGCCGGCAGTCGAGGCAAGGCTTTTTGGCAGCCAATGTCTATCAGCTGCCTCCCTGCACTCTCCTCTGCCGCGCTGTCAGTCATTGTGGCTGCGTCTCTTCTAGGAGGCGGGGCTGCCTGACAAGCCGAACTGACCAATACTGCCGCCATTTCGCTCTGCCCTCCCCTTTCTTCTACGGCACAGGCTTCACTTACCTGTACCACCGCATCGGTCAGGATGGAGCAACCAGCCCCGCTGCGCTTCAACCACTTGTGGATGATTCCTAACGGTGCACCGAGATTCTTCTCAAGGTCTTCCTTCACTTCCTGCAGGGCCTGAAAAACCTGGAAAAGGGAAATGCATCGGTAGGAAGACACCCTCAACTCCCATGCAGCCCAAAACAGGTCAGTTTCTCCAGTCGGCAGTGGACTCAGGCTCCCCTCATCCTCTCCCACTGACCGCGATCCATCAAGGCCCTGCATTTCTCCCACCAGCCCCTTCGGATTTCTCTCAGGATCGGGGTGGAGGTTCGCCGTCCCCATCTCTACGCTTGTATTGACGGGGTACCGACACACATCCTCCACCCCCTTATGTGCCATGGGGAGGAACTCCTGCTCCTCCAACGGAGACACCGTGCCGGGAAGCTCATTTGGGCTCTCGTCCTCCAGCCGATGTACCAGGTCGAAGGGAAGACACAGGTCAGCCTCGCTCTCACCAGAGCTCACTCCGCCATCATGCCACGGACACACGTCCTCAGGCCACCAACGGGTACTCCGCCCCTCAGTATCTAGGAGGTAGGCAGACACTGAAAAACATTCCTGAGGCCTTTCACCCCGGGCCCGTCACATACCTCCTGCTGCAACCCGTGGTGCTGGCTAGCGTGGTGGCATCTGGCTGCTGACTTCTGAGTCCACCCGGCTTTTTTCTTCCCCATTTAGTGTGCCGTCCTTAGGAGCTTCTTGGTGGTTGTCCTGCGGCTCCCTGCCGCGTGTGCGCGCCTTGGTGCGTTGTCTCGGGGCGCGCATTCTGAGTGTCTGTGCTGCACTCATGCCTTGTATTGCTGTGCCGTTTCCTTACACACTTTAACTGCAGGTCTCGGCCCCAAAAGACGAACCGGAATACTGCCGACTACGCCAGTGTAAGAAAGCGCTATATTGCACCTGACCCAACACAGATTCACATGGAGGCATGTGTAAAATAAAACAAATATTCTTCACCTGTGGGGCACGTCTTCCCCGTGAACCCCACAGGCACAACACAGTTCCAACAAGTACAATCCACCAACCAAAATGCTTGTCTCTCCTACCACCACTCCTTCCAGGCAACCTTGTCTTCCTCCACCCGACTGTGGCCGCTGAGTGGTGGTTGCTGGCTCATTTTATAGTCCACCCGGAAGTGCTCCAGGTGCTTGATCGCTGAGTTGTAGCTGCACTTCTGGGTGTGACTACTTTAGATGAACAATGTATTAAAACTATAAAAACAGATTATAGATTAAATAAAAAATACACACAGAGCAGCGCTAACAAAAACAACTTAGTTTCTGTTCCAAATACCAATAATGCACATAGAATTCAGCTCTGCCCCTCCGAAACATTAAATATGACACTATTAAATGTTAGAGCTTTAACTAACAAGACGTTTTTATCAACGATTTTATTAGTGATAGAAAAATTGATTTTATTGTACTAAGTGAAACATGGCTTAGCTCAGATGGCGCGGCTGTTCTAATCGAATCTGCGCCTCCGGATTATAGTTTTACTCGTGTGGATCGCCAGGGAAAGAAGGGTGGTGGTTTAGCAAACATTTACTCGAGCCGGTTAAAGTGTAAAGATGTCGGCTTTGGTAAATTCAAGTCCTTTGAGTATTTCGCCGTTGTTATTCATGGAGATTCTCACGTTCTAGTATTATCTATTATCTATTATCTATCTATTATTATAGACATACTAAATTTAACGTGTATTTCTTTGAGGAATTCTCAGACTTAATGTCAATTTTAATTACGAACTATGACACACACTTAATAGTCGGTGACTTTAACTTTCATATCGATAATCAGTGCGACCAAAAAGTAAAAGAATTCATGCATCTCCTGGACTCTTTTGATTTGAGACAGCTCGCTAATCAGCCTACACATAAAGCAGGTCATATGTTAGACTTAGTAATTACCAAAGGACTAAAAGTTGATGTAAAGCAGGTCATTGATATTGGTCTATCAGACCATTTTCTGTTACTATTTAATATAGAAATATTGATAGAAAACATTCATGAGAAGCATATTGTTAAAAATGCTTCTTTGATTCATCAGCAGCTTTAAAACTTACAAACATTCTAAGCAATCAGTCCATTTATAGTGCCAACTATAAAAGCGAGGAAAATGTAAATAGTAAGGTGGAACAATTTAATACTAAAGTGAGAGTTGCTGTTGACATAGTTTCACCTGAAAAGACAGTTAAAAAATCTTCTAGCATTGTTATACCATAGAAGACCCAAAGAGTGTCTGATTTAAAGAGAACATGCCATAGAGCTGAGCGTAAATGGAGGAAAACTAAACTAACTATCCACTATGAAATATTGAAGGTTAAAATAACAGAATACAATAACACAGTCTGTCTTGAGAGGCGCTGCTTTTTCTCTAAGATTATAAATAACAATGCTAGTAATCCAAGAGTCTTATTCTCTACGATTGATCGTCTGCTAAACCCAGGTAAAGCAAAAGAATGCCTCCAAAATACTTCCAGTAAAACCTGTGAGGCTATTGCTGTATTTTTCAATCAAAAAATTAATGATATTAGAAATAATATAGTATATCTCCCCAACACTGCAGATCCTCCTAAGCCCCAGTATTCCATTATAAACAAATTAAATTCTTTCACCAGGATAGATTTTCTTGATTTACATAGAATAATTTCTCAACTGAAACCCTCCACCTGTGTCCTTGACCCAATACCAACAAGTTTTTTCAAAGAAGTATTAGGTGTCCTAATTGATAATATTCTTGACATAGTAAATTCGTCATTAGATACGGGGATCTTCCCAGACTGCCTTAAGACTGCTGTAGTTAAACCCCTACTCAAGAAAAATAATCTTGACCTCTCTGCTTTTGAAAATTTCAGACCCATCTCTAACCTGCCTTTCTTAAGTAAAATTCTAGAGAAGGCAGTCATTATGCAGTTAAATAACCACCTCAATAAACATGCTATTCTTGATAAATTTCAGTCAGGTTTTAGAACAAAATCACAGCACAGAAACTGCACTCGTTAAAGTAGTAAATGACTTGCAGGTAAATGCAGACAGAGGCCATTTATCTGTTCTCATCCTCCTAGATCTGAATGCCGCATTTGACACCATTGATCACAACATTCTTAGAAATCGCCTTAGTCAATGGGTGGGCCTCTCTGGCAGTGTCTTAAATTGGTTTGAATCCTACCTGACAGGGAGAAAATTCTTTGTTAGTTGTGGTAATTACAACTCAAAGACATATGATATCCTATATGGAGTTCCACAAGGCTCTATCCTGGGTCCGCTGCTTTTCTCAATCTACATGCTTCCGTTAGGTCAGATTATCTCGGGGCACAACGTGAGCTACCACAGCTATGCTGATGACATGCAGCTGTATTTATCCATAGCACCTGATGATCCTGATTCCCTTGATTCACTAACACAATGTCTTACTTGTATTTCTGAATGGATGAATAGTAATTTTCTCAAGCTAAATAAAGAGAAAACTGAAATTTTAGTGATTGGCAATAATGGATACAATGAGGTTATTAGAAATAAACTCGATGAATTAGGATTAAAAGTCAAGATGGAGGTAAAAAACTTAGGGGTAACTGTTGACTGTAACCTGAATTTTGAATCGCATATTAATCTGATCACTAGGACAGCATTTTTTTCACTTAAGAAACATAGCAAAAGTTAGATTAGATCTTATATCATTGAAAGATGCTGAGAAATTAGTTCACACTTTTGTTTTCAGTCGACTAGATTACTGTAACGCACTCCTCTCAGGACTACCCAAAAAAAAGACACAAATCGTTTGCAACTAGTGCAGAATGTAGCTGCTAGAATCCTAACTAGGAAAAGAAAATCCGAGCACATTTCTCCACTTTTGATGTCACTACACTGGTTACCTGTGTCATTCAGAATTGACTTTAAAATACCGCTTATGGTTTATAAAGCTTTAAATAATCTCGCTCCATCTTATATATCGGAATCTCTGACACCTTACACTCCAAATCATAACCTTAGATCCTCAAATGAGTGTCTGCTTAGAATTCCAACAGAAAAACTTAAAAGAATGCATGAGGCGGCCTTCTGCTGTTATGCACCTAAAATCTGGAATAGCCTGCCAATAGGAATTCGCCAGGCTAATGCAGTGGAGCACTTTAAAAAAAACTGTTGGAAACACATTACTTTAACATGGCCTTCTCATAACTTCACTTTAATTTAATCCTGATACTCTGTATATTCAATTCATTATAATAACTATTCATGGTGGCTCTAAAATCTGTACTAACCCCTACTCTCTCTTCTGTTTCTTTTCCCGGTTTTTGTGGTGGCGACCTGTGCCACCACCACCTAATCAAAGTATCATGATGTTCCTACATTGATGGATTAAAAGCCAGAATTCTGCATGACCATCATCATCAAGTCCTTCCAGTGGGAATCCTAAATACAAAGAGGACTGTTTCATTTATGTTAGGTAGAATGCCCAGAGGGGGCTGGGTGGTCTCATGGTCTGGAACCCCCTACAGATTTTATTTTTTTTCTCTCCAGCCGTCTGGAGTTTTTTTTTTTTTTTTCACTTGGAAATGTGGCGTTGTATTGTTCACTTAAGGTTAATGGACAAAGGACAACAGCTGCCATGTAAGGTCATACCTGGGAGTGACTTCATTCATAAGTTGTGGTTTAGAGCCAAAACACAGCCATTAGCTTATTGAGTCTACAGTTGGGAGCAGGGATTGGGCAAAGGCTCAGCTGGCAGGAGAAAGACAGATATCAGCACTGAGAAAGAGAGTCTCCGAGACGAAGGTGATACAAAACTAAATGTACCACACAAAGTGTAAATGGTGCTCCACCAGATAGACAGATATCCAAACTCAGTTCTAATAGACACACAGAGTCAACAGGGATTTCTCTATATTTCTACTTATTTATATTTTTTGTTCTCCCTGTGCTCATCAATTGTATTTTCATTACTTCAATGACTGGGCAATTTTGGTTGTTCTTCTGGCCTCTTGGATAATGACTATGAGAAACTAATCTGAAAATGGTCTATGTAATATTTTGTTTGGAAATGCAGGAATCATCTGAGGACAGATTGGAGAGTTTGGCACTCACATATCGTCCTTGTTAATTTCCAATGATTCATCTTCTGTAGATATTAGTTAAAAAAAATCCAGGAAACTGCAAAAGGGTCCAAAAATGATATGTTTATTAAATGATGGATAGATTAAACCTACCAGCATGTATACTTCTTTTAAAATGCAGTCTTTCTTTAATACATCTCACAGAATTATTTGAAAGTTGTTTTTTGCCAGGAACACAGACAGGAGTGCAGACTCATTATCTTCTTCTCTGTATCAGCCTGCCTTGTAAAGCTTACACAGCGTAGCAGAAAAAACAACTTATTTTTCTCCAGACTTTAACTAAGTAGAAAAAAGAACAATTTTTTCCTCGATACTGGCCAACTCTCAACACTAACCAGTAGCACAAATGATAGAAACAAAATAACAGACTTAAAATATACACATTAAAAACTATTAAAATAATTTTAGTGAAATGTTACTATGATGCTCATACTACTAATTGGAATAGTTGTGCTTGCTCACCTTAAATTGTTTTTCCAGTGTCAACTTTTCTTTCAAGAGTTACTCATAGAAGAACTTTTCTTAGTATTTTATTAAGAAAAATAAATTGGTGAATAGAGTTTGGGAAAAACGTAATTAGCAAGCAGATAATGATTCGCAGTATTCTTACATGATAAATAACTCAGAAAAGAGAAAAACAAAATACTGATAAAAGTGATGGGAAGAGCAAGAAAGAAAAGCAGAACAACCATGGAGGAAGGAATTAAACAAAGGTGTTTAGTAAGGGACTGGAATGGACTACAGAAATAAAAAAGGCTAAAAGTCCCCTTCTTAATATTTCACAGAGGATATGGCACAACTCTTTTTCACAGTTCTATATACATTCATTTTCAGACTCACTCTGTCCAATTATAGGGTTATGTTCTTGTGCCCATCTCAGCATTGGCAGAAACAAGGTAGGGGTCACCTTCAGCAGTGTGCCAGCTCTTTGCAAGGAATACTAGAATCCATGAAGCCTACAAAAAAGCTTGTAATCCCATCCTACTTTAATTTCCTTTGCACCTCTCCATCAGTGTCTTTTTTTTTGCAAATGTGTCGATCAGCACAAGCAGCAAGCAGCCTGCTATCCCATCAACCCCCCAGAAAAACGAGACTGAACTTCTCCCAACTCAAGTCTCTTTATCATGGTTTGAGGTGCCTGGAGTTGTTTAGGGTAAATAATATATCGTTATTTGGAACACATACATTTCATGTGTGTTCCGTGTCCACAAAGATCTGCGTAAGTGTAGGATAACACGAAATGCGAGGCAAGAAATACTTATCACATACCTAAAATAGAAACTTTTTCCATGTTATACTAATAATGACGTGAAGTGTATAATGTGTGAAGACTTTAGTCCAAATATCAAATAATGCGCTTTTATTCAAGAATATAACCAAAGAAAAAAAAAATCATTCGATTTACATGTTGCGGTCAATGAGTTAAAAACCCAAGCTCAAATGTCAGTTGACAGGAAATTGATATGTATTTTTGGATGGTGCAGAGGTAAGAACTGCTGCCTTATAACTCAAAGGTACCGGGTTCAAGTATCGGCGCTCCAAGTATTGAGCTGCTGCTCTTATTATTACTATAATATAATAAAAGTCTGTAACACCAGGTGTAAATTTTGGCTACTTATAAAAGTTAGCACTTCTTTTTTTTATTATTCAGTTTTATTCTGTCAGTGATCCTTGTAACAGTACTTGATTTTTTCCAATTTGAGATAATAAAGATTATCAATTTTCTACTGAGTTAGAAATGGTGGACTGGGATTCTTTTAGCTGAGGAAAACAAGTCTTGTGCTAGTAGTGTGGTGTAGGATATTACAATTAACTTCCCATATCACATTTTTATTTCATCTGGAGTCACTCCAAATAATGCTTTTAAAGTGTGGGGAGTGACTTTAAATCAAAAATCTGAGAGATATACAAAAATGTTTTGCCCAAAATGTTTTAAGTGTAGAACATTCCCAAAGCATGTGACCTAGCAATGTGGGAACTTGATGACACCTCACATTGTTGCATCTTGTCTTGTTTAAGATGATTCATATATATTAAATATATATATATCCTGTGACGGATGGCCGGGGCCCATGCCTGGCTGGGACGCCCCTTCACCACATCTGCCAGGGGGACAAGGGTGGGACGCTAGATGGCAGCCTCCCTGGGTTGCAGCAGTGCCTCAGACTCCCCCAGGGCTTCATGGGGGTAATGTTCTGTGATGCTCTGTGGGGTTCCACAGGCACCACCAGGGGGTGCTGCAGCAGGAGCTGCTGGCTCCTTTTGGACACTGGTTTCGCCTTACCCAGAAGTGCAGCTGGATGTTGCCAATCAAGCACCTGGAGCACTTCTGGGTTTCCAATAAAAGGGAGCCAGCGACCACCACTTGGGGGCCAGAATCGGGAGGAAGAGGACAAGGTTGCCAGGGAGGAGTGGTGGTAAAAGAAGAGTGTGTTGACTTGTGGTGATTTACTGTCTGTGCTTTGGGACTGTGTTGTTGCTCGACAGATTACAGGGAAGACATGCCCTCCACCTGAAGAAAAATAAATATTTTGTTTATTTTACCCGTGCCTCCCATGTCCAATCTGTGTCATGTTAGGCACTATATATCGTTCTCTTACAATATATATATTATATATACACAGTCATATGAAAAAGTTTGGGAATCCCTCTCAGCCTGCATAATAAATTACTCTACTTTCAACAAAAAAGATAACAGTGGTATGTCTTTCATTTCCTAGGAACATCTGAGCACTGAGGTGTTTTCCAAACAAAGAGTTTTAGTGAAGCAGTATTTAGTTGTATGAAGTTAAATCAAATGTGAAAAACTGGCTGTGCAAAAATTTGGGTACCCTTGTAATTTTTCTGATTTGAATGCATGTAACTGCTCAATACTGATTACTTGCAACACCAAATTGGTTGAATTAGCTCGTTAAGCCTTGAACTTCATAGACAGGTGTGTCCAATCATGAGAAAAGGTATTTAAGGTGGTCAATTACAAGTTGTGCTTCCCTTTGATTCTCCTCTGAAGAGTGACAGCATGGGATCCTCAAAGCAACTCTCAAAAGATCTGAAAACAAAGATTGTTCAGTCTAATGGTTTAGGGGAAGGCAACAAAAAGCTATCTCAGAGGTTTAAACTGTCAGTTTCAACTGTAAGGAATGTAATCAGGAAATGGAAGACCACGGGCACAGTTGCTGTTAAACCCAGGTCTGGCAGGCCAAGAAAATTACAGGAGTGACAGGATTGTGAGAATGTTTACAGACAACCCACAGATCACCTCCAAAGACCTGCAAGAACATCTTGCAACAGATGGTGTATCTGTACATCGTTCTACAATTCAGCGTAATTTGCACAAAGAACATCTGTATGGCAGGGTGATGAGTAAGAAGCCCTTTTTGCATTCACGCCACAAACAGAGTCGCTTGTTGTATGCAAATGCTCATTTAGACAAGCCAGATTCATTTTGGAACAAAGTGCTTTGGACTGATAAGACAAAAATTGAGTTATTTGGTCATAACAAAAAGCACTTTGCATGGCGGATGAAGAACTCTGCATTCCAAGAAAAACACCTGCTACCTACTGTCAAATTTGGTGGAGGTTCCATCATGCTGTGGGGCTGTGTGGCTAATTCACGGACTGGGGCCCTTGTTAAAGTCGAGGGTTGGATGAATTCAATCCAATATCAACAAATCCTTCAGGATAATGTTCAAGCATCAGTCACAAAGTTGAAGTTACGCAGGGGTTGGATATTCCAACAAGACAATGACCCAAAACGCAGTTCGAAATCTACAAAGGCATTCATGCAGAGGGAGTACAATGATCTGGAATGGCCGTCGCAGTCCCCTGACTTGAATATCATCGAAAATCTATGGGATGATTTGAAGTAGGCTGTCCATGCTTGGCAGCCATCAAATTGAACTGAACTGGAGAGATTTTGTATGGAAGAATGGTCAAAATTACCTCCATCCAGAATCCAGACACTCATCAAAGGCTATAGGAGGTGTCTAGAGGCTGTTATATTTGCAAAAGGAGGCTCAACTAAGTATTGATGTCATATCTCTGTTGGGGTGCCAAAATGCACCTGTCTGATTTTTATGATGCATATTGCATATTTTCTGTTAATCCAATAAAGGAACTTGCTACTTTGAAAGCTCAGCCAATGATATACAAAAATCCAAAGAATTAAGAGGGGTTCCCAAACATTTTCATATGACTGTATATATATGTGTTGGATAAGCAATGTATAGTGGAGTTAGGGCATACCTGAAAAATATTGGACAGAATTTTTTATCTGAAATATTAATTCAGGGATGACTTTCCCATCATTACTTAAGATAATTAATAGGTAAGAAGACCTGTTGATTGAGCTTATTATAGGGTACTGCAGTCTTTGGATTGAGCCTCACATTCTTTACACTGTGAGGAATATCAGAGCTTGTATTATTCCTTAAATGTACAAGTTAATTTTCTGTGATCACCAATTTGTTTTGCAGTTGCATAATTCATGTCTATCACTGAGTTCTGAATTTCCTGTTTATATGTTTGTTGTGGTTAAATGTTACTTGCCTTTTCTCTATGTTTATAATGATGGTGGTACAATTTTTAAAGTTAAGTTGTTCAATTTCCTTTGTAGTCATAAATTAAATTCCTATTATAGTGCTAACCTTTTCATATTGAGTGCCTCATTTGGTGATTTAGGATATTGCTGTTCAGTTCTAGAAATCTAAATAATCTGTTCTTTCTAGACTGCACTTTACTTTTATGTGAAACATAGGAGATAATTTTTTCCTCTTAAAAAATCCTTTACTGATTTCCAGACTGTTCCCACAGAAATCCCTGAGGTCGCATTTATGTAGGAATGAATTATATAAAGTCCTCATCAGCTAGAATTAATGAATTAAGTCACCAATTGTAAATTGGATTTACATAGCATGAGGATTTGGGCTCCAAAATAGGAGGAGCACAGTCATTGATAACAATAGCTTTGTATTGGAAAGATATTATAATAGCAGGTAGTAACTTATCTGTAAAAAAATATAAATTCTTGAGTAACTATTATATACAGACTTTTTTTCTCAAATATGCACATTTAAATTTTCATGGGTCACAGAGATTGTGTGTAATTGCTGTTGCAGGTTTTAGATGTTAGAGTTTGTTGTTGCTGAGGTCCTCGTTAAAATCCAATCTCATGGAAATTCCTAAAGTTTAGTTGGGCACAGTGTTTAAGAACAATCAATATTTCACTGCATGGGGATTAACATTAAAGTTACAAGTGCAAACTGATAGTTAGGCATTTTTCGATTTTGCATATCTCTCAAAACAAAAATGAAAGATGTTCTCCTTGTTTTTCCTAAAATCAAAGCATGTTGTGTGCATGCACTCAAAATTTAGCAGACTTTCTAGAAATGTAAAACCTAACCTTACATGCAGGTTAAATAATTCAAATTCATGCAGTCAACATTCACATATTAATTTATTTTGCCTAAGTAAAACCTGTTTTACAGCAAATCTTGCCTACTATACTTTTAAATTTGAATGTTTTTCCAAGATGAAAACATTTTTTTTAGCAATCTGTAAAAAGTGCCAAATGAATAAAATAATCCATCTGTTTATTGTCAAACCCACTTAATCCAGTGCAGGGCCTATCCCAGCAGCCTTGGGTGGGTACTTTCATATATACTGTACATTCAAACTGACCACATCATGCCAAGAACAGCATCAACTGCCCTAACACATGTATATTTAGGATCTGAGAGGTAAAAAATCAACACATAACTTTTTCAATATACTGTAGCATATGACTTTCCTGTAAAGCTGTGAGTTTTAGCAAGGTAAGATTCTTCCATTTTGACCAATATATTGTTTTGTTTATGTTAATGATTTAGTTTTTTTATGGTTCAAAATATATTTTATCTTGAACTGAAAAAGTTTATTTTATTGGCATCTTGCTTGTACAGTGCTCTGATCAATTTAGTCACATTGATGACATCACAAGATGACATCACAAGATATGATGCTGTTGATATGTTGCCATTCATATCAATCCCTATCCTTTGGTGGATATACTTTAAGAATCTTACAAAGAAATAAGCGATAGTTAGCTTCAATTTAAGTGGGCCCTAGTGTTAGGCTTATGCAATCCTATTCCTCGACTTTGATTTTTGTTTTGAGCTTTGGTTTTAAAAGGCCGATTCATTTGTTCCTCTCGGATCTGACATCTGCCTGTTTTGTGTCCATGTTTCTGGCATGCATTTCTTGGTCCACACTATTCCTCACAATAATACTGAGGTACAGGTTCTTTTTTACATGCTAGTATTAGTTCTTCAGTCCTCTTGTTTTGTTTACAGGCAGTGTGTTAAAAAGGCATTAGCCTTGCAATTCTCAGTCATTTAACACTAGAATTACCAGAGCCTATGAAAAAACTCGTAGATCCGGCCCACCTTAAATCCCTTCGAACCTCTCCATCAGCGTTTTTTGTCTTGTAAATGTGCCGATCAAGACAAGCAGCCTACTATTCCATCCCCCCACCGCCGCAGCACTTCACTCCCAGATAATCAAGGCATGAGCTGGGAGAACTTTGTGGCCGTTCTGCGGCGGTGGGGGGATGGAATAGCAGGCTGCTTGTCTTGATCGGCACATTTACAAGACAAAAGACGCTGATGGAGAGGTTCGAAGGGATTTAAGGTGGGCCGGATCTACGAGTTTTTTCATAGGCTCTGGTTATTCTAGTGTTAATCTGAATTTAAGTGTTCTTTTTCAATGTGCCAGTTTGTTATCTAGAACAATTGGCAAGTAGCTTTCAGGCCTCATTGTTTAGTAAAAGCAACATAACTCCAAGACTATAGCTACCACCATCTGGTGATACACAAGAAGGCATCCTAGGAACATGAAAAGGTAATAATGGAGCAGTGGTTAGGGCTGTTTAAATGCCAATTCTTGGGTGTGTCCCCTTTACCATACTGCCTTCTGCTTTAAAAGTTTATGTAATTTTAACCCTACTGTGGGCTAGAGAGGAATTTAATTTCTTTATGTAGGTTAGCGTGTCTACAAAATCTTTTGTCCATTTCTTCAATGATATGCCCCATCACTCTAATTTCTTTTCAAATAAAATTACATTTTGTGTTGTTTAGCTGCATGTTTGGTGCTTCTGTGACTTTCAGCACTTACTTCAAATTCTGATTGTGCTGCTTCATGGAGTTTGTGTACTCCATAATTATCACCCATGTCCCAAAAACTTTTGTCTGTTTTATATTAAATGGGTACTGTGATAATAACAAATGAGAATTCTTTGATGCATGTATTTGCTCTGCACTAACTAAGATCAGTCAGTTGTATTGTGCTACGTATGTTCTTTCTTTTAGAGACATAATCTTCCCTCTTCCATCTTGAGGATATACCCCTTCTAAGTTATTATTATAAGTAGTCCTATCATTTTTATTGAAGTTGTCACTGACTCATCATTGTCTAATCCACCTATAGGGTGGTCCAGATCTAATTATGCAATTTTCATTACGCTATAACTTATTAAGTTTATTACATAGAGAATTCACAGCACCTGCCCTTCACATAGAGATTTCACTTAAAATTCTTTTTCTTGCCGATAGATGGCAGCACCTGCCCTGCATTCCAAAATGGTGGGGAGACGGTTGTCATTCAAACAGTTGCATAATTAGATCTGGACCACCCTGGTATATTCTAGTTGAAGAAATGATCTGTGTAAACTATATTATTTTACCCATGTTGTTTGTTATTTTAAATATATTTTGAGTTAAACCAGCAGCCAAATATATACATTTAATATAATGATTCCTGATGTGTTGTTAGCTTTGGTACTGTGTTTTCCTTCACTTTATATGCATGTTGTGACATGAAATGTGAGATAGAATGATCAAGGTGCAAACATATCATCTGTGTTAGGCTGGCTGCTGAGGCAAAGATGTGTAGCATTCCCCAGACAAAATGTGTAATTCCACAGTTCTTTATTGATACGAAACTGTTTTCCAACCCAGACAAAATCACACTAAAATGGGCACAGGATAAGAACACAAATCCAGAGAAAATGGTAATCAAATTGGTTTAATTGTAATCCATTTGTGCAGTGCAGCATTTAAACAAAAAGACACCCGACAATTTTATGGCTTAAGTTGCACTTCATCTTGTTTCACCCGGCAGACCTTGTGGCAACCACTGAAGTCGTCCCATGGCACAGTACTCCCAGGGCTGCTGGGAATTGCAGTCCATTTAAGTAGCACTGCTACAGCATTGTCTGCAGTTTTCCACAATAGGTCTCAAAACTCGCAAAATAATTTCCATGTAATTATTGTTGACAAATCTATCATCTCTCTATCTATCATGAGGGATGGCGAGAAGCCTGGCCCAACCAGGTTTTCCTTAGCCAGTAAAGACTGGGAAGATACACAGGACATTATCTCTCCTGAAGGCCAGATGGCATACCTCCAGGTTGTGGTGGCACCACGGATTCCCACAGGACACCATGGGAATATGAGTTCTTCAACTCAGCACTGCTGGGTTCAATGGGTGCCGCCCTTAAGGGGCTGTGGAAACTGGTGAGCTCTACTTCATGGGAATCCAGCCTAATCCGGAAGTGCTACCAGGCCAAGCCTTGGGAAAACTGGAAAGACTTTTGGGGACAATTTAAAAGGAGCGCTCTGCTACAGCTCAGGGAGCCAGAGTCGGGAGGAAGGGGGATGAAGCTTGCAGAGAGGAGTGGAGGATGCAGTGACAAGGAGAGAGAAGAAGACAGAAACACAGATTGCTGTATATTGCTGTTACTATTACTGTGTACTTGTAGCTATGGTGTGGGGAACACTTGATGAAAAGAGTTTCCCACAATAAACACTTTCATTTCTTTTATACTCGTGTTCAATCCTTTGTTTCAGTGTTTGGGGAGCTGTGGCCACATTATATATACTGTATGTATGTATGTATGTATATATAGATATATAGATATATATAGATATAGAGAGAGAGTGAAAGAGAGTGAGAGAGAGAGAGAGAGAGATAGAAGTTTATGCTTCTGATGTGGCCGTGGTAGTAGAAGAACAACACTCACCTGAGGAGGAATGGAAGAGAAGGAAGAAAGGGAAGAAGATCACTTTGCTTGTGTACTTACTTTTATTGGAAGCAGGGTCTTAGAAGAAGGTATTTGTGCAAAATAAAAGTGTCTTTTTAACTGAGAGTACCCCTATAGTACAGATATATAATTGCAGTCAAAATTAGGTTGCATACCTTCAAACCTTTGGTAACAATGTAGAGTTTTCATGGTTTAATTTAGGGTATGCCTTATCCAACAACTAAGGTAATAAAATTAGTTGTTGCACTTTAAGAAAACCTCTGCATGAAAGAAAGGGGAACATAACAATGAGTTTACAAAAACAGAACAATGAAGAAAAAGGGAGAAGTCCTGGACATAAGGCGCTTTGTACACACGTGTTGATGTCTAATTTATTTTATCTGAAAATATCCTGTGATACAGCTTGGTGCTTGTCTCCTTTATTTTTCATTCAGTTCTTGTTGACTGCATTTTAAGTTTCCTGTCCTCGGTATGTCACACGTAATGAATCTTGGTATATGTTGATTATGAGCGGGATTGAAAACTGAATGGCTAGAGCTGTTTCCTTTATTATGCGCTAAAAACAATTTATGGTAACAGAATGTTAAGGGAGGCTCTGAATGCATTGCTAATGTTCATAGCATTAATGTACAGTATAAATAGCATTGTTAAAGATAAATTGGAATATTCTGAATATTACAGATATGTCTCTCTGTGTTCTTCTGTTAAATTAATGCTGCTTTTTGGGCATAAATTTTGTGCTTTATCTGAAAAGATTCAACTACTTAAGTCTTTCCTCATAACTCATTCAAGGTAGGTGTGGAATAATAATTCTTCTATGGACATCTTCTGTTGCTATTAAGACCTTCTTGTCACAAAGGAGCCAAAATTGTTATGAAGGAGGTTGCAGATGGCAAACTGACAGGCATGTTTGGTTCTACCCAAAAGGAAAGAGAGCACAATGCAGGAAGAGTAGAGGGCTCTGTGCCAGGGCAATGTGTTCCCAAGCAGGTTTGACCTCTTAAGCGTATTTACAAGTTAAACATAACATTTTACATTTCATGCTTCTATAACCTGTTCAATTGATTCTGGAAAATATCTACTTGATATTTCATGATTTTTTTTTTCACAGGATGTGCATAGTTGTTCAATATATTTCCTTCCAATAAGTAAATTTTTCATTTACTTATTTAAAATTTTGTCATTTCTGTATTTCTGCATTTCAGAAGAGGCAATCTACCTGAAGCTAAACATATTCAGGCACAGCAGTACGTGGATGGAAGACAATCTACTGCTGGAAGAGGTGTTAGTGAGGCCAGCAGGGGGCACTAACCCTGTGTTCTGTATGTGGATCCCAATGTCCCACTGCAGTGTGTGTGTGTGTGTGTGTTGTTCGGGGAACTGTGTTGTAAAAATGGCGCTGTCCCCTGGATGAGATGTAAAATCGAGGTCCTGAATCCCCGTGGTTATAAAAGATCTCTGGGCATCCTTTGTAAAGTGCAGGGTGTATCTCCATATCACAGGTAAAGTTCCCTCCATGGTCTAGTCATTCTGCTCCCCTAATCATTCCCTGTCTCTAATTGGCTATCTCTCACCACTTCACCACCTAACAGCTAATGTGTGGTGAGTGTACCGGCACAAAAATGGCCACCTTTGCATGATGTTAAAGATTAGTTGTGGTTAAAGTGGCTCCACAGTCATTATGAAAAGTGCTTTGAGTAGTGAGACAAGTGCTATATAAATGTAAAGAATTATTATTATTTGCCCACAGGTGAATTCTGCCCAGTTAAACCAGTGAAGAATTAAATATTACTAGGTATTTGCTAATTTATTTAAATAAAAAGAGAAGCAACCTCAGTATTAAGAGATTCTATTGAAATCTAAAACAGACAGACTGCAATAGAACTTCTCTAAATCTTGTCCTAACAAACACCCTATGCAATATGCAAGGTCATTTGTTTAAATCACAAAGATCCTGACTTTTAGCAGGCCAGCACAAACCTGTTACATTTTGTACGAAATGGACAGCCTTTCAGCATGGAAGACATCATCAAGTGGTAGACAGTGTATAATGTACAGTAGAAGGTTTAAACAATAAATTCAGTAACATTACTAGATGTCCATTGAAGAAGATCAATAGTAGTTTTTATCTGCATGAATTTTCTATTAGTATTGCAGGGTCATTCAATCGGGTTTGCCGTGCTATGAAGTCTGTAAACTGTATGCTCAATTCCACAAGCTTCCCAGCTAGCAGTTGGCATACATGTTATATTAACACCTGTTAGGGAGAGGAAAGCTTAAGCTAAGAAGTCAACTTACTCAGAAGATTCTGCTACATCATTTTCTTTGTATTGAAGCAAATCAATAACAACTGCTCATGCAGCAGGGATATTTCTTTAGTTCAGAAGGGTTTATCAACTGTTTCTTCTACTCCTCTTAGGTTATTGCTATATTATTGAGTCTTGGTGGTGATCAGCTTATGGTAGGAGAAATGTAAACCTTTTATATGGGAATTAGAAGTGACCGTGCCATGAATGTCATAGACAGGACAAAAGTATAGCAGGATGAAGTCACAAACATATTAAAATAGATTCAAAAATATTATTACTGCTACACTGAGGAAAAGCGATAGCAGCACCATAAGCTACAGTAGGGTTTTTTTTTAAGCTTAGAGTATTAAAACCGTCTCAAGCTGTATGTCAAATACAGGGTGGGTGGGTATAGATGTTGACCTGGATTGTGACATAAATCCATTACAGTATGAATTAAGATATTGTGGTATAAGGCATTAAATACAGCTTCCTATTCCAAATATGTTGTTTTCTGGATTGTCTCACTGTACTGCTTGCCTAAATTTAAATATATTGGAAAAGCATAGAATAGTTGTAGGTTTTTTACTCAGCATTAATTATTTTTCATGAACAATCAGCGATTATTCTACCAGTCAGATAGAAAACAAGGTTTTTGGAATTACAGTATTTCTCAAGCTCCCTAATCAGGTATTTACTCATTTACAAAATGTCTACAGTGTACTTTGATATATAACACATGAATATTAAGTGGTGTATGACAAAGTTATAGCTAGTCAACTCAGCTTAGCAGAAAACAACCCAAAATGAGGCAGGGTTTGTGGGTTACATTGAAAAAAGTTAATAAAATATAAGGTTATACTTGATTAACGTAATTCAAATGGTATTCTTCCCATATTCTTTACAGTGCTAGTGAGACCACATCTGGGTACTATGTATATGGGTCATTCTAGAAAAAATATGGCATAACGCAAAGCAGTACAGAGAAGATTGAACACATGCTCAAGACAGCCAAAACCTTTCCAGTGCCTCAGAATTTCCAAAATTGACCTGGCATTAAAAAGTTGATTCAACAGCTTTTATTCAATAAATGAAATTCATTCAAGGCACAAACTGAAGAAGCACTTATTTATGCAAAGGATCATGGAAATCTGGAACAAACAACATTATCGCAGAGTGGAATTGAAGACCCTCATATGTTTTAAGGTGTTTTCAGATTCCTAGATTGTTTGCTTTGTTCCAAATAGGTAATGATTTGTTACTTTGTTTGAATTTCACACTGCCTTCATCATCATCCTCTGTGCTTTATGGTCTTTAGACAAGCAGGTGCCATACCAGAATGTGATGTAACCAGCGAGAATGGATTTCACTGTGCCCCTGTGTTATGCCCATTTCAAATCATCAGTGATGGTCACTCCAAACAAATTTGAAGCTGCTCACTTTTTTCTAATGCATCCCCTTCCAATGTATATAGCAGTATAGTTTTTTCTTCTGCTTTCTGATGTCTGTGACCAGCTCATTGCTTTTTGCTAAAATTGGTGAGATTGTTGTCCTGGCAGCAATGTTTCAGCAGGCAGACCTCTACTCTGGAAGTTTCCTCATCATAGCCGGTGATCAATCCTTTCATGGTGGTGTCATCAGCAAATTTAATAATGGAGTTTGGATTTATGTCTGGCCACACAGTCAGAGGTGAACAAAGAGTACTGAGTGGGGCTCAGTACATTACCCTATGAATTGCTTGAGTTGGGATTCAGTGTACAGGATGTGATGATGCGAAGCTGCACATGATTGGGTGTGCCAGTTAGGAAGTCTAAAATACCAGTCAACCATGTTACATGCAGAGCTATAATAAATAAACAGGACTCTGTCAAAGCAGCTTTTATTCCTAATGTACTTGGATGGTTTGAAATACAAGGGGTATGGCATCCTTTGTCAACTGGTGCTAACAACAATATGCAAACTGGAGGTAATTGTGACTATCTGGAAAAACAACATTTATTGCTGTAGCACATTTTCATACAACGAATGTAGCTCAAAGTGCTTTACAAGATGTCAAAGAGAAAATTACAAGAATAGAAAAAAACAATAAGACTAAGCAATAATATTAAACATGTTACAAAGAAATAGTAAATAAATAAATCAATACACTCTTATAAAACATTGATATATAACTAGTAGAAGAGTAGCATCCTTATATACAACCCCAATTCCAATGAAGTTGGGATGTTGTGTAAAACATAAATAAAAACAGAATACAATGATTTGCAAATCCTTTTCAACCTATATTCAATTGAATACACTACGAAGACAAGATATTGAATGTTCAAACTGATAAACTTTATTGTTGTTTTGCAAAACTTCACTCATTTTGAATTTGATGCCTGCAACACGTTCCAAAAAAGCTGGGACAGGGGCAGCAAAAGACTGGGAACGTTGAGGAATGTTCAAAAAACACCTGTTTTGAACATTCCACAGGTGAACAGGTTAATTGGAAACAGGTGTTTGTCATGATTGGGTATAAAAGGAGCATCCCCAAAAGGCTCAGTCGTTCACAAGCAAGGATGGGGCAAGGTTCACCACTTTGTGAACAACTACGTGGGCAAATAGTCCAGCAGTTTAAGAACAACGTTTCTCAACGTACAATTGCAAGGAATCTAGGGATTTCATCATCTACTGTCCATAATATCATCAAAAGATTCAGAGAATCTGGAGAAATCTCTGCACGTAAGCGGCAAGGCCGAATACCAACACTGGATGCACGTGACCTTCGATCCCTCAGGCAGCACTGCATTAAAAACCGACATCATTCTGTAAAGGATATTACCACGTGGGCTCAGGAATACTTCAGAAAACCATTGGCAGTTAACACAGTTCGTCGCTACATCTACAAGTGCAAGTTAAAACTCTACCATGCAAAGCGAAAGCCATATATCAACAACACCCAGAAATGCCGCCGGCTTCTCTGGGCCCGAGCACATCTGAGATGGACTGACGCAAAGTGGAAAAGTGTGCAGTGGTCTGACGAGTCCACATTTCAAATTGTTTTTGGAAATCATGGACGTCGTGTCCTCCGGGCCAAAGAGGAAAAGGACCATCCGGATTGTTATCAGCGCAAAGTTCAAAAGCCAGCATCTGTGATGGTATGGGGGTGTGTTAGTGCCCATGGCATGGGTAACTTGCACATCTGTGAAGGCACTATTAATGCTGAAAGGTACATACAGGTTTTGGAGCAACATATGCTGCCATCCAAGCGACGTCTTTTTCAGGGACATCCCTGCTTATTTCAGCAGGACAATGCGAAGCCACATTCTGCATGTGTTGCAACAGCGTGGCTTCGTAGTAAAAGAGTGCGGGTACTAGACTAGCCTGCCTGCAGTCCAGACCTGTCTCCCATTGAAAATGTGTGGTGCATTATGAAGTGCAAAATATGACAACAGAGACCCCGGACTGTTGAGCAACTGAAGTTGTACATCAAGCAAGAATGGGAAAGAATTCCACCTACACAGCTTCAACAATTAGTGTCCTCAGTTCCCAAACGCTTATTGAGTGTTGTTAAAAGGAAAGGTGATATAACACAGTGGTAAACATTCCCCTGTCCCAGCTTTTTTAGATCGTGTTGCAGGCATCAAATTCAAAATGAGTGAAGATTTGCAAAACAACAATAAAGTTTATCAGTTTGAACATTCGATATCTTGTCTTTGTAGTGTATTCAGTTGAATATAGGTTGAAAAGGATTTGCAAATCATTGTATTCTGTTTTTATTTACGTTTTACACAACATCCCAACTTCATCGGAATTGGGGTTGTACAATATTATATTGTATGTCTGTAAAAATGAGTCTGGTGATAAGATCACGTGGACACAAAAAGCAAATTTCAATTAAGCTGGCGAAAAAAACAAAATCTGAGTTTCAAAGGCCAAAAGACCGTCCAGCCCCTACTGTGTATTCTACCTAGCATACTGTAAATGTCCCTAAGTAATTTCTTATTATTTCCAGGCTTCGTCAGAGAGGATTTGATGCAGTGGGTCACATGCACAGGTGGGACACCTGAATTCATTCGAGCATCACAGATGGCTGTACAGTGCCTCAGTCAGGTGGTGGTGCTGCAAAACTACCATATATATTAGCGTTTAAGTTCTTACAAGGATAAGTTGGGGCTTGATTTTACCGTATAATTTCGGGTATTTTATAATGTCGGTTGTATAAGTCGAATGCAGAAAACTCACGCTATTGGTCCAAGAGATTATGATATGCTAATGCCCACCTGAAACAGTAACCACGGAGTACACTGCCTTATTTTTCAACGTATTGTGCCTATGTGACCACATGGTAATACCCGATCTATTCTGAAGCAACGTTTGTACTGATGTGTGTTTTTTGTATCTCACACCCTCATACGCCTTTATCGTAAGAGCATCCGTTATCTACAATGGAGCGTTCGATCAGAAGAAAATATGAAGCTCATTTTAAATTAAACATTGTTTAAGTGGTGAGAAAATTGGTAACTGCGCTGCAGCAAAAAAGTTCAATGCATCTGAGAAACTGATGTGAGATTGGAGGAAGCAAGAAGATGTAAAAAACAAAAAATTAAGTGTATTTTTGAACGGCGTATAAGTCGAGGTCTGATTTTATGATTGGTTTTCGGGTTTCAAGACTTATATGTGAGCATATACGATACCTTAACAGAAGAACCAGAAAAAAAGTAGAGAAAAGTAGAGATTACAATATTCTTTTGTAACGTGTCTCAGCAACTGACTGTTAAAGCACTTCATCACAATTGGAATGAGTACCACCGGGATGCAGCTATTTAGACAGGCCACCTTTATTTCGTTTTACACAGTGATAATTATTTTACTTTATAAGCAGGCAAGAACCACCGCATCCCTCACTAAAGAGATCATGAAAAACATTTGTTAATTAGATACTACAGGGTTTTAAAACATGCCCTGAAATTTCATCTTTATACACAGGTGAGTCAAAAATTATCCGCATATATCTGTTATATTAAAACTTCTTTTGGCAGCACTGTCTTATCAGCGCTTTCTGTACGAGGTCTCTGTCTCCCCAGTCACTGCTGTAAAGGTGTGAATGTGTTATGTCAGATCATTTGCAACTACAGTGCGAGAAACAATGGCTGCCCCACTTGGGATTTGCATGAAAGAAGAGCAATGTGCAGTGATTTGTTTTTTGTGGTCTGAGGGTGTACCTGCTGCCGGTATTTATCGAAGACTTTGTGCACAGTATGGAGAAAGTGTTTTGTCGTGAAGAAGTGTGTATGAATGGATAGAGAAGATCGCACAAGTGTCAGCCATGAAGAAGGAGCTGGATGCCCATCCACATCCACAACTGACGACAACATTGAGTGTGCACGTGAAATGATTCTGTTGAATAGACGAGTGACAGTAGATGATGTCATTTGCAAATCAGCCATGGCTCTGCCTATGCAATAATCCACAACGGACTTGGTTTTTGAAAGAAGCCCTATGAGGATGAACATTCATGTCTGATGAAGAGGTGAAGACAGCAGTGCATTTGTGGCTCATAGATCAGCCTAAAACATTTTTTTAATGAAGGAATACAAAAGTTTGTTGACAGATGGACAAAGTGTATTGAAAAGGAGGGAGATTATGTTGAAAAATGATGTGTTTGTCTTTTCTGAAAGTTGAATAAAATACATTCTACAACCGGAGTGTGGATAATTCTTGACTCACCCTTGTAATCTGTATCTAATAAATTCATGGCACAACATAAGTGAAGATTGCTGATGTCAAGTAGGGTGTCACACTGTAGTTTCACAGCTCCAGGGGTGGCTATCCCAGGGTATTGTGATTACCTCAAATAACTAAGAGATCATGTCATGTTATTTTGTAACCCACTTAATCCAGACAACGATCATGGGGAGCTTAAGCATATCTCAACAAGCATAGGGTGCAAGGTAGGAACAATCCCTGGACAGGACCCAAGTGATTCACAGGGCAAACACAAACCAACCACACAGCAGGGCCAATTTAGTTTCGCCAATTCACCTAATCTGCATGCCTTTGGACAGTGGGAGGGAACCAGAGCACCTGGAGGAAACACACGCAGACACGGGGAAAACATGCAAACTGAACACAGGGAGGGCCCAGGAAATGAACCCTAGTCTCTTTACTGCGAGGCAGCAGCACTACCACTGTGCCAACATAAGAGATGTGTGCGCTTATTTACATTGGCCTGGTATGATGTGGGCATGACTTTTCTTTCCTTGGTTTCCTATTCTAGGTTTATTCTCCTGCCTTGTATATGTTGATGCCAAGGTAGACTCCAGCTTCACGTGACCTTGTTGTTAAAAAAAAAATCTATATATACAGTATTTTGCGCACCATAAGGCGCACTGGATTGAAAGGCGCACTCTCAATTGCGGGGCTTATTTCTGTACTTAAGCCATACATAAGGCGCACCGTATTATTCGGCGCATGCAAAAACAAGGTAACAGAAGCAAAACAATGAGTTTAGTTAAACCTTATTCTACTACGTATTTAAAAATACACTCACATTGTTTTTTGATCAGTTTGTTGTCACAAATCCATCGAAGTCCTCACCTTCTGTATCTGAATTGAACAGATGGGCAAGTTCGCCATCAAACATGCCGGGTTCCCTCTCGTCATTGTCGGAATCAGTCTCGTTGCCGGGTGGCTGTTCAGCAATGATTCCAGCTTTCGCGTAAGCTCGGACAACAGTCGAAGCAGACACCTTAGCCCAGGCATCCACAATCCATTCACATATGGTGGCGTAACTCACCCGGCGCTGCCTTCCAGTCTTAGTAAAGGTGTGTTCGCCGTCTCTCATCCATTGCTCCCATGACGCTCACATCTTCACTTTGAACGCCCTGTTTACACCGATGTCCAGCGGTTGGAGTTCTTTTGTTAATCCTCCTGGAATGATGGCAAGCTCCGTATTCATTTGCTTCACTTGTTTTTTCACAGTAGCGGTGATATGGGCACGCATGGAGTCGCAGATCAACAAAGACGGTGATGCATGGAAAAAACCCACCCGGTCTCTTCACATACACCTCTCTCAGCCACTCTCTCATTTTCTCCTCGTCCATCCAGCCCTTTGGATTGGCCTTAACGATGACTCCGGCTGGAAACTTTTCTTTTGGCAGCGTCTTCCTCTTAAAAATGACCATAGGTGGTAGTTTCTGTCCATTACCGTGGCAACCAAGAACAACAGTGAAAGCCGATTTCTCATGCCCCGTGGTGCGTATGGATACCGTGCTGGTCCCCTTTTTCTCCACAGTATGGTTCACGGGGATGTCAAAAGTGAGAGGGACCTCGTCCATGTTGGTGATGTGGTTGGGCTGGATTTTTTTGTCGGTAATCTTGTTGCTGCAGTAGGTGCGGAAGATGGTCAGCTTTTCTTTGTAATCCGCTGGCAGTTGCTGCGCCACGGTAGTTCGTGCGCGGATGGCGAGATGGCGCCTTTCATAAAACGAAAGCACCAAGACGGACCTCCTTGAAAGTGCTCGAGCTTCATGTCTTGTGCTATCGTTATTGCCTTCAGTCGAATGGTGACTGTAGAGACGCTTCTCCCGGCTGCTCTTTGTTCAAGAATCCATTGTTCATGTTGGTCTTCCAACTCTGGCCACCTCGCCTTGTTCCCGCGGAAACTCTTTTTTGTCTTTTTAACTTGGCGCAATTCATTCTCCTGCTTCCTCCACTTCCGAACCATAGATTCATTGATTTTAAATTCTCTCGCTGCTCCTCTATTCCCATTTACAACCGCGTAACTGATAGCCTGTAGTTTGAATTGTGCATCGTAAGCATGTCTCTTCTCTGATGCCATTTTCAGGGTCCTTAGCCAAACAAATGTGGTTTCGCAGTGCACCAGTAGTACAATATACCTACCTGCCGTAGGCGTGGCGGAGGTAAGTGTATGTGGCTTTACGTAATGTTCTGCAATTGGTTTATCGCTGCCAGCGTTCATAGTGTACGTATTACTACGTCCCTATGTCGGCAGGAAATGGTCTGACAGTCAATCAAGCAGAGCGCTTACTAAAATGCACAACAACATTTTTACAGATTTTGGAACTCAGTGCACACATAAGGCGCACCGAATTTAAAGGCGCACCGTGGATTTTTGAGAAAATTAAAGGCTTTTAAGTGCGCCTTATAGTGCGCAAAATACTGTATATATATATTTCCAAGAGTATAATAAACAAAATGTTCCTACTCTTGTAACAGAGCTAATGTTAGTAACAAAAATGTTAACGTGAACCAAAGTTAAAAGTACTTTTCTATTTACTACAGTTACGTGGTATGTGGGATGGAATGATCTGCATGCAAAATACATGAACAAAAAGTGCATCTAGTGGGCGTTGTGCTTTACCAGGGTAAGGTGCATCTGTTTTTTCTGTGTTTGCATTCCTTCAAGGTCAAATAGAAAGTAGTGATAGCAAATGTCTTCTTATTTTAGGACTACTTTGAAATGCTAAAGAGCAGATCTGCTATTCATTCCAACATTTACACTGAACTTACAGTCAGGCCCAACCATTCAGTGAATTCTTTTTGTGTCAGGTATAAGGAAGCTTAGAAGCAGAGGGCCAAAACAGCATCATATTGGACAGCCACTCAGTGCCCTCACCGTATGGTACCAACAGCCATCTATTACCCAACTGCTCTTCGAACTGATTGATTTTTTTAGCAAGATCAGCTAGCAATGTGACATTACCATTATAAAGCAAGTAAGATTACTGCATTGTGTTCCTTGAGGTTATGTTGCTTTGATATGATCACTAAACCAATTTCTGCAGTGCTGGATTCATAAATACCTCTTTTTGTATGAATTTAATTTAATCTTCATTCCTTTGAATGGTCGTGAGAATCACGGTTTGAAATAATTATGACATGTGTGCCATAAGCTAGGGTGATTTAACTTTCTCAGTGGGCAAATACTGGAAACTGTGAAGCTCTTTATTATAATAATGGATGTTTTTTGTTAAAAATGACCATGAATACAAAAATATATCATATATCTTCAAGCGCTATAATCTTTGAGGTTTCCCTTGCCAATTTTGAAATCAACTGGGGTGTGGTGCTATTTATAGTCCTTTTGACAGCAAATGAGGAAATAAATGTTTTGGCAATCATAACATCAGGATTTATCTTTTGAATTTCAGCACAAAAATACAGTAGATGGGTTAGTTTGTTTGGACTGTGGTTTTCAAGAGCTTTGAGGTTTGTATAATGGGTACAAGGATGAGCATGAGGAAAGCAAGCATGTTAGAGGAGATGAGCATGTTGTATCCATGGCAAAGCTTGTTTCATTCTAATTTTTATTAGAGCTTTTTTAGCTCTGCCTATGTTCTATGCAGTGCCTTCCTTCCTATACACCACATACTTACCAAACTATCCATTACACTCGGATTAACACACTCAGATTGGAAAGCCCTGACATTCAATATTAGGTTTAGCTTAAACATATACCCATGAAAAATGTTTTTATAAACTTTTATCTCAAGTTCATTAGGTAATATTATGCTATGTCTGGAAAAAAGGCAGAGAGTTGATGGCTATTAAAACTCTAAACTGCTCTGTATAAACAATTGCTATGGATTTATGAAATTAAGTTCTTCTGAGATTTTGAACGGGAATAAGTCTAAAAGTTTAATAACACTTAGTCTTACATTAATTTTTGTTAATGTCGGTCTGTCACCATTTACATGATAGTGAGGGAGAGAGGTGTGTGAAAGAAATTCCACAAGCTGTCCTCCATTTTGGATTCTAAAGGAGCTTCTCTGGCATTGAAGGGGAATGTTTATAAAATTGACATGAGAAGTTTTATACTCTATGGGAGTGAAATGTGGCTGATGAAGGTGGAATATGAAGTAATAATGGAAAGAACAGAAATGAGAATTACAGGGTCAATGTCTGGAGTGTAACAGAGTGAGAGGAAGAATTAAATGTAAGATTTTTTTATGGAGGCGATAGGTGTTATGCTGAGAGTTGATTTGAGTTGTGCTTCAGGGACAGGAATGATAGGTCTCTGTGGTAAATAATCAAGCCTACACACAACAAAGAGGTTTGGGGCAGCCTCCCATATATTTCAGAATTGGTTGCAAATACTTCCTTAGAAGGCTGGCGTCCTTCAACATCTGCAATAAGATGCTGTAGATGTTCTATCAGACGGTTGTGGCGAGTGCCCTCTTCTACGCAGTGGTGGGCTGGGGAGGCAGCATAAAGAAGAAGGACGCCTCACGCCTGGACAAACTGGTGAGGAAGGCAGGCTCTATTGTTGGCATGGAGCTAGACAGTTTGACATCCGTGGCAGAGCAACGGGCGCTCAGCAGGCTTCTATCAATTATGGAGAATCCACTGCATCCACTAAACAGTGTCATCTCCAGACAGAGGAGCAGCTTCAGCGACAGACTGCTGTCACTGTCCTGCTCCACTGACAGACTGAGGAGATTGTTCCTCCCCCAAACTATGCAACTATTCAATTCAACCCGGGTAGGTAAACGTTAACATTATTCAAAGTTATTGTCTGTTTTTACCTGCATTTTTATTACTCTTTAATTTAATATTGTTTTTTTGTATCAGTATGCTGCTGCTGGAGTATGTGAATTTCCGCTTGGGATTAATAAAGTATCTATCTATCTATCAAATGCAAAAAGATTGAGAAAAATGGTCTTTACAGACAAGAGTCCAAAATAGAACTGAACAGGATAGGAACCATGATGGATATAAAGTTGAAAAGCAGGAAGAGAAGGGATCTTGGGACCATAACTGAAAATTATGTCATTAGGAGGTGGGTTCTTCTGTTGGTTTGGAAGTGACATCTTCTGGGACGGAACTGGAAGTGACGTCAAGGGAGCCAGGCAGAATTTCCCGCATTTGGTCTGCAGGGAGATAAGAGAAAGGATTAATGCAATCTGCCATCCCCTGGTCTGACCATGAATTACCTTCTTTTGATCCCTTTAGCTGCCTGCCATGCACACGTGAGTGGCAGTCTCGTAAATAAAAGTTAGGGTGCCAACCAGTTTAATTGAACTTAAAAGTTCAACGAAAAATCCACGGCTCTTGGCGTCTAGACTTCTTGCCATCAGGCTTTATAATAAACAAAAGGTTTGGGTTTAGCTGCAAGTTCAGGGTCTGTTTGTTTGGGAGGTATGCCCAGTGGGTCGCTCTGGCCATAAAGATGCTTCATCCTTATAGCTTTAGAAATGGAAGAGGTGGGGCTAAGTGTCCTCACTGGGTGATTTCTCAGTGGTACGGGAAGGAGAAAAGAATGTTTGTGACATCGCCCTCTCTCGTTATGGTGGATTATTACAAACCTTGATCAAGCCTGTGAAGAGATCCTGAAAAATGTGCATGCGTGACACGACATACGGCGCGAAAAGCAAAGAATCATCGGGTGAAGAGTTGCATCAAGCTGGATGTGGAGTGAAGTCAAAGAAGACATGGTTTAAGGTTTTGCCAGATGATGGCAGAATGGGTTGCACCCAAAGAAGGATCCCAGTTCTGTGGAGAGTGGAAGAAAAATATTTGTACAGTAAACAGCTAACCTCGGTAAGCCTAGAAAGTGCCTGTTAAACTGGTGATGATGATGATGTAAGTTCCATCATTGTATTATTTAAGTGAAGAGTAGAGTAGCTTCACCTTACACAGCCTTTGTTTGTCAGTAAGTTAAACCTAATTTCAGGAAATGTGACAGCCATTGAGGTTTTGATTTAGCTGAGTTCAAGTTGTGTGACAGGGGTGCTTCTTACTATAGACTGGCTAGTGGCATCTTAAAATCAAATAATCAAAAATAAATAAATAACAAACCTGATTTCCAAGCTCTAACCCTTTGCACATTTTATTTTTTTCCCTTTCTGTGGTTCAGAATTATAATTCTGTATTTGTTAATTAGAAAGAAAATTCTTCTGCCCCCAGAAGGGTTGTATTTTGATGCCCTCCTGCTGCAAATTCTATCTCTGGATCGTTTCATTTGATTAACTGGTGCGCAGATGGTGAAAATAATCATAAAAGGAGGAAAAAATAGACCATTTGGTTATTTTGCATCTTGTCTGTTGCTGCATTGTTAATGTTGTCCAAATGTCTAAAGTGTATCTCAGTATAACAGCAGGAGACGTGAGAGGTCTGCCATTCAAAGTCCATTAACAAAACATTGCCAGCCATTATGGTTTAGTTATTCTGACTTCCAAAGCTTATGTAGACAAGCCGTTTTTTTTAATGTACTTTAGAAAAGAGTAGTGAATTTACTTGCAGGATATAGCTCCTTTAGCTGCAAAATATGAAATTGCTGTTTAGTAAACAAATATACCCTTTATAAAATGTTTGCATGGCATTCAACAAAACAGACAGCTAATAGCATTTAAATATAATGATAAATGCAAATAATTAGTGTACATGTTTGACAACTTGAAATAAACATGCTGTGAGCATTTCTCTGATAAATGCTGACACAGTGAGCAGTTTATAAAATGCAAATGGTAAAATCATGAATGAATAAATTCACAGAAGTACCTCTTCAATAAATTAAGTGATACTAATTACAGTACATACAGTTGCATTTTGATCAATTCTGCAAAAATGGTGCAGCCATCTAGCCTAAGTGGAGATTAAAAAACAAAAAATGTGAAAAATATCTTCTTAGTGTAATGAAACAGACAATAAATTAAGACCTATTTACAATATATGTCCTTTATGTGGAGTCTTTAAACTTTCTCAAAAGATAGAAGGATGGCCACAGACACCAAAGTATAATAAGAACGCTTGCTTTAATAAAACAACAACACAGGAAAGGATGACTACAAGGAGGGGAAATGTAACAAACAGCTCAAATTAAACCTGGTCTGCCCCTCTGGCCTAAATAAAAATAGGTGCTGGCTACCCAGCATGGTGTCCAAAACACTACCTTTTATATGTAATAAGCCTTCTTACATAACCCTCCATGCCATCTTAAACTCTTGTTCTACTCATTCTTCCTCCCACTAGTCCCTTGTCCTACTGACCACATGACTCCAAATCTTTTGATAGGAAAAATGAAGAAGCTTTTAAACCTGAGCACATATTATTTACTGTGGTCATTCTGCTGGAACTTCACCCCATAATAGCCTCACCACAATACATAGCAAGGAGCCATACATAATGTAATGGCTACCTACAGCCACCTACAGGCCTGGATGACTTTTAAAACTCTACTTGTTATCCTCCATTGTGTTGTATCTACAGTATTTCTAAGTCCTTGGAGATATTATTGAAGGTCTCAACCCTATAAATATATCCTCTAATAGCCTCCAGTTGTTGTGATCCAGGTCTAAAATTTAAAAAACAACCTCTTGAATCATTCAAGCAAGGCCTCAAGCCTTCCAAAAAGGTCTGGCAATCAAAAAAGGGATAGGGGAGCTTACAAACCCATGCACCAGGATAACAAAGGTTTGAATTATAGTTTAGTTTCTTAAATCAAAAAAGTCAAGATGTTTTTCAAATGCCATTACTTAAGGATTTATTGATGGAATACAAAAGAGCGCAATAAGAAAAGCAAAACTAATAAAACAAAACTTCAAACCTAACCAGTTTAAAATTTAAAAATAAAGAATGTCTAACATGGGTGCAAAAGAAAGAAAACTAGCAAACCAAAAGCTATAAACAGAACACATACCTAAAAATGAATAATGAAGGAGGCAGAACAACATAAGCCAAGTATTATGATCTGTCATGTCATGTCATGTCATTTTCTAACTCACTTAGTCCAGACCAGAGTCACAGGGCAGCTGGAGCCCATACCAGCTGGCATAAAGGTGCAAGACCATGGCAGGACTGAATGAACACACACACCAAACACATACTAGGGCCAATTTAGTGTTGCCAGTTCACATAACCTGCATGTCTTTGGACAGTGGGAGGAAACTGGAGCACCTGGAGGAAAACCATGCAGACACGGAGAGAACAAGCCAAACTAGGATGTGAACCTTGATCTCCTTACTGCAAGGCAGCAGTACTGCCACTGCGCCACCTTGTTGCTGTGTTATGATCTTTATTTTCATAAATTATATATACCTTTACTGATTGCATTCCTGACAATCCATATATGGAATCAAGGGTTTTGACACTCAAGGACTGGAAAATGGTGTATCCAGCATAGTTAGAAAATTCATACTTTGTTTACATCTTACATGTCACCATTTTGTCTTCCAGGTGAGTGTTGCTATTTTAGAGCTGTTGTATTTTTCCATCTTCCTGGCTTTTTGGTGACAACTTCAGAGCGACAGCTTAAAGATTATTCCCAGCAGTTCTAGGATATCCAAGATTGTCATATACTGAAAACTCTGTTTTGCTGTGTTAAAAAAACTTATTTTTTGCCTTTCTTGGTTAATGAATCTCTACTCTTATTTTTTGATTTTGATTCTGGTTCTTGTTTTGGTTTTGACTCTTGATCATGTTATCTCACAGTTTCAATCTTTGCCCGTTCTCTAACTATATGTTTCCTGGGGCCTTCTGTATTGGAACTGCATTTGCTGTGGATTGCCTTGCCTTCTGAGGTAATTCCTTTTGTGCTCTAGGAGCTTCTTTTACTACAGAGCATTTTTGCTAAAAATTATTTTTTTATTTTATAAACATTCTGCAAGGCCCTGTGGTAAAGCAGATCCATGGCTCAAAAAGAGTGTCCGTTTTATTTAATAAATAAATAATGAATGCGCTCACAGTGGGTAGTGGGAGCAGGTGCGAATGATCTGCAGGGAAGATGCCCCATATGGCATATGCAGGCAGTCCGATTGCCTTGTTACCAGCCTGGGGCGGTAATGGGCGATCGCACCTGCAACTGGTCCCCCACCCTACAAAGGGGAGCGTAATAAAAAAGGAAAGGAGAAACTGAAAAAGAAACAGAGAGCGGAGGTTAAAGGACTGAGAGAAAGGCAGAAGCAGTGGTGAGCCGGAGCTTAGGAGAGAAGCAGGTGGACGGGAATGGTGGACCAGGAAGTATCGCATGGCCAGCGCTCAGGTGAGGGCACGAGGATCACTCCTGCTGAGCAGCCAGGACCAGGAGTGATCATTACGCTCAGAAGGATCCTCTCGTCGGGTGGAGCCTGTGACTGGCAGAGGTGGGAGAACGGCATGCTTTCGTCGGGTGGAGCTTGGATTAGCACTGGTGGGATGCTCTGGATTGGGCGGAAGGGACACGGGCCAGTTTTGAAAGATGTCTATGTCTGTTAATGGAGTGTCTCCATGCTGCTAGGTCCAAGTAGGAAAGCTGGAGAGGCGTTCGTTTTAAAAGGGAAGCACCGAGGATGAGAATTTTAAAGACTCCTGTCTGAATTTTAACCTCATTTTAATGGATTATTTATTGGATTTTACCCTCCATATTCACCCTTTTTAACTGGATTCTTTATTTATTTGAGAACTGTGCACTGTAATTGTAGACACTGTTTTGGGAATGGTTTTAATAATAAAACCACTTGCACTTTTCACCATCCCCTTGCTTGGTGTGTTTTGTCCTCATCAGCCTGGCTCATCCGGTTATGTTATCGATGGTGTCAGGTTGAAGAGGCTCCCATTATCAAAGAGGGAGCAAGGAACCGACCCGCACCATCACAGGCCCCTTTTCTTTCTAGTCGGAGTTTTGATAGTAATCACTGCACTAAAGGGAAATTTTTGGAAATATTCCTTGGACTTATATGCTTTAATGACTCCCAGGTTGTGGTTTCTGAAAACTTAGATGACCAAGAACTGCACAAGGCCAGCTTTTTACCTGTTGCGATGATAACATCAGTGCAATGCACTTTCAGAAGAATGGTGGCACCCACTGAAACACAAAAATAGTGTAAGGAAAGACATAAAATAATTATGACTATTTTACAAACAAAATCCTAGCCAAAATATTAATGTGAAAAATTAATTCTGTGATCCAATAACCTGTAATAAGATATAGGTTCTTACCTAAAGAACTCAGGAAAAATGTAGAAACACAGTTAATAATGTTTTTCATTTTTTTCTTTTGTCTGCTTATTATGTATTGTCTATTTTTCAATATCCCTTTGTTTCTATGCTATGGTGCTTATACTAATTAGATTTACTTAAAACTGGAAAGAACCCAAGTCAACTGCACAGTATCAGGTGAATGAAGTGAGCTCCAACAAGCTGTTGTTTATTTTATTTTTCAGTACGTTCACGCACAAACGCACACTCACCCACACTGTACAATTTAGTGGCACCAGTTTACCTACCACATGTTATGATTATGATTCTTTTAAATTTTTTTTCTAAAGTTTATAGGTTTTACTGTGCAAACTGCTGTTTCTTTTTTACCTTTAGAACTACATGTATTCTAAAAATATTTCTTTCTTAGTAAAAGTTTGTTTTTACATAGTTGGAAATACTTCATGTCTTGTTTTGGTGTTATTTTGATATTAATATTACCATACCATTTTAAACATCAACTGCTAGGGCAAAATGTTGAGTTTCTAGGCGTTGTGGTCATGGAAATTGTGCAGAATGATGTCACCAGAATAACCGTATTTAAACTGGCATCATGGGTAACTCTGTCTTTATGGGTACTTTCGTAAAGTCTAGTGTGATTCACAGTATTGATTTCTGGCTAACAAACTAAAGGTCCTGTTTATCTCACCATGATTTTTGATTCACATTTTGGTATTTGAAGAAGGTAACACTTGCTTTTCAGGTTTTCACCCTGCCTGTTTCTGAGCTATTTTTCATCTTCTGATTCATGTAGGAGGAAAATCTGAGTACCTAGTAAAAAAAACCTTGCAAATGCCAATAGAATATGCAAACTAAACACAGAAAATAAGTGGGCTGAGACTGGAATCCAGTCTCCTGTATTTGTGATGCAGCACCACTAATCGCACAGTTAAATGATTATCTCCTCATTGACGCATAGCCTAACAATCATAGCAATGTCTAGCTATTACGTAAAACCAAGTAATATTACATGTACTAAAAAACCTTCTAATTTAACCCCTCTTCCGTGTATTTATTTTACTAAAACGTGCAATCTGCATTTTAGAAAAAGCTCCATGTGTTGACAGTGGCGTCTTTCATGCAATTTATGGGGTTTTATGGTTAAGTTATGCTTTCTACATTGGGTTATGTGCATAGAATACCAGGAGGCTTGTGGAAGTAGTGAGCAATTTTATATATTTACTAGACATTAAGCCCGTTACAATAACAGGCGCTAGAACAGTAGTGAATAAACATTAGTAGGAACAGTCTATATTAAATGGCAAGGGACCTTGACCTCATTCTGTTTCTTGCTCTGTATTGTGTGCCTTTAATTTTCTCTCACAGTAATACTGGTTTGTATTTCCGTAAAATGACTGTAATTTTCTCTGACAGTAATACTGGCTTTGATGCCCATAATATGCGCCGAGCAACTGATGTAATGTGTGGCGTGCAGCTGATAATCGTGCCTGTGGCGTCTCTCCAGCAAGTACTGTGCAGTTCCCCAGCAAGTAGTTTAATCTGTGCTGGTGTGCAGCTGATTATTGTATGTGTGGCGTCTCCCCAGCAACGGATTTTATGTGCACGAAAATAAATCTACTTTTAAAAGTCATCCTATTGTAATATCATGAAAATTCGTATATTTAGGAAAACCCCTTCAACGACTGACACTTTACACTTTACTGGGCCAATCTTCTTAATCGCAAATCTGACATCCTCAGAGTGAACACTTGCACAACAACAAACACTAATCCCACCTCTTTGGGGAAGCTGCTCTCCGCGTCTCAGTACCTGATTGGATTTTTCGTGCCTTACCTCATTTACCGAAATCCGATTGGATCGGCCGCACGATATTTTATAGGTCCTGCCCTCTCTATCTTGTGTGACGCGTCAGGTGGCCTTTGAAGCATCTGCTTTGAAGCATTGCACCGTGCCCCACGCATGCGCACTTCACCAGAAGACACACACACACAGACACATGGACGCACACAGGGGTTCTATTAAAGAGGATTCACTTTAAGCTCATTTCAGTAGTGTGGTGATTGGTGGTAGGTAATATAAAATCTTTTCGGACTGCACAAAGGTGCAGAAGAAATGGAACAATTTTCTAGACAGTTGACCATTATGGGTTTGCATAACAGGTACAATTTTGAAGAGATCAAAAATTGGCAAAATATGCTATGTACATCAAACCAATATCAGATTTCTCAAACTATTTTTGGCTGTATAGTACAAAGAGCCGGTCTACACTAATGTCTCCAGATACCTGCCTGTGCTAATGAACTCTGCATAACATTCACACCCACAAAATGTTAGATATTTTGCTTGAAAAGAGTTATCTCCAAGGTACTGTCAATAAAGCACTATCCTTCTCCTACATTTGGCACAATTTGGTTGTCATTGGTTGGCTTAGTGCTGAATCAGGCAATTGCCTATATATGTACACCATTATAATCAGTTTTGTTTTCATCATTCCCAGTATGACTTCATTTCTAGGTCTGCACTGACTAGGTAGAAAATTGTGGATATGCACATTTTGGGCAAAGCAGAGCTGTGTGGGACCAAAGTGCCATGGCGCAGGATGTCATGATAACCACGGATTCTTTCAAACCATTGAGTAGATGTAAAGCTTAAGACTTCAGACTTTTTCAACAGTTCGTTTAGTGGAATGTTCGAACTTTCAAAACCTTTAAAGGACTTCCAAACATCAAAGTTGAGTAAAAAAGCAACTAGTGCGCAGCATGTTAGGGGATGACATATCACCTATGCCATCCCTTATCAGAATGCACAAAGCAAAACTTAAGTCATAGTGTTACCCTTACTTAATTCAATTCCTCAGAAAGAAACTGGAAGCCATATGACAAGAGATTGTCACCTAGCAACCAAATCAATGAGACCACAGCATAATATCAGTGGTGATTATCAAGCAAAAGAAGCATACCATTTCATCATTTAAAGAATGCACTATAAAAATTATTATGCACTTCAACTGCTGAAGGGTCTGTCTTGCAAGTGTCTCTTAAGTTTCTGCTTTGAATGAGGAGCACCACTTGAGCTTTGTTCCACACATCAGTGGTCTCTTCATTGTTAGCATTTTTTTGTCTTCAAATGAATTTACCAAATGGAAAGCATTATATTATTTTGTTTTTCCTGAAATGATCATCCAATATTTCTAGGAAGACTCTCCCTTCTGCATGATGCTACTCATAGTGAAACATTTTGCATTAATCACAAATATTTAATGAGAGAGGCAACAGTGGTATGGAGTATACTATGGTAAAATTAAGCAGTGTCAACTTCATTACAGCCTTGCCGTTCTTGCACTGATCATATCCAAAAAGGGTTTGGGTTAGAATTTCTTGTGCCAAATCACTAACCTTGTTTTTTCTGTACTCTCATACAAAAATATTTTTATTATTCTTTGATTTTTGTAAACCACACAAATTAAATTTAACAACAATGGATGAGAAATCCCGCATCATTGTATCCTTGAAGTAGTAAAGAAAGAATAATAGAGTATTGTGTGCAGAGCTTTCAAACATACAAATAATATTAACACACACTGAGCTTGCAAACATGTGGCCACCCTATGGACAGAACTACTCTTTTTAAAGGTACAGATCTTAGTCTGAGAAATAGACTTATTTTTATGTGAATACTGGTTTGAAATATATTATTCTCAGTTGAAAAGAATGCTTGGTTGTTTGATTAATTCCACAGTTCTAATGCATTGAATCTTGTGTAGCCTGTTAACCGAGCAAGATGCATAATCCTTATTTTTGGCCAACACACCATTCATCAAGCTCACCTTGTAGAATATATATGACTGTTTTCTTGTTTTAGATTTTGTTAAGCCATGTTGTCTCTTACTTAATATTCTTTATGGCATCTCTGTGTAATTGGTGCTTGCACAGTCTCTACTATTTATAAGGAACGCCTTCCAATCCTGCACATTTTGTTCACGCTCAAAGACTTTGGCAGAATGCAGCCTAAAATGATGTATGTTCAGGTGGGGAAACAGTACAAAAACATGCATTTCTAAGTGGCACAAGAGGTGTCATGATTTATGGGGAGCAACTTCACAAACTACATGCCTGGTCAAGGATGCACTTTGCATGGAGAAGTTTTTGGAGGAAATCTGGTTGTAAAAATGTATGAATTTAAGCCTATATTGATCCAAAAGAGTAGCATCCTGTACAAATGCAGTTTGCAAAATAGTTATGACTTACCATTGCCTATTTAGGTAAGTTGTACTTATTTATATTGCTGAAATATTAATATAAATTATACCATTGTTTGGAACAGTAATTTGCATGCAATAAATTGTTTTCTTAAATTCAAGTTATCAGTCAGTTTTAACTAACAACCCTCTTTTGTAGTAACTTGTTAATAAAGGTAAACAGGGAATCTACCTTTTATAATTAGTACTGCAAAAAAAAAATAATGAGAGATAACAGACACAAACCGGAAAGAGAGCAACACTAGAGAAGATAAGCTAAGTGTTGTGTCCATTATTCTGCTATACTACAAATTAGTTCTCTGCTAAGGTTTGAAGTCCAGTCCTCCTTTTTCTACAAGTAGTGAAATAGAGCTCTCACTGACAAAGCATCATGTCATTTTTCATCTGGAGTATTGACAAGTACAATATTATTTTGGAAGCACTTCTTAAACCTTAAGCTAAAATGAGCTTTGGGCTCCCAATTCAAATTCCCAACTAACAATAAGCAAAGTCATTTCATAATTTTCTGGTATTTTTTTTGGAAAGAAATCACGATAGACTTGTCACAGGAAGGTAGTCAATTGCCATTGTCTTACTGATAGTCCAGGATTTAGCGTGCCCAGAATAGTCAGTAAAAAGCCTCCACACCAGGAAGGTAAATGAAAAATTAATTTACTGTCAGTCATTTAAAAAAAAAATATTAAAAGGTATTGAAACTTTCCACAATCAAGAACAAAGCGAATTTATATATGTTGTGTTTGTCTTCCTTCTCAAAGTGTGCTGTACCATCATCATTCCAGGAAACGCTGTACAATTGCATGCTGAAACTGATATCTCTTTTTTTAGAGTTCCATCAATGGCACCTGCTACCTGAATCAGATTCAGTATCCACCAGACAAAGATTACAGCAGGCATACACGCGCATGGCAGCCTGTAGCTAAAATGCTGCACCACAAGACGCAGTAGCTACTGCATGGAAAATACACCATAACTTTGAAGATTTCTTTTATTCACTGCTATTGTTCTTTATATGCAGACTTCACCGGGAAAAGAATAATTCAAATGAAAGAAAAGCATACAGTTTAACTTTATACCCTGAAAAATGTATTACTCTCACACTGTTTCATTTCAATGGTGCTCAGCTGTCACCCGTTGCATGGCTGCACTTAGGCCCTAATCCGGGATCCTGAGCTGGCTTATCATGTAGTGGCTGCGGCAGCGCGCTGTATCAGTGCATGCTCTTAACCTCCTCCTCCTTTATATAGTGACTTTAATACCGTTTCTTACATTACTTATAATAATGTGGATATCTATACTAAACGATAACGCCATATTTACTTTTGTTCACTACAACACATCAAAAGTCTATGCTACAAATTTATGATTTTACTTAGTTCAGTGTATGAAAAAATGTAGTTATATTAAAAAGTGGGGATTGTCCTGGTCAGAAAGTCAGACATACTGTTAAAAAGAGAGGCCCTTTATATACCAGCGCTGGGAAGTAGAATTGTGTTAGGTACTGTAAAACCTGTAGGTGCCCCAGGACAAGAGACAGGAATAGAGTAGGCTGCTTCTAAAAGATGTACGATCAAAAAATTGCTGCATTTGTGTTATTTGAGTAGCAAAGATTCTCCTAAGGAATTTAGATGGAGACAAGTTAGGTTCATTACAAGTACACTAGGGGAGCTTTAAAGGCAACTTAACCAAGGAAACAAAACAAGTAAAATTAAAACGCCAGAAAGGTGAGGAATGATAAAGATAAGGACAGAACCTGAATTGTAAATAACTATTCAAAAATTATATTTATTTTGGTAAGCCTTCCCTTTATTTGTAAGCCAAGCACAAACAATGACAGACTACTTAGCTGGGTTGCAATAATAGTTATATGTCTAGTGAAGCCAAGCCTGTGAATGATGCAGGCCATCATAGCGATTCAAATTGAAGATGTAGGAAAGACAAAAACATCATCAACAATAAAATGGTGAAAAAATATAACAACATCCATCCATCCATTATCCCACCCGCTATATCCTAACTACAGGGTCACGGGGGTCTGCTGGAGCCAGTCCCAGCCAACACAGGGTGCAAGGCAGGAAACAAACCCCGGGCAGGGCGCCAGCCCACCGCAAAAAAATATAACAACACCAAACAATAAATAAGGTGGAAATTAACCAGCAATATTTAATGCCTGACACAAAGAAGGATTGTGGAAGACCATTGAGGAATTCTACATGAGACTAAAATATGGCAGATAATTGGGAAAAAAAAGAAGAAAAAGAATTAGCCTAGTCAAAAAATAGGCCAAAAGTAAAAGAAAATAAAATATCTAAAATATGTAGATGTCATCCAAAATGCTAAACAAAAATAGTAGTTGAGAGCAAAATGTAAAACCAGAAACAACACAGAAAGCACACAAAACAGTTTTAATAAATTGTATCCGCTCTATTGTACAGACACCTCTTCAGATTTGAGAATTTGATGCTGAACAATAAAATAAGAATATTTTGGGAGCTTTTTAAAAGATCACAGAAATTCGCAGATGTTTAGTCATGGTAGAGTACTATATTGCTCTACTTTCCCCTTTTGTATTATTAATATGTAGCCTTTGTCAGAATGCCTCAAATCTCACAGACTTACCACTGTTTCTAAGGTATTATAGTATATAAGTTCTCCCCACCTTCCCTTTGACATGTATAACCTCAGGCAATTAGGTGTAGTAAAAGATAAGCAGGAGTTAAGTTACAATTTAAATAATGTATTTTTGATAATACTGTTTTCATAAATAATAACAATATGCAAAGTACATTTGAATATTGGCAACCATTCAACCTGATAAATGTGGATGTGTAGTTTCAGGCAGCACACAGACTTGTTAGTTACTTAAAATGTCTCTAGTTAAGTCCTCATTTGTGGTCAGCTTTCTTCAGAACAGGCCGCATGCCTGTCTCAATATGGCTGCCGAGCTGTGCTCTTCATTGTGTTGTCCTTTTCAGTTCATGGTGTGAGATGCTCCTTCAACATTTGGTAAAAGAGAGAGAGGGGTAAAGCAAGCAGCCAATAAGGCATCATGGTACTTAAAGGCTTCTGATACAAGCCAATTCCTAACAGCCATACTTCAGACCAATGGGGCACAGAATACCTTCACACCTGTCCCCAAAACCATGTGTTGAGCTGAAGCTTGCCAGCTAGGCAGTCCGGTTTTCCTGTGGGGGTTGATTGAGAGAGTCCTGCAGAGAATCACTTGCCAAACTTGTTTTAGGCACTTCCCCCAACCCTGTTATAAAATTCACTATCCTGGTTTAGTCCTAGGGGGTAAACATGAACTTCTCACTAATGTAACACTAATATTACATTGCTTTGCCTAAGTTACAAATAAAGACATACAAAATATTTATCAAGTTGTATGCAACATTTCACACCACAACAGCAGATGACAAGTAAGCAAAAATATGTAAACAATGCTGAAAATTAATTGTATCACATAAAATCGTATAATATATACATATTACTGTTACTTAATATTTGTTAGTGTTCATGTATGATATATTGTTAATTCTAAAAGTTATTCTTGTTAAAAAAAACAAAATGGACTACAGAATCTACGCCAGCTACCTTCCTGCTTCACTGCTCCTTTAGTTATTCAGCAAATCCAGAAATCTTCTCTCCATTGGTGTATGTTCTTGCTTTCTCTCTTGCCTCCAGCAGAAACTTGTGCAGAGCTCTACCCTTTCTTCTCGGCTACCGCCTTTCTCAATTCTCAGTTCTTTCCCCCAACTTATTTTTCTTCATTCTTTCCCAACCCTATCCTTTTATCCTTGCGGCAAACCCTAGCTGTTACTATGTTCTGAGCAAGCCGCTAAATGGCAATCAACTCATTAAGGAAGTGAATGTGCATTCTGGCCCTGGTTAAAAAGTGGGGTAAGTAAAATAAAAACATAAATAAAAATATTAAAAAAATTAAAAACAAAGTCTAAAGGAAATTAATAACTGAAACCAAATAATATCCCACTGTGACATGCTCCACTACAGTTAGAATGGCTCAAATATTGTTTGTGAATTTTAACATTAAACATCTGCCTATAACCTTTGCCTTTACAAAGGGATACATACCTGTACAACTAGAACGTGCATGACGCTGACCTTTATAGTGTCATTATTGTGATGTTATTTTTGGTTGTCCTCGCATGGCAAAAACATAGGAACATTAACAACTGGGCAACAAAATTTCTTTGATGGTAGAAAACAAAATGTCTCAATAAAGAATGTGAAATGAGCTCCTTGAAAACAAAAACAAACATAAAAGTGTCAAAAGCAGATACTGCAACCTAAAAATGAACAACAACTAGGAAGAAAAGCTTATAAAAAGAAATAACAAAGAGTCCTCAGAAAATTAAAAACAAAACCGGATCATAACACAAGGTTCTTCAGGAAACTAGAGGGAGTATGTGATGGGGTTCTCTGACTCTCTGCAGTATCTTGTTTAGGTCCGCATGTGCAACTAGATAATGTGGGAACTCAGGGTGTTGTTGCCCTTGACTTAATATAAATCTTGACACTTATGTAAGAAATCTGACATGGAATTTGTATTGTAATAAAATGATGTGGGAAACTTAAAATGCTCCCAACTTTCAACAATATAACAGGAAAAATCTGTTGAGGATCAATATTGTTGTTTTTGGATTTTTAATGATGACATTTCATTAGTACTATAATGTGTGTCTTTTTATAATGGACTGTGTAATAACAAAGGCCTTCTAAATGTAGCAAGAGAAAGGGCTTACAAGATACAGAAGTGACTGATCATAAAATACCAATAAATGAACTTACACATGTTCTTTTCTTTTGGAATTATGTGCATTTCATATATTATAAGATAAGTACAATTCCTATTTTAAAGATATATATCAGAATTACATGAGATTTACAGTATGATTTAGGCCTAATAAGTCTAAGACCTAGGGGGTATTTTTCGTATTTGGATTACTCGTTTAGCCGGATGTAATTGTTGACGATTTGGCGTGATCCTGGATTTGTCGGTTTTTCGAAACTCTTGCTGGAAGTTTTGTCATAGCAACACATCCTAATCCTCAAACCTGCTCGGAGCAGGTTCTATGTAAACAAGGATTAGCTCACACACTTAATCAGTGTCCGTGCGTGGAATTCATTCAGTCATGGCTTCACTGTTCATGAATGAGCGACCAATTGATATCGGAACGCAAATTATAAGAAGAAAATTTCATATAGAGAGGGGTTTGCGCAATCGGCAAGATCCTTTATTGCTCCCGGAGGAAATTCTTTTTGAAAGATACCACTTAAGCTGAGGGGGAATATTGTACCTCAAAAATGTATTAGGACCTTATATTCGAAGTTAAACTCCGCGAAGTTGGGCTCTCACAACCACACAGACAGTAGGCATTGCTTTGAGGTTTTTTGCAAGCGGCACTTTTTTTATATAGTGTAGGCGATGCGGAAAATCTATCTAAAAGTGCAGTTTTCCAGGTAATTCATAAAGTCTGTTTGGCTTTGAAATATTTCCTTCGGGTTTTCATTGTGTTTCCTGGACACCTGCGTGTGCAGACAATAAAAGATGCGTTTCATGCCATTGCAGGTATGGGGAATACACAAGTAAAAACACCCACAGTTCCATAAAGAATCTCACAATCAGCCTAACATTCTAATTACCCAGGATTTCCAAATGTGATTGGGTCACATGGGACTGATCACAGTGGAGTTTGATGAAACATTATTTGGAAAATGTACCTCTCCTCCCGATGAATAATCAGACATAGTGTCTTCATCAAATATTTGACCTACGTCAATATCTCGTTGGTCAGACACAGGTTCTAGGGATATGACATTCCCTGCAACTGATCCAAAAAAAGAGGGCTATATGGAACATACCTATGACACACATTGAGGACAAATATATGCAATGACCATCCTTTATCTGAAATGAAGTGACCACTGCATCCTGCCACTGGTTCTGAGGAGGAGCTTCCTCCTGGACTGCTCTCAGAAACAGGGCGATGGGCATTTTGCTGAAGAGCCAACTCTTCTGCAGGGGTTAGGTCTGGACCGCGTGGACCTCCACCTGTTTTTTGCTTGTCTGCCTTCTTATTAGCTTTAAAATTAATGTTCTTTACATTATATATGATTCTTTATGTCAACAATTCTTTAAATAGTTATATACCAATATTTACCAGTTTGAAGTATATTCTTGTACTTCACTTTAACCTGTTCCCATGTTCTCCTTGTGCTCACGTTTGATCTGGAATTATAACATATTAAATAATAATTAATCTGCCACATAGAAAATGAAACGCTGCTTTCAGTAAGTACAATGCACACTACTTAGCGTTTAATTTGTCGGCCACTTTTTGCCAGGCGACTTTTCTGGTTTGGGCTGCTTTTGCAGTGCTACCCCTTGTGCATATTAAATCTTGAAATTCTTCATGTCCTTCGAATAAAAGGTCTTGCTCCGCTTGCGTGAGAATAAAAAATGCGCCCGTTCTTTCGTCATTTTGTTACAGCCTATCAAAGACTTGCTGATCATGTTTTCTAGACTCAATACATATGGGCTTTTCAATCAGTGCGGGCACGCGAATTCATCTCGGATGATTAGATCCAGCTAGACTAATCTTCTACATGGCTGCGTTTGAAAAACCGACTTATCCCGGATGAGTTTCACTGGCATTAACTCATCCAAGATGAGACATCTGATCTCGGATGATTTAAGCGATGTACGGAAAATACCCCCCTGAATCGGTAAGGCCCAAACAGTAAGAAACCATCAAAACCCTGAATTAATAAACAAAACTAGTAATTATTTAATTTATCGCATTTTGGATTCAGAGTTGCACAGAAAACAGATCACTCACAAATTTAATAAATAAAAAATACCAAAAACACAAAATCTATACAAAATATTCTAGAAAACAAAATAGAAAGCAAAAACCGAAAAAGATGAACTGAAAAGCACAATCTAAAGAAAAAATCAAAACATTAACACTAGAATTACCAGAGCCTATGAAAAAACTTGTAGATCAGGCCCACCTTAAATCGCTTCTTAAATCCATTCACACCTCTCTGCCAGCATCTTTTGTCATCTAAATGTGCTGATATACACAAGCTGCAAGCAGCCAGCTATTCCATCCCCCCACCGACTTAGAACGTGCATGAACTTCTCCCAGCTCATGCCTTGATTAATTATCTGGGAGTGAAGTGGAGTTTTAGAGTGGAAATAATTGATCGTTATTTGGAACACACGCATTTCATGTGTGTTCCATTTCTACAATAATCTGTGCAAACACATTGTTAAAACAGTAACTTTTTCATATTTTAGTAATAAATGTTACAAAATGTAGGCATAAACTATAAAATGTGTGAAGCCTGAAGCCCAAAGATCAAATAAACACTTTCACAAAAGGTTCAAGAATGAAATGACAGCTTCTGTGGCGTACCGGTAAGATTTGCTGACTCAGAGTGTAAAAGGCTTGCCGTGCCTCAGAGACCCAAGTTCGAATTCCTGCTGGGGAGAATTTTTTTTTTTTTTTTTAAACTTTCACCGCTCTGCCTGCCTGCCAGCCTGAACTCCCTGTCTATCTATATACAGTAATCCCTCACCTATCGCGGGGGTTACATTCCAGAGCCCCCCGCAATAGGTGAAAATCCGCGAAGTAGCGACCTATATTTATTTTATTATTTATACAGATTTTAAGGCTTTATAAACCCTCCCCACACTCTTATAAACCTTTCTCACTCTCTTGTTAACCTTTCCCACGCTCTTATAAACACTTCCTGTGCTCTTAAACACTTTCTACATTCTTAAACACCTCAGACCAACACTGCACACTGCACGCAGCGATCAGACGTCAATGTGTCTGCACTCGCTTTGTGAAGGGGGGCAGCTGAACTCACGCTGAGCAGAAATGGACTTTGTGCTGCTTCTGCCAAAATGCCTGCTTGTCGCTCTGCGCGAGGAGTGTGTGTGGGTGTGTGAGAGCTGAACGCACCTTCGCTCAAACCCCCCCTCCCCGGAAGCGCAGTACGCTCCTGCCACTTCGCATTGTCAAGGGGGTGGGGAGCTGAATGAACGCTAAGGAGAAGTGGACTTTGTGCTGGCTTTGTGCTGCTTGTAGCTCTGCGTGTCAATAATTTAAAAGCCTGTATATCACCAATTTTCCTGTCTCACTATCTTGTCTTGCGTGAAGTTAAAATGTTTTATAATAGTGAGATGTTACTCATATCCTTAGCCCGACATCCACATATCATATGTGTTAACAAAGTGTGTTTTATAAGTTTACATGTGTTTAAAGCATGTGGGATGGGTATTTTAAGGCTTAAACTAAAAAAATGTTTATTTATATGGTCTTTCAATATCACGGATTTTCTTTTGTTGCTGATGGGTCTGGAACATAACTTCCGCAATAGGCAGGCAATCACTTGTATTTAAAAACCCGCGAAGTCGTGAATCCGCGAAAAGTGAACCGCGAAGTAGCGAGGGATTACTGTAGTAATAATAGTAATTTTATTATTATATAGCAGCTTCCCTGTCTGCCTATCATATAGTGCCTTTTCTTCCTATCTACCTATATATCTATCCCCTTAGCTGTTTTTTTATATATCTATTATACAGTGCCTATGGGGTGCCAAACAGGCAATTACAATGATTTTCGGAATATATAAAGTCATTCCTGAATATATAAAGTCAGCGTCGGCCAGGAAGGAAAAAGAGCCTACTAGTACTGAAGAGATCAGGAATTTAAAGAAGTAGTCTTTCACCAGGCAAAGAAGCCGAGTATGATATTTGGTATGAAACGGTTCTAAGATCAGAACAGCCACTTGACTTTTGGCACTGACTTACAAGTTTTGGGATTTTACATGACAGAGCAGGTTCAGTAAATGAATGGATTGCTGAATGTTCGACCAAAGCCAGATCCTTTTATAAATAAGAATCCTAAGATGTTACTTCATATTAGAGATTATTGCCAGATTTCTAATTTCTATCCTGTAGTGTGTCAGTCTGTCACGACCTTTAAGAATACTGGTGTTTTAAACTAAATGACTGAGAATTCATGATCTCCCTGTTTTCCTCTGCTTTTTTTTGCCTACAAGTATATTTGTCAAAAAATAATGAGCTTAAAAGAATGAAAGTTAAATGCATTTGAAATTCAATTTTTTATCATTGTTTAGAAAGGAAAGTAAATTAACTGAAACAGAAATTTATAACATAACAAAAATTGATGCACTACCCTAGCATTGCGATTCTGCTGCTGGCTTCTTTCAGTATGCAGCATTTCCAATCATTTACAGCGTAGTGATGACTCATAATCACCTGTATGGTAAGTGACTTTGAGCAGTTTAAAAGCCACTGTAGCTTGACATTCATCCAGTGACTATTTACCTATGAACATTTTGCATTAAAACTGTCCTGAGGCTATGTAAAATTCATCTTCTGAAGTACAGCGCATTCATTTTAACATTAGCATATAAATACCAGCTGTGATGACTTCCTTGGTTAACACACATAACAAAATCAAGTTAGCCTATGCACTTGCTCCATTCTATTTCTGACTCTGTAAATGGAAAATTCTTCATGTTTATGGTAAATATTACATTAAAAGTAAGCGTAGTAGTCTGTGTGTTTTGTTGCACCATGAAATATTTAATGTATCTCTGGTTGACTACATTATTGTAGACAAAGTCCTACACCTCATTTACCCAACATCAATGCTTGTGCTGTCATAAAGTTACACCTTGAATTGTTCAAAATGAATCTTCACATCTCATTCCACAGTTAACATTATCTGGGATTGGCCAGCTCATAAATATTGCCTTTAATAGACAGTCCTTGAATTTTGGAACCCACACAGATGTCTTTTCAATGTTTTGTGCTAGTTGTAGCACAACAGAGTGGACAAACAAAAGAAAATGTGACAAAATTGTGACTTAAGTCTGGTGTGCTCCAAGATGAATGGTTGACAAAATATATAGATATTGCTGTACTTTTGCATCAAAATATGAGCTTTATAACCATGATGAAAATTCATGAGGGGATAGTATAATCAGCCATTATTGGCAATTCCTTGTTGTACAATTTAAACCCCCTTAAAGGCAATAGGATTCAATGTAGGAGTCAAATTTGACATGCTCTCTGACTTGATGCCATAATGAATGCTGCAACATGACAATGCCTTTACATCAAGCCTTGAAAACACATCTTATCTACATTAAAGTGACTGCACTGGCTTCAAATTAATATAGTGTCACAGAAAACAGATGCAAGAGTCATAAAAAGGTTTGGGGCAGCCACCCGTATAATATTCCCTGGCTGCAAAAGGGTAAATTGCTAGCACTGATGTGCACAGAACAGAGTCCAAAACAGAACTGATCAACTATTTGTTAAAATGGCAGTTTTAAAGGCCAAAACAGGATATGATGTCAACAGGGGCCGGATCTGGAAGGATCTTCTTCCATAGGCTCGGACCCGGAAATGACAACATTAGAAGGGCCAGAACTGAAAGGGTCCTCCTATATCGGTACGGGGCCAGAAGTGACGTCATCAGAAGGCCCAGAAGTGATGTCATCAGGGCCAGGAGGAATTTCCCATGAATGATCTGCAGGAAAGCGAGAAAAATGGTCAGCGCACTCTGCCACCCCCTGGTCTGGTGTGGAATTCCTCTCCTTTAGACCCTTTAGCTGTCTCCCATGCACGTGTGTGACAATAGATAGACAGATAGATCATTATATAGATTTTATTAAGCTTTATTAATCACGAAGGGAATTGCAGGGTTACAAAAGCAGGCAAAAAAATGGCCCAAATAAACACATAACAAGAATTATAATAATCTTAAGAATGCTAACAAGGCCCAAATATACATATAAAAAGAATTTTTTATAAGTAAATTAACAAAGTGTAGGTATGTATATTTATAAGTGTGAAGTGATTAGAATTGTACATACTTATAAGTTACAATTTTATAGGAGATAATGTCAGTATATTGCACATACGGTCATTGTCTGTGAAGATGTCTGCTAGACAAGGGGTCATATTTATAAAACTTGCTTATGCACAAAAAGAGCCCAAAAATGTGAACACATAAAATTCCACATGAAAGTAGTGATTTATAAAAGAAAACCTGACAGGAGAACGTACATATACCTCTGGCAACTTTGACCCATCCATACTCAACATTTTGGAGAAACTGGGAAATGATGTCACTGTTGATCAAGTAAATAAATGAAGCTAAGCATGCTGAATGATGACTCTTACGTATAATACTTCATTTCACTGAGCCATTATTAAAATGTGTGCTGATGTGACAAACATATTAAACCTTTAAAGTGATCCATATGACATACAGGTTCGGGTTCAGTTGCACTAAAGAACTTTTTGGTCAATTTATATAGTCTACCTGTCACTTCTCGGAACTGGTTGACAGGTCAGTGATAGCTGGATGCTGTTAACTGACCAAGGAGGTGCTACATTCAGTTTTTGTTTGGTGTGGGTGTACGAACAAAAGATATGGCAGGTTTTTGCCTACATAAAAAGGATATTTGTTTTCAGCGGTGCTTGGTTTTCCTAATGCAATTGGAGGACTTTGCTGCACTCATGTTGGAATAAGGGTGCCTAACAAGAATGAAGCTGCTTTTGTTAAATGCATTTACACTCCACTAATGCACAATTCATGTGTGATGTCAAGATAAGACTGACAAATGTCCTGGCTTTGTGGCCTGAGCCAATACATGATTCATTTGTTTTGAAGGAGAGTAGCTGTGGCAGACATGATGGTACTGTATATGGTGGCTGGATTATTGGAAAGGTAACAGACTGAACACCCAGTTTTTCATATGGCCTGCACTATTCACGGTAAAAGTAATCATGTCATTACATGTCATGTCATAATCAAGGACTTTGTTAAATGGTGGGACTCAAACCACCTACAACTGAACACCAGCAAAACCAAGGAGCTGGTGGTGGATTTTAGGAGGACCAGGCCCCTCATGGACCCCGTGATCATCAGAGGTGACTGTGTATAGAAGGTGCAAACCTATAAATAACTGGGAGTGCAGCTGGATGATAAATTGGACTGGACTGCCAATACTGATGCTCTGTGTAAGAAAGGACAGAGCCGACTATACTTCCTTAGAAGGCTGCCGTCCTTCAACATCTGCAATAAGATGCTGCAGATGTTCTACCAGACAGTTGTGTAGAGCGCCCTCTTCTACGCGATGGTGTGCTGGGGAGGCAGCATAAAGAAGAGGGGCACCTCATGCCTGGACAAACTGGTGAGGAAGGCAGGCTCTATTGTAGGCACGGAGTTGGACAGTTTGACATCCGTGGCAGAGCAACGGGCACTGAGCAGGCTCCTATCAATAATGGAGAATCCACTGCATCCACTAAACAGTATCATCTCCAGACAGAGGAGCAGCTTCAGCGACAGACTGCTGTCAATGTCCTGCTCCACTGACAGACTGAGGAAATCGTTCCTTCCCCACACTATGCGACTCTTCAATTCCACCCCGGGGGGTAAACGTTAAAATAATACAAAGTTATTGTCTGTCTGTATACCTGCATTGTTATCACTCTTTAATTTAATATTGTTCTTTATCAGTATGCTGCTGCTGGAGTATGTGAATTTCCCCTTGGGATTAAAAAAGTATCTATCTATCTACATGTGGCAGGTGACCATTGGCACCCGTTCAGTTGCTGGCACCTTCTGCCTTTCCCGAACCCCATTGCCATGCATTGTTTTTGGCTCACTCAGTTGCGGAGTACATCATTATGCGTCAGGAGGGAGGCTGTTGTACCAGTCAATGAATGTCTGCTACGTTGTAACTGCATATGTATGAGGTAGCATAATTCATGTATGGTTTGTTTCCAGTACTTTTGTTACTTTTTACAGTAACAAGGCTGTCTATAGTAGTAACAATTAGAGATTAATTTGTGAAAACCCGTGTTCACACTCATAGATGAAACTCAAACTAAGAGCATGCAATAGAAGCTGCAATTTTTTGAGGAGGTACTGACCGAATTCATGAATTGCATCTCTTTCATATAACTGCATGTACTAGTTGATACCATAACCAGTTGTCACGGCTGAGGTGCCGGTACATCACGTACTGTCACTAAAAAAGCCCTGGCTGTTTCAGAATGGCATGTTGGGTTTGAGGCACATTCACATACATACAATTATAAGATGACTGTGAAGGTAAATTGCGAGAAAAAATGCATATGGCAGGTTTTATAAATAGGATGGTTTTTTTGCCATAATATTTTATGCTTGAATCCATGCAAAAGTTTTATAAATGAGACACCAGCTCAATACCATTCAGCACACTGGGAACAATACCTCTTCGGCCAAAGGGTGATTCATTATAGAGCCTGATGGCTGAAGGTAGAAACAACCTTATAATGCGCACTCATCACAACATCCTCCTTCTGTTTCATAAGGCCTTCAATTATCTAATTTTTCTCATTCTGTCCAGTTATGTGTTCCTTTCATGTTTTACTGGTCTATTATTATTTGTCAATAAGACTGTGTGAGTGGTAGACACTTCTCACTTTCTGCTAGTCTTATGGCATTTAATTATTATTTTAATTTGTATATATACAACTGAGGCCTTTATTCACGGCAACATGCAATACCAGTACATTGCAGCTGTTTATAAATATTTATTTACAATACAGTCTGCTCTTTGTTACATGGTAAGGCAGAGGTGGGAAGTAAACTGAGAATTGTGTATTTTAAAGTCCAGTGCCTTAGACATCAGAACATAATACAAGAAAATTGCTTTGGGAAGTTATATCATCGCCTGATTAACAAAAAAAGTAAAAGTTTACTTTAGCCTTATTATTATTTTTGGTTATGTGTTTATTATGTTGTTTCTGTTTATCTCTGTAATGCATCCTTATGTTTTAGAAAGTCACATTTTAAATTATCATCATTATAATTTCCTTTGTTCCTCCCACCATGCAATTACTGCATAATCTGAGTTACCAGTGAAAGGAGACAAACAGGGGGAATCAAGGGCAACCAGCATGAGAAAGGAGGGGTCGAGGTGGAGCCTAGACCCCATTCTGACACTAAGATGGATTTACAGCACTGCCCATGAATGACTTCATGGCAGGTTTTTGTTTTAGCACTATGGCTTGGAAATATGCTTTGTTTTCACATGTTTGTCACACTCTGCAGCAGGTGAACACATTTGTGCTGTGTTTTGTAATTTATGTTACTGGATTATTTATCTTATCATTAATCCTGCAGCCGAGATAGCTGGTACATTATGATTATATTTTGTATGGTTATGTGCTGTAACAGGGCATGAGATGGATATCACAGGGCATGATTACTGTATATGGTCATGGCAGTGCTGGCCATTTTACTTTAAAAGCAGTTCTCAAAATATAGTAAGATGATAAACTCCTCTGATATTTTTTGGAACTGTCATGCTGTCTTTATTCATATAAAAATAATTAAAAATGATTATAAATGATAAATGTCTTCATCTAGGAATTTTTAATGCAGGCAGGTGTGGCCATGCCGAGTTCAGCATTGGGCTGCTGTTTATCTTCCTTTCAAGACTACTATTGTGGCCTTATAGAGGCCAATAAAAATTGTTCACTTCCCTCCATCCCTTTTTGTTACTAATGCCTTTAGTTCCTCTGTAGTTGTTATGACCGGTGTATTTTATTAATTCTTTCTGCCTTTTAAAGAGTTCCTTTTAGACTTCTATGCATCTAAACTGTGTTTTTGACATCAAGCAATTCGATTTTGCACCTCTACATGATAATCATCTTTTTCTACCCTCTCAAGCCTACATAGTATATTATGTTTAGAAATATAAAACACAAAAGGAATTGTAAATATAATGTGTTTGCATCTTATGAACAGCTATGCTTCAGATTTACCATATATACTTGCCTTTAAGTTCTCCCGCGGATAAGTCAGGGGTTGATTTTACCATATAATTTCCAGTATTTAATAGAGTCGGTCATATAAGTTGAATGCGGAAAACTCACACTATTGGTCCAAGAGATTATGATATGCTAACGCCCACCTGAGAGAGTAACCACGGAGCACACTGCCTTTTTTCTATGCATTGTGCCTACATGACCACACAGTAATACCTGAACTATTCCGAAGTGACCTTTGCATTGTTTTGTGTTTTTTGTATCTCACACCCTCATACACCTTTATCATAAGAGCATCCCTTATCTATGATGGAGCTTTCGATCAGAAGAAAATATGAAGCTGGTTTTAAATTAAAAGTCGTTGAAGTGGCGAAAGAAATTGGTAACTGTGCTGCTGCAACAAAATTCAACATGTCTGAGAAACTGGTGCGAAATTGGAGGAAGCAAGAAGATGTATAAAAAAAAAAGTGTCATATTTTTGAATGGGTGTATATGTTGGGGACTGATTTATGATTGATTTTTTGGGTTTTAAGACCCGACTTATATGTATAAGTATATATGGTAACTTCCCATCAACACAATTTTTCCATTACTTTCAAATAAGAATCTTGGCTAAAAGGAATCTGCCCAATTTTGCACATATCCCACCCATTTCTATTCCAGATGAAATACTGATCAGCCTTGAAGACTCAGACAGCATCTCAATAATATATAAAAAATATATTAAAGTCTTTTCCCTTCCAAGATCCTAGGGTACCGCGCTGAAAGGATCTTTCACTTGATATCTCAGGAAAGGATTGGAAGGCAGCCATGCATGGAATACAATCTAGATCCATATGAGAAAAGCTCTTAATCATTCAGCTTAGAATGTTTTATCAATCACATTTATCTAATTTAAAATTGTCCAAATGTAATAAGGACAAGATTCAACAACCAAAAGTTGCAATCAAGCTCCAGCCTCACTGGGCCACATGTTTTGGAAATGCACAAAATTAAGATCATTTTGGAAAAAAATCTTTGAATGCTTATCAGACAGCTTTATTGTCACAATCACTCATAATCCATTAATAGCTGTGTTTGATGTACTCTCAGATGGGCTTAATGTGGAGAAGGACAAATTGATTGTAATTGTGCATACCACGCTACTAGCACGTTGACTTATCTTGCTTAACTGGAAGAATCCCAGCCTGCCTGTGACAAGTCAGTGGGTAACTGATGTTCTATAATGTTTGAAATTGGAAAAAAAATCAATTCTTCCTTAGAGGATCTATTTCAAAACTTTTTTAAAAATTTGGCAAGTTCTAATCAATAACATTTTAGAATAAGAATGTCTATCGGGGAAAAGGACATTCTTCCTTCTTTGTTGTTTTTAAAGATTTGCTCTTGTTGGTGGCTCTGTTTTTCATTGTATAAGTTATACTTGATTGTATGGAGTGTTGTTTGCTTCAAATAAAATTAAAAAGAAAAAAAATAATTTGATTTTGGCACTAAATTCTTGCCATCTTGTTTACAAAAAAAAAATACTCTCCAGTTCACGGCGGTCGTAGTCTGGGGGATTTCCCAGGATTCCCTGGGAATGTGCAACACGTGGCATCATCAGCGCAACCAGTTAAAAGGTCAATACTGACATTTCTTCTGTACTCCAGGTTTGGACTGAATTAACATTTCAATGTGCTTCCGTGAATGGGTTTTTGACTTCTCTTCTAATTAACAACTTCTGATCTTGTTTAACATTTAAATTTTAAAGAATATATATATATATATATATATATATATATATATATATATATATATATGTTTTTAAGTTGGTTTCGACCCTCACGTGTATTTTTGGCCTCTCTTCATCTCTTGACCCCTTTAATTAAAATTTTTCTCTGACTTCTGCTGAGTTAGAACAGTATGGTGGTTTATACTGAAATATGTTAATTTGTGGAAGTAGAAAACAATAACAAAAAATAAAGTCAGTAGAAATGTAATAATGACATGGTTGTTGTCACAGTGAATAGTACAGGCTCTATGAAAAACTGAGGGTTCAGACAGTTACCTTACCAACAAGTCAGCCAATAGTTTTAGATTAAGAATGCAGTATGAACTAAAATTATAAAACACAAAGAAATAACTTAAGATTCTAAAGGAATAACATCATCCTATGATGTAATATAACAAAAGTAAGCCTTATGCAAATTAAAACAGAAAACATAAATGTTTTGGCCCAATGCACTGTACATTGGGCAGCTGAACAGACCACTCAGGTTCTCTGAAATACAAGATGCTATAAATTCTATACAAAGTGGGAAAGCTGCAGGTACAGATGGCTATCCAGCATGCTGCCAACTTGTCATAAACACTTGGGGTGGGCAAAATATTATAGGCTACATAAATTAATTTGGCCAAATTCAACAGTCTGCTCCTCATATTGCTTACTGCTAGAGTTTAAAGACATTGGTCATTGGTTTCAAAGGATTCAGCAGCAGTGGACTGCAGTGATACTTTATTTTAAATGAAGCTTTAACTCTGACAAGTTGGAGGAGACTGAACTTTGAAACACAATGGAATGAAAGTCTGGTATACTGTAAACATTAAAAAGTATTGTTGGCTACTGTGGAGATTATTTTATTTTCCATGTTCATTCATGCTATTTGGAAAAAAAACAAGGTTGATGCAAATGTTTTGATTGTAACTTGTACTTGTATTGCATAATTTTAATATAATAAAAACAGTGATCTATCACAGCAATTATAATTTTAATTCTACTAACCCTCCATCTGAAGTATCATTGGAGACATAAACACAGCAAAATAAAGTAACAGGATAACATGACTGTAACAGTAAGCTTTGAATAGATTTATAAAAACTTATTTAAGGTCAAAATGTCTCCCAAAAGGGCTTCATGACCATCTGAAATGAATGACACTCTTCACATTTGCTCTTTGCTCAATTAAACATTCTTTCTAGTTGGCTTTGCATTTGAAAACTCCCTGACACTGTGCATTGGGTGAATGGTGATATTGTGTTCTCTGGCATTGATACAGAAAACAGGAATGATGGATCAAAATCTAAAGATGATTTTTCCATTCCATCAAATTCTGTAGTTATATTGGACTAGTAAGTTTATTTTAGGGACCTAAACTAAATGGCACTGTTTATGGTTTATAGGGCTGCTTTGGTAAGTTGGTTTTATGCCCATCACTGAGGCTTATAATTCAAGCGCATTTTAGGTAGCGATTTATATACCCAAACACTCATGGGATAGGCTTTTCAACTTAGTTATACCTGCATGGCATTTTTTTTGGCATTGCTCCATGATTGATGGGGACACTGTCCCTACCTTTAAAATTAGGAGGGCAACTGACCCAATGCCACCCGCAAACAACACTTGTATGTAATAAAGAGTTTTGTGTTGCATTACAAGAAAGCTAACATTATCAGGGCTAAAGAAACTATAGAAGATTAGTTATTATCAAAAATTCCATGCTAGGTGCCAGTTAATGTTTTTCTGAAGCATTATAAAAACCTTTTAGAGTGTGCATCCTCGCCAGTTTCCCTAATTAACAAAAATGTCCTGATCCTGGTGAAGGTTTAGTAAAATAAAAGTGCAGACAAAGAGCTTTCTTCCATAATACCACAGGATCAAACTGTAATTGTTAAAAGTAGAAACCTATTAACCAAACTTAAATTATTGTTTACTATAATATATGTAGTATCAGAGCTTTCCAATTGTCATTCTGCCTCTGGATTCAGAAAAAGCTTCTGATAAGAGCTTATCTGTTCATTGTGCTGGTAATACAGTATTTGAGTTTGGACCCAACACAGAGTATGCCAATGGAGTGTATTATTATGCTTCATCCCGGAAGCGTCTGTTCATAAAAACTATCAATTTTATTTTACTCAAGAAAAACATAGCTAGAAAGTGTTATCTATTATCACCAATGCTTTTCATAACTGCTACTGCACCCCTTGTAAGAGGAAGAGTCTTCATAGCTATTGACATGGTGCTGTATATTACTGATCCATACTCCTCACTGCTACACATATTGAATCTTTGGGGGGAATTCTATGAAGAGTAGGTGCAGAATGAGTTTGAAAAAGAGTATACTGTTTGCAGCAAGTAGTTTTTGTTGTCATATTATGCGGACTCTCTATTCTCAGATTGTCTCAGAATCATTTAAATATGTAGGAGTTAAAGTTACAAAATCTTGAAAGGTCCATTCAAATTCAACTTCTTGCCTTGATGGAAAACATCAAACAGTTTATATGTATTACCACCTCTGTTTCAGATGAGCCTGAGTTCACGGTGTGGACTGAATAAAAACTGTTCTACAGTGAACCACAAAATTACTTGAAAACTTGTGAAAACATTTAAATATAAAATGTGTACACGGAAAGGAAATTAGTAATTCTTGGTTCGGGAGTACCTGATATCTGGGGAGCAAGCCTTAGTGAATTCATGCTTACTTCTCCTGTTGCCACCATCTGTAGGAAATTTTAATGTTCTGATATTTAATTCTATTAATTTAATCGAAGGGAGGCACAGTGGAACAGTGGTTAGCATTGTTGCCTCAAAGAGGAGATCACATTTTTGGCCACAATGAAAGGTCCAGCATAGTTGGCAGATGCTTCCTTATCCCTCAAGGACACTTTAAAGGGCATTTCATGATTATAATCTACTGAAAACTAGTTCAGTTTATCCTTCTCCTTTGACGTCTATGCATTTAGGAACGTTCCTGAACATTCTCAAGGCAAAGCAAATTCAACAGGATTTATGCAAATCTAACTAAATAGTTCTTAAAGATTAAACATTATTAAGCCTAGTTTTTGTTTTTCATGTTTATATCATTTTAGCACCAAGGGCTGGAAACCAAGTTCCTTTCTCTGCTAGATCAAACAGGAATGAGGGAGAGATAACATTCCCAATAGAAATGACAGCCATACTTCAGTGAAGTTTTGCAGGAACTATTGACAGAAGGTAGTGGACTATAGTCCTGGGTGCAAGTTCATTGCAATGTTGAACTGTATATCTTGAAAGGTTAGTAAGTGATAGATAGGACTTTATTCGTCCCCAGGGTGAAATAAATAAATACATAAAGCGACTATATAGATAAATACATACAGTACACACACACCAGAATGCCTAAAAAGAAAAACAAATATGAAAAGAAAGAAAACCTCTGACTAAAGCATTATACAGGTGTATTGCTCCTGGTATAAAGGAGTCCTAGTGGTGTTTCTTGACACACTTCTGTTGAATAATTTGCGGAAAGGCCATTGTTTTAGTGTGTCATAGAGAGGATGTACAGCATTGTTTATAATGACACTCAATATTGTTTTAACTGTTTCCTTTGCTAATATCTCCAGGGGATCCTGAGTGTGACCCATTACTGATCCTGCCCATTTAATTAGCTTGTTGATTGAGTGGGCCACTCTTGAAGTGATGTTACCAGCTCAGCACAACACAATGTAGAAAATCACACTGGCTGTCACAGAGTTTTAGATGTGAAGGATGTTACTTCCTACAATAAAGGAACACAGTCTCTTACAAAAAAGAGCCTGCTCTGCCCTTTCTTACAGTGTTCCTCAGTGTTACAAGACCAGTCCAACTTATCATTGATGTGGACCCCCAAATACTTGTAGGAATGCACCACCTCAATCTCTGCTCTGTGAATAGTGACTGAACATAGAAGCTTTTTGGTGTGGCAAAAGCAGATAAACAGTTCCTTGGTTTTGCTGATGTTAAGGTATAGACAGTTCTTTTTGCACCAAGAAACAAAGTCCTCCACCTGACACCTATACCCTGTCTCATCCTCTTTATCAATACACCCCATAAGTGCAGAATTATCTGAGAATTTCTGCAAATGAGACAAACTGGTGTTATATCTATAGTCTGAGGTGTAAAAAGCTGACGGAGTTGCACTTTGTGGTGTTCCAGTGTTGCTCACATTCATATCAGAAGCAGAGTCCTTGAATCTCACAAACTGTTATCTGCCTGACAGATAATCCATTATCCAGGACACCATAGGCACATCCACCTGCATATCTCTGAGGTTACCCCTGAATAGAGATGGCTGGATGATACAGAAGGCAATGAAGAAATCAAAAAAAAAATATTTCTCAGTGTTGCCAGGCGAGAATAAACTTTGTGGAGATGAATGATAATTGCACCCTCCAATCTTGGCAAACTGCAGTGGGTCCAGGTGGTATGCCACAAGAGGACTCATACAGTCCAGGCCCAGTCTCTCAAAGGTTGTTATGATGTTAGAAGTAACTGCCACTGTTCTGTAGTCATTAGGTGAGGAGATGTGTGCATTTTTTAGAACATGAATAGGATGTTTTCCACAGCAGCAACACCCTCTGGGGCCTTAGGACCAAACTGAACAGGTGACAGATGTAACCACAAAGTTGGTCAGCACTGGCCTTAAGAACTCGAGGACTGACTCAGTCTGGTCCCAAAGCTTTTCCTGTGTGTAGCTTCCTCAGTTGCCACCTTATTTGGTCTTCAGTTATATACAGCCCATACTGATGGTCAGAGGTAGACATTTCACTGGCCATACCAGTTGACGTTGTAGGAGTTGTTGATGTAGTAGCAATGATATGGGGAGATTGGTCATTGCTCTCATGCACAATAATGTTTTTGTTTTCCAGTCACGCTTAACCTATGCAGTGTTTAACTCATGGAAGTTAGTTGGTTTCTGAACTTTTAGAGACCTTTTTACGAGTATCAGCAATAAGTTTGCATCCTTTACATTGTAATTTGTCAAAATACAATTTCTCAGTAGAACTTTTTTTTAAAGATTTTATTGAATTTATTAAAAGCAAGTAACATTCCATGCAAGCCAGTCAAACTTGACAAAACTAAATTCAAATCAACCCCAAGCATGTGAAAGAGAGCAAGGCCAACAGCCAGAGAAAAAATGTATGAGTAGAAAAAAGGGGGGAGAAAATACTTTTCCCAAATTTAACTGCTTATTCTAAAATGTTATTGATTATATCCTGCCAGATTTTTAAAAAGTTTTGAACAGATCCTCTAAGTGAGAATTTGATTTTTTCCAATTTCAAATAGTATACAGTATAACAACAACATTTATTTTTATAGCACATTTTCATACAAAAAGTAGCTCAAAGTGCTTTACATAATGAAGAAAGGAAAAATAACAGACAAAATACAAAATTAAAATAAGACAACATTAGTTAACATAGAAAAGGAGTAAGGTCTGATGGCCAGGGTGGACAGAAAAAAACAAAAAAAACTCCAGAAGGCTGGAGAAAAAAATAAAATCTGTAGGGGTTCCAGGTCAAGAGACTGCCCAGTCCCCTCTGGGCATTCTACCTAACATAAATGAAATAGTCCTCTCTGTAGTTAGGGTTCTCACGGAGTCACTTGATGCTGATGGTCATACAGACTTCTGGCTTTTAATCCATCCATCATTGTTGGAACATCATGGTGCTTTGGGTAGTTGCGCCACCACCAACAGGACACCGGAAAAGGAAACAGAAGAGAGAGTAGGGGTTAGTACAGATTTTGAATGAATAGTTATTATAATGAATTGGATATACAGAGTATCAGGATTAAATTACAGTGAAGTTATGAGAAGGCGATGTTAAAATAATGTGTTTTCAGCAGTTTTTTAAAGTGCTCCACTGTATTAGCCTGGCAAATTCCTACTGGCAGGCTATTCCAGATTTTAGGTGCATAACAGCAGAAGGCCGCCTCACCACCTCTTTTAAGTTTTGCTTTTGGAATTCTAAGGAGACACTCAGTTGAGGATCTGAGGTTACGATTTGAAATATAAGGTGTCAGACATTCCGATATATAAAATGGGGCGAGATTATTTAAGGCTTTATAAACCATAAGCAGAATTTTAAAGTCAATTCTGAATGACACAGGTAACCAGTGTAGTGACATCAAAATTGGAGAAATGTGTTCGGATTTTCTTTTCCTGGTAAGGATTCTAGCAGCTGCATTCTGCACTAGTTGCAAACGATTAATGTCTTTTTTGGGTAGTCCTGAGAGGAGTGCGTTACAGTAATCTAGCCGACTGAAAACAAATGCGTGAACTAATTTCTCTGCATCTTTCGATGATATAAGAGGTCTAACTTTTGCTATGTTTCTTAAGTGAAAAAATGCTGTCCTAGTGATCTGATTAATATGCGATTTAAAATTCAGATTACAATCAACGGTTACCCCTAAGCTTTTTACCTCCGTTTTGACTTTTAATCCTAACGCATCCAGTTTATTTCTAATAGCCTCATTGTATCCATTATTGCCAATCACTAAGATTTCGGTTTTCTCTTTATTTAATTTGAGAAAGTTACTATTCATCCATTCTGAGATACAGGTTAGACATTGTGTTAGCGAATCAAGAGATTCGGGGTCATCAGGTGCTATTGATAAATACAGCTGTGTGTCATCAGCATAGCTGTGGTAGCTCACGTTATGTCCCGAGATAATCTGACCTAATGGAAGCATGTAGATTGAGAAGAGCAGCGGACCCAGGATAGAGCCTTGTGGAACACCATATAGGATATCATGTGTCTTTGAATTATAATTACCACAACTAACAAAGAATTTTCTCCCTGCCAGGTAGGATTCAAACCAATTTAAGACACTGCCAGAGAGGCCCACCCATTGACTAAGGCGATTCTTAAGAATATTATGATCAATGGTGTCAAATGCGGCACTCAGATCTAAGAGGATGAGAACAGATAAATGGCCTCTGTCTGCATTTACCCGCAAGTCATTTACTACTTTAACGAGTGCAGTTTCTGTGCTGTGATTTGTTCTATAACCTGACTGAAATTTATCAAAAATAGCATGTTTATTGAGGTGCTCATTTAACCGTATAATGACTGCCTTCTCTAGAATTTTACTTAAGAAAGGCAGGTTAGAGATGGGTCTATAATTTTCAAGAGCAGAGGGTTCGAGATTATTTTTCTTAAGTAGGGGTTTAACTACAGCACTCTTAAGACAGTCTGGGAAGACCCCCGTATCTAATGACGAATTTACTATGTCAAGAACATTATCAATAAGCACGGCCGATACTTCTTTGAAAAAATTTGTTGGTATTGGGTCAAGGACACAGGTGGAGGGTTTCATTTGAGAAATTATTTTATGTAAATCAGGTAAATCTATCCTAATGAAAGAATTTAATTTGTTTATTATGGAGTACTGGGGTTTAGGAGGATCCTTAGTGTTGGGGAGATATACTATGTTATTTCTAATATCATTAATTTTTTGATTGAAAAATACAGCGATAGCCTCACAGGTTTTACTAGAAGTACTTAGGAGGCATTCCTTTGAGTTACCTGGGTTTAACAGACAATCAATCGTCGAAAATAAGACTCTGGGATTACTAGCATTGTTATTTATAATCTTAGAGAAATAGCAGCACCTCTCAAGACGGACTGTGTTATTGTATTCTGTTATTTTAACTTTTAATATTTCATAGTCTGTATTTCATTACTGTAATAACCAATCTTAATGTACATAGAAAATCTAGGCAATACGGCATAAACACCAATAATTTAATTAAAGTTACTACTTTAGATAAACAATGTATTAAAACTATAAAAACAGATTATAGATTAAACAAAAAATACACACAGAGCGGCGCTAATAAAAATAACTTAATTCCTGTTCCATATATCAATAACGCACATAGTATTCATCTCTGCTCCTCCGAAACTTTAAACATGGCACTATTAAATATTAGAGCTTTAACTAACAAGACGTTTTTTATCAACGATCTTATTAGTGATAAAAAAATAGATTTTATTGCTCTAAGTGAAACGTGGCTTAGCTCAGATGGCGCAGCTGTTTTAATCGAATCTGCGCCTCCGGATTACAGTTTTACTCGTGCAGATCGCCAAGGAAAGAGAGGTGGCGGACTAGCAAACATTTACTCAAGCAGGTTAAAATGTAAAAATGTCAGTTATGGTAAATTCAGGTCCTTTGAGTATCTCGCCATTGTTATTCAGGGAGATTCTCAAGTTCTAGTATTATCCGTGTACAGACCTCCTAAATTCAACGTGTCTTTCTTTGAGGAATTCTCTGACTTGATGTCAATCTTAATTACGAACTATGACACACTCTTAATAGTCGGCGACTTTAATTTTCATATAGATAATCAATGTGACCAAAAAGTAAAAGAATTTATGAACCTCCTGGACTCTTTTGATTTGAGACAGCTCGTTAATCAGCCTAAACATAAAGCAGGTCATACGTTAGACTTAGTAATTACTAAAGGACTAAAAGTTGATATAAAGCAGATCATTGATATTGGTCTATCAGACCATTTTCTTCTACTTTTTAATATAGAAATAATGATAGAAAACACTCATGAGAAGCATATTGTTAAAAAACGCTTCTTTGACTCATCAGCAGCTTTAAAACTTACAAACATCCTAAGCAATCAGTCCGTTTATAGTGCCAACTATAATAGCGAGGAGAATGTAAATAGTAAGGTGGAAAGATTTAATACTAAAGTGAGAGCTGCTGTTGACTTAGTTGCACCTGAAAAGACAGTTGAAAAATTTTCTAGCATTGTTATACCATGGAAGACCCAAAGAGTGTCTGATTTAAAGAGAACATGCCGTAGAGCTGAGCGTAAATGGAGGAAAACTAAACTAACTATTGACTATAAAACGTCAGTAACGTCAGTTACCCACTGACTTAAAGGAGGTGGGTTAGGATTCTTTTAATTGAGCAAGATAGGTCTATGTGCCAATAGTGTAGTAAAGGCAATTACAATTTATTTGTCCTTCTCCACTTTAAACCCATCTAGGAATATACCAAACACAGCTGTTAATTTATTAGGAGGAATTCTGACAACAAGGCTGTCTGAAAAGCATTTAAATATTTTGGTCCAGAATGATGTTAATTTGGTGCACACCCAAAACATATGGCCCAATGAGGCTGGAGCTCGATTGCAACGTTCGCAGGTTGGATCTTGCCCTGGAAACATTTTGGACAATTTTAAGCGAGACAGATGTGCTCAATAAAAGATTTTAATTTGAATAACTGTATGCTTTATGCATATGGCACTGAAATTAATTCTATGCATGGCCGCCTTACATCCCTTTGCTGAAATGCTGAGTAAGACATCCTTTTCCCACTGTACTCTGGGATCTTTGAAAGGAAGGGACTTTAAAATGTTTTTATATACAGTGGAACCTCTAGATACGAGTTTAATTCGTTCCAGAACTGAGCTTGTATAGCGAATTTCTCGTATCTAGAACAAACTTCCCCATTGAAAATAATGGAAATCCAGTTAATCCGTTCTGCACCCCAAATATATTAACATAAAAATCAATTTTCCTAATAAATAACACTGATAAATTATATATACTGTAGTCTACCTTTAATAAATAACACTGGTAAATAATATAACTGATTATTAAAAGAATCAAAACAGGTGTCCAAAGTGCAGTAGAGCATTCAATAAATCTTTAAATAAATAATCCTTAAAACAGTTGTGAAGTGGAGGTTTAAAATAAACAAGAATAACAATCCTTTAACACGAGGTGAAAACGTCAACAGGAAGCAGTCTTTAAAAAACAGATGACAATCCCCGGTGCTTCTTCTCTGTTAGCGTCTCACCTATTTCTCCCATGCGGGCTCTAAAACAGGCGAGACACTCTTAATGCAGCTGACCTTCTCTACACCGTCCTGCTTCAGCTGTTTGGCTCGCCTGTTCAGCTACACGCGAGCCTGCACTTACTTGCCTGCCTGCCTGCCTGCCCCCTCTCGCGCTCTCTCTCTCTCTCTCTCTCTCTCTCTCTCTCTCTCTCTCTCTCTCTCTCTCTCTCTCTCTCTCTCTCTCTCTCTTTTACTTTTTCTCCCCCTTAACCTGCTCGCGCTTCTCTATATATGCGGGGAGGACATGGCAGCTGCAGCCCATCAGCCACAGGAACAATCATGGATGTGGGCAGTTTCCCACCTGTGCACTTAAGTGAGAAACGCAGACACCGTAGATCGCGGCTCGCAACTGCTACCACGCCCCCTTGCTAAGCCGCGAGCTATACCCACAGCCTGGCTCGTGGCTCGTTACGCGAGCCAATGCTCGTATTTAGAGCTGAATTTTTCGCTCATACTTTCCTCGTATTTTGAATTTCTCGTATACAGAGGTGCTCGTATCTCGAGGTTCCACTGTATTACAGAAATGCTTTCTGAGTCCTCAAGACTAATCAGTATTTCTTCCCGATTACAAGTGGGTGGGAGGTGAGGAAAATTGGGCCGATTTTGTTTAGCAAAGTTTCTAATTTAGAGGTAGTGGAAGAAATGTGTTAATGGAAAGTTAAAATTGGAATGTAACTCTTTGTAGGATGCAAACCCGTTATCTATGTAGAAATCTCTAAGTGATTTAATCCCATATGTTTTCCAAACATTAAAAACTGGATACATTTGAGAGAGTGGAAAAAGGTGGTTATCGGGCAGAGGTGCCTCAGATAAAAGCTTCTGTCTTGAAGTACTTCCTAATTTGGTCCCATATTCTTAGTGAATGAAGCACAATTGAGTTGTTAGTATATTGACAATAACTCGTATTTACTGGGGTACAAAGCAAGGAATATGAAGAAATACTACCGGATTTTATTTCTATTGTGGACCAAGCCTGTGTGTGTTCATCTGTTTGTGTCAATGTCCAGGTTTTTACAGCTTGTATATTTGTCATCCAGTATAAAATTGGTCTTTGTAGGGTTGCTCTTTGGATGTATGGATATTTTGAATTCCAAATAAATGAGGTTTCAATTGAATCTAACTTCTTAAAAAATGATTTGTTAATGTATATTGGAATAGTTAGAAATCATCTTTTGATATCAATGGATGAAACTACACTATCCTGTGATGGTGAAGATGCAGGCAACACGTTGAGACTTAACTTGTTCCAAAGATCACATACTGTACCAAGAAGGCAGTAATGGAAATGGTATCTTTTAATTAGTTTGGTTTTGGATCTCAGATTGGTTAACAATCAGGAGCCAGGGAGATAAGAGGAGAAGGCTCCACGTGGAGTGAGGTCATCAGTGGAGTCCCTCAGGGGACCATTACCTTTTCTTATTTAAAGACAATGATTCTCTAATAGATAGTAAACTTGTGAAATTCAAAGATAACACTAAAATTGGAAGGATGATACTCACTAACCAGGCAGCAAAACAATTTAGAAGGACTTGGAAAAACTTCAGAACTGGGCAAACACTTGGAAAATGCATTTAATGTACAAAGTGAAAGTGCTACACATGGACAAAAAGAACATTATAAATACACCAGAAGAAAGACACATCAGCACTTGAAGCTGTGCACAGGAAAGCGACCAAGTGCATCTCAGGACTTAAGAACATGATGAACTCTGACACACTCAGAGAATTAAACCTCTTTAGGCTCAAGATAAAGTAGATCCAGCAGGTGAAATTAAAGGGAAATACATTTAGGACTGAAGCCAAGAAGCACTTCTTTACACAAAGAGTTGTGGGAATCGGGAACAAACTGCTGAAGCAGAAACCTTGACAACCTTTAAGAAGTATCTACATAAGATATTGGGATAGCTTAGTTATTAGCTAAACAACTGAGCTTGGTGGACGGCTGGTCTCCTCTTGTTTGTCAAATGTCTTATGTTCTTATGAAACTGTGTACAATGTTAACAAAGAATTGTCTTGCTAAAGATATGTTTTGAGAATTTAAAATCATATTGGAAAAATGGTTATGCTTATTTGTTTGACAATTTTGGATTTACAATTACTCCAGATTCTGCTATAGCATTATTCAGAGATTGGAGATCAGTCTGTCAAGAAAAAAAATGCCAATATGTTATTCTTTGCTGTCTTACCTTTCTGAATTAGAAAAATAATATTCCACTGTCCATAACAGGGTCCATAACATTATATTTTAAATAACCCTTTATACAACTTTTTCTGCATGTAATGGTTCAAACTTTTTTTTTTTATAATTTGGCAATATTTTCTATGTAAAGATAAACAAGAGTAAGTTTCTCTTAAGTCATTTTGCTTTGATCTGATATAAAAAGTAAATATATAAATGTAGTAATTAAGAATTAAGAAAAGTTAAAAAAAAAAAATCGGCTTCTTGAATCAGCATGTACGGTCATGTCACATACTATACAGTTTCAGAACAGACACTAGCTGATGTTATGTTTTTGTTCAAAATAGGTGAGTTTAACATTTCCAGCAAGTGCCCAATTTACACAACACTTTTTAGCTTGTATTCCACTTTTCATTTACATAACAAATATTTTTTTTATGTAAACCATATGTCTCTTTGCAATAATTGTTTGTTTCTTAACAGCTACTCTGAAATAAAACCCTAAGGCATGTGCTTAGATCACCTCAGATGTTCTGATACAAAAAAACAGGAAGCTTTAACACTTTTTTTCTTTTTGCAATGTACCCTGAGAGGAATTACTTAAAAATCACAAACAATATAGTTTTTTTCTTAGTGAAGTCTGAATGTTTTTATTTTTGTGTGTCATCACTTTATCTAGTTATGTGAAATATGCAATTCTACACAGAACACATCTAAAGTTTATGATTTCTTATAATATATATATTTTATATTTTATGACTTTGGTCAAATTTTATGTTATTGTTATGTATCAAAGTAACAGACATGGTAAAGATCCATAACACAAGCAAAGAACTTCCGTGGCCTGTGCAGGAGAGGCTCACCTCAAGTCATCTAGCTCCAAACTACCACCTGTAAGCTTCAGCCTGTACAGGCCTAAGAACGGGGAGATGGTTCCAGAAAACACCCCAAAATTCACAAAAATACAGGGAAAAAAACCAATTTTAATCCAACTAGAGAGAAAATTCTAAGAATGAGTATTTATAAATGGAGAGTTTACTAGAAAATTTTTTTAAAAATCTAAAAATGGGCAAAGAGCAAATCAAGGCAATAAAGTTTGCATAAAACCCAAGGCTAACAAGTCCAAATATGAAATCTAGATAATGAGATCTAGCAAAAGAAGCAAAAAATGCAGAAACCAGAAATACCAAGAAAAGCAATACTCACAAATAACTCAAAACATGATCTTCGGCTGCAGTCTCTCTCAAAGAAATGCTGAACCAGAGGAGACACCCAGCAGCAATGACATCAAAGTGAAATTAACAAAGAAAAATACATGACAATAATAATATATACAACCAGTAATGGCGCACTGCATGATAACGTGCAGTGAATACACTTGACTTGAGCATTCATAGTTTTCATACTCTCTCTGTCTCTGTGTTTAGCATTCATTTGCTGCTTCCTGAGCAGCTCTTCTTTTCTCCACTCTAGCAGCCCATTTCTTCTTTTCTTTTGTTTGCATCTTTTCGCATTAAAACTGATTAAGTCAGTGTTTGTGTTGCAATTACTTAGTATGTTTTCTTTCATTTTTCACTTAAGCTGGCACGTAAGTCTTCAATCTGCCTCAAGAATGATTTAAGATATGAAGAGGTAGGGGAAGTGACGGCCAAGGTGGTAGGGATGAGATTGATTCTACAATACAATAAAAATAAAGAGGGATAACGTTGGAAGTCAATCATCAGCCCAAAATCAGATAGTAGACGTCACACAGTACATGTGTACCAAATTTCAGGTCAAACGGTTTGCGAGCTACAGGTGATTTAAAATCCTGGACAGACAAACGGACAGCCACAGTAGAGTATTATATATAAAGATAGGATCAAAAATTAACAAAAAAGATGTAAAAGAAGAAATTTTAAAACAGGCCGGGGCAGAACCCTGTAACTAAAGTGTAACTCCGCTTCTTCAGGTTCCATCCAGAGAAGACACAATGAATGGACGCATATTTACAGATTGAAAGGTGTTTCATATAGTAGGTTTGGATATGTTCACCTGATTTAATTTGTAGTGTTGTCCCAGTTAATGAAAATTGAATTCACATTGACACTCTCTAGTGCTAAGCTCAGAAAACAGGAGTTTTCATATTACATTTTTTGTGTCCTGACTCAACTATAGGTCATGTGTACGTGCCTGATGAAAGAAGATTTAGTACAACACTAAACCAGTGACAAAACAAACAAGTTAAAAAATATACTCATGACACAACTGATTGCACTTTTGGGATTTTAGTTAACTGACTTGAAAGTTGGAGCATTTAAAATTTTTTAGATACTTCATTGAGAGTCAGTTATCACAATTTTGTTAAGTAAATATTTTCATAACAATGAGAGGTTAAAATTAACAGCAATAATAGAATGCAATTACATGAGTTAATGACATTAAAAGCATGCTTTTTAACAATATTTTACAATGTCATCTGTTTAAAAACAAAGCCCAAATTGGCTTTGGCTGGCTAAGTAGCTTTCACAGCTAAAACTGGCCTAAACTGATGTCCTATTGTTAGTTGTTATGAAGAGTCTGTGACTACCTGGAGTTCAAATTATTTTAACATATGTAATTTTAACATTTTAACATAGGTAATCATGCCACTAGAGAGTTGATTTAGCACACACAAGTAAGAATTTCACTGTGTTCAGAACACACGAAAATAATAACCCCATAAAAAGTCCAATACATTTGAGAACTGGCTTAAAGGTAAGCCAGTTCCTTACCCACACCATTCATTACTGGAGATCTCATAACTAAGAGATAACTTGAAGGCTATATAGAATTTGCTTCTGTAATTTCAACTAAAATAGGGCTTCTGTAAGATATTGATGTCATGTATGGAATGAGTTTAAAAACTAAATAAAATGTTATTAAACTTGCACAATGTTAGACTTCTCTGAAGACTTCTTGAAGAAAGAAAAATATGTGTTGGCCATTCTTTAGTATAATACCAAATGGCCATATTGTGCTCATAAACATTACTTATGAATGTTTTGAAATCACTCCATTTTTTTTTTGTCCACTGCCTCCTGACTCAACAGTACAAGAAACCCCCACATATGGTATTCTGTTTGACTTGATATCTAATAATGAAAGACGGCAAACCTTTTGGGGTTCCCCCTGTTTTTGGCCCTTTAGACCTGAAAAAACATTATTTTTGGGACATTGTTGGACCATATTTTTACAGGAAATTAATTAAATTAGATATGATAAACAGAAAACTAGTAGGTGTCCTTGGCAAAATGATTAGAAGGACTTTATGCATGCCACATCAACCAACCCCAGGGGTTCACCCCCAGTGGGACATGAGTGTCAAAGTTCCTCCTTTTCAGAAAACATCAAAAAAATAAGGATTGGTAATATAGGCATGTGGAGTGTTGTTTTATGCTATTTTGATTTTGTTGATCACAAATATGACAATATTTTTGGTATCTGATTCTTTACCATTGGTCCTAGTCTAAGAATTCATCCTAGAAAATGAAAAATGACAATTTTCAAACATAAGCACGTGTGGTATTGTTTTAGGTGATTTCAAGGTCATTTTATGAATATATTATTTTTGATATTTGATCCTTTACCAGGGATATAGCCCTCTATTGATCTCTACAATGAGTGAGAAATGACACATTTCAATTACAATCAAGAGTATATAGTGTAAAATAGGACAAAAACAAAGATGAAGAGTTGGGGCACCACCTTGCTGACCCGTATAATTGAAAGGCTTAAAGCAAAAGAAACACACATGCAAACAATTGCAGAAACGTCTTCACAAACACAAGTTCATAACAGAAATGATTCAAGATGGTTGCTTTTGGGGCTATGAGTTCAAGCGGTAGGATGGGTGGGTTCAGGCAGATGAACACGGAAGTGACGTCATACATGGAGTAGTTGTCAATCTTCAGTTCTGCAGAGAGAGGAGAAGACAAGGCATTAGTCTACAGCACCAACCTCTGGGCTGGCTGGTAATTGCCATCACCAAAGCCCTTCAGCTGTTTCCCATGTGCACATGTGACATTAAACTTTAAACATTTAAAATTAATGCCCACATTTTAATATTTGAAATATATGACACAAGTATTCACTTTTATTATGTACTTCTACCTCATGAAGTAAATCATTGATTTTCTAATGAACACCACACATTAGGGCAGCTTACACTATTTCAGAATTTTGAATTATATTTTCTACTCATCCAATGTGAATGAAGTTGTATATGCTTCTACTATATGTTCCATTATGTTTAAGGAAGTGAATTTTCTGGTTTGGTAATGTTGCAATGAGCGCCAGGGGGTATTTATTATTTTTAATGAATTAGAAATGTCCTAAAATTTTATAAATACCTATATTATCATGGTATTGCCGTCGACTTACTCAGGTTCGTTACACAGATATATACCTACACACAGACCATAACCACATAAGTGCCTTATGAATGACGCATGCACAGCCCGTCACTCCCTAGCACTTTCAGAAACTCATCTTATCATTGGCATGATAAGCGCCATGTACGATGTCTTAGATATATCTCAGACCCAAGTATTACTTTGGTCTCCAAGAATATATTTAAACATACAAAGACTCAGCATCCTTGGCTATAAGTCAATTATCAATCTATGATGTCTTACTTTACTGCACTGTTCCTTCTATCGGGTGGAGGTCCTCTCCTCAGCTGGATAAACCTCACTGATGAGAGCATATGGCCACTTTTGAGTGTTCCAGGTGCTCTTAATGTATACTTTACGAGCTGTATATACCCGGCGTTGCCTGGGGCAGAAGTAACCTAATCGGTCAAACACTTACATATATACCAAAGTAAACCTAATCGGTCAAACACTTACATATATAAAAAAACCGAACCTAATCGGACAAACAGCTTCATATATACAGAAGCGAACCTAATCGGACAAACAGCTAATCTATATACATAAGCAAACCTAATTGGTCAAACAGTTACATAAATACAAAAGCAAACCTAATCGATGAAACAGCTTCATATATACAGAAGCGAACCTAATTGGTCAAACAGTTATGCATGTGCACAATAATTTTACAAAGATTATGCGTGTTAACAATCATTAAAAAGAAAAGATTGAGGAACTCTTCTTCTATATGTGATGAAGCTGGATGAAGCTGACTTGACGAAGACGTAGGTGGCATAGATTGGTTTTTCTAAAACAGAAGAAAAAAATGAGTATCTATTATTATTTTAAATTAGAATGAAAATGAGAACCTTGATTAGAGATAGATTATCCGTATTAAAATATGTGCATGAATAAACTTTTGCTAACTCTCTAGCAAAAGTTTATTCATACAAATTGGCATGGGATGGCTTTGTGAAAAAGTAAAAATTACATAAAAATAAATTGAGAATGCGTACTTCGATTTGACTGAGATTATCTGTAATGATGAAAAAAAAGTTTAGTATGTTTTTTTTTCCATACGGGAAGGATGTAAAACCTTACATAGGCACCCTTCAGCCCGTACTGAAGGGTAGTGTCAGATTCTTACTGACTAAAAAACACCCTTTTTATTCCACAGCTACCCCAAAAACCACTATTAGGCATTACTTTGGGGTGGCAGTAGTTTAGTTATGAAACAGCTGGGTCCTGAAAAAAATCTCTCTTATTAGTGGCTTCATCACATATAGAAGAAGAGTTCCTCAATCTTTTCTTTTTAATGATTGTTAACACGCATAATGTTTGTAAAATCATTCTGCACATGCATAACTGTTTGACCAATTAGGTTCGCTTCTGTATATATGAAGCTGTTTCATCGATTAGGTTTGCTTTTGTATTTATGTAACTGTTTGACCAATTAGGTTTGCTTATGTATATAGATTAGCTGTTTGTCCGATTAGGTTCGCTTCTGTATATATGAAGCTGTTTGTCCGATTAGGTTCGGTTTTTTTATATATGTAAGTGTTTGACCGATTAGGTTTACTTTGGTATATATGTAAGTGTTTGACCGATTAGGTTACTTCTGCCCCGGGCAACGCCGGGTATATACAGCTCGTATATATATATATATATATATATACATATACACACATACATGCAGTTTTAATAACACAGAAATCAATATAAACATTAACATCATTATCATATGAGAATATGAAGTAATATATAAGAAGCAAATTTCATATAAATATAAATTATTAAACAGTAAAATCTTCTTCTGTAATTTGCTACCGTGGCAATTTGTGTGTCTGTCCAGGATTTTAAATGACCTGTAGCTCGCAAACCGTTGCACCTATACACTTGAAATGTGGTACACATATAGTACGTCACGTCTACTATCCGCTTTATGGGTGATGATTGTTTTAGTCTTTTTATCTTTATTTTATTTTATTGTACAATCAAGTCCTATCTGCGCACAGCAGGGCAGCCGTGGGCGGATGCGTATGGTGTATTCACTCGATGTTATCGTGCATTGCGCTGTCAGTGGTATTTTGATAAAAGAATTTGAACAACATATAAGAAGCGTATAAATTATTAAACAGTAAAACATTAACATTTAAGAAGTAAAGTTACATTAAGTACTACTGCTGTGCCTTCGGGTATGCCTCATTTTTTGTTTGCCCATTACATGCTTAAATGTATACATTTTTTGGTGCACCTACCCGAGAACACGCGAGATATAACCGAGCGTGGGAGAAGCATGGATTTTAAACACGCGTTGAGTTGATGTGCTGGTCTCCCTCGTGAAATAACTGGTAATGTTTGACTAAAATGTACAGCGAGTAAAACGACATTAGCTCCTATTTTTTTTTTACGATCTCTGAGATGTTGCTTTTTTCGGTTCAAGGCTTCATAAGCTCTTTTATGTTGTATGGTGTACTTATCCCAAACCATCATCTTTGAATGTTGCAAGACTTTCGCCTTGTATGTAGATCGGGGTAATTACATTCATTGCATTCCTAGTCTGAATCACAATGTGATTGTATGGGTGGTTACCTGGTACTGTAGGGTTGCCACCCGTCCTTTAAAATACGGAATCGTGCCGCGTTTGAGAATGAAATTGCGCGTCCCGTTTTGAATCAATACTGGACGGGATTTATCCCGTATTTTTTTTATCATTTTTTTTTTAAAGCAGCGTCTCATGCAAATCATCCCACACGCATTTTATGATGATGCCTCCTTTCCTACTTTTGATTGGGTAATACTTGATGTCATCGTTAGTTTGATTGGTGTTTTTAACTGTCCAGTGAGTAGGGCGTGTCTTTCAACCGTAAGCAGATTTTTTGCACTGGTATCACTGACCTCGACGACGGCGACGTTATACGTCAAAAATAAATTACGATAAATGACGATTTTAGCGATACTTTATTACGACGGCGGCTACATAGACACGATCAAATAAAAACAAAAAAATCAAATAATCATTCTACATTTTCAAAACGTCGAAAAAACGACGGAATGAAAAAAAGGCCCACCCGACGACCCACCCATTCCATTTTTATATATATAGATTATTTCAGTTACTCTAGATATAAAGACAAAGTATAGAATTTTAAAAGCAACTTCATATTTATTAAAGAACAATAATGCCAGTAGAGGAAAGTATAAAAGAAAATATAAATAGCAAAGACTGGATATATGCAGTCTTTATAAAAAGCTTAAAAGAATGTCAAAGATGAATGTCCTACAGTAGCTTTTGACTTAGCAGTAGATGTCAATTATGTGATACTTCTGCTGATGATCAGAAGAAAATGGTTGCACATCTCTCACTCTCATTCTCTTCTGATGTTGCTGTTTCTTCCCTTTTTTCTCTCTCCCTCTTCTGCTCCATTGGACAAGCCATATTTATATTAAAATTCAACGTTTTTGTGATGTGTGATATGGGGCTTCTTCGTCATGACATAGGCTTTGTGATACTGGTTTGTTATGTGGGTTATTACACACCTTTGATTGGCTGGCTGTCAAAGTTCTGTTTCCAAGTGATAAGACAATCAACACAGCCTGAGGCAAACTGTTGAAACAGATATTTTAAGGTGATACAATTCAGGAAGAGAAGATGCTTTGATGTTAATTGTCAATGCAAGTGTCCAGTATTTCAGTTCATCTTGTTTGTTGAGCAAAAAATAAAATATATTTTAAAATCCAGAACACTACAATAGCCTTTGGGTATAAGAATGGATATGGACTTCCCTCAGTAATAGAACATCAGGTGGAAAGTAAATATGACAATCTTATGACAAGCAAAGAGGTATAATAGGAGCTTTTCAGTCAGTCAGTCATTATCCAACCCACTAAAAAAAATCTCAAAATCCAGAATATCAGAAGGCAATAAAGTTGCTGTATCACTATAAAAAAAGGGTTTACTGACAGTAAGAATTAAAAACAATTCCAGTTAACAAAAATAATTAAAATTTTCTTGTTCTTTTTCGCACATTACATGTAAAGTCATAATTAAAAACTAAACAGGTAATAAATCTCTATAGTTTAAACAGTTTGGAGTGGATGGGACTACATAAAATGTTCTTTGATCACTGAACATCCAGCAATTTCAAGTTCATCAAGGGCATAAAAAGTTAATTATGAGTACACCATGATTTGTAATAAAGTGTCTGAAAATATAGATCAACACATTTAGTTTAATGAACCTGTTATAATTAATTTGCCAAAAAATCGTGACTGTGAGAGGAAGGTGTGTTTTCATTTAAAATGTTTAAGAAAAGTTTTTTATTCTTTAAAGTTCTAGGACATTCTTCCTCTTTTGAGTGTGCCCTAGCAGCTTGGATCAAGCTACACACATGGGTCAAAGAATCTTACTAAAATTGCCTAAAGTTTAAAAGTCCCTAAAGTCCTTCTGTCTACCACACAACTTGGTAGCTTATTCCATGTGTCTGTGGTTCACTGTGTAAAGAAAAGTATCCTAATGTTTGTACACAATTTACCCTCAACAAGTTTAAAACTGTGTTCCCCTGTTCTTGATGAACTATTTTAAAATAATAAAGTAACAGTCTGAATCTGTACTAATTCCACTGTACTAATACCACTGTACTAATTCCCTTCATAATTTTAAACACTTCAATCACATCTTCTCTTAATCGTCTTTTGCTTAAATTGAAAAGGCTCAGCTCTTTTAATCTTTCCTCATAACTCGTCCCCTGTAGCCCTGGAATCAGCCTAGTTGCTCTTCTCCTTTTTGTAGCCTGGACACCACAACTGTACGCAGTATTCCAGATTAGGCCTCACTAGTTCATTATAAAGCTTGAGCATAACATTGAGCAGACAATGAAAACTAAAAATAATATGGTATTGTTAATGTTTGGTAGATTATTTGAGTGATAGACATTTGGGAGCCTGCCTAATAAATAAACTTTTGCATGTTTGAAGACTAAGACAGGGATTATTTTTATTCATGTGCCACTAGTGCTAAAACCCAGTGTTCTTCTCAGTCATTCCACACACACCTCACTGTAGCCAGTCATGACGGGATATTAGTGACTCTTAGTCTCTGTCATTCTCAGAGACTGGTACTACTGTGCTCAGAGACTATACTCACAGTAGCCTGGAAAAGAGGCAGCGCTGGGTCTGCAGGCTGCAGTAAGGTGTATTTTTGCATTCACATACTGTACTGTGGATCAGTCACCTTGTCATATGCCTTCTCACATTATCCTGAGCAATCATTGCTCAAAAAAGATTATAAAATTGTTAAAAAGCTCCAAGAAAGATTGAAAGGCCAACCCTTTGAAGTAACACCAAAATTATATTGTATAGGTAAAGCAATTTATTAAACATTATTTTATAAAGGGAAGTGTCTTATAATGGTTTGTTTTGATGACAAATGTTATTAATGCTTTGAGTACTGAGAAGCGCTATATAAATGTAATGAATTATTATTATTATTATTATTATTAATGAATTTTGTCAGTTTTTCTGTATTTTAGTGCTATGAAAAAATGGGGGGTAATTTTTGGGGCCAGATAACACTTCAAAATGTTTTAATTTAAATTAATGGTAATTTGGTGTTTGTGTTATGAAAATTCAGTTAGCATTGTAATGTACTCCTAACTTCACTAGGCTATAGGAAAGCTCATGAGATGTCCTAACTCAAGTATTCAAGCAGAGATCATAACGCCCATCCCAGTGAAGTGGGAATGTTTCTGGAAACACTTGACAACGATTAACTCATAGATAGCTGTTTATTTCACAAAAATTGAATAATATTTGTAGCAAATCTTATACATTTTATGATCAGTCCATCTACACGGAGAAGCCAATGTGCTGTAAGTTGAAATGAAAGTATTGGTAGCATTACGTTTTGGCCACATTGGAAAACACGGATTTGTAATAGTGATGATTTGGGTATACAATATTATACAATTATTTCTTGAATTTTGCACCAAACTTTGAACAATCTTACAACACGCAAGGTAATATGATTAGATTTATAGATTTCCCCACCACTCCACATGATTTAATGTTAAAGCAAGGTGAATTTATGCAAATCAGCACATGCATAAAGATCATTGCCCTAAGTGTGGATCAGCACACATATGTGAATCAGTGGTGGTCATGGATGTAAACTTCCAGAAGATAAGGGCAGATCTTGGAGGGGGACATGGCATGGAAATCTGGAACATGATTGGGAAAACTGGAATAGTGAACGTGACTTATCACCACGGCTATACAGTAACTTACTCTACAAGGCATTTCCCGTGGCTATAGCAGTAGGAAGGTGATTCTTCTGATAGTATGGCTGTAGGTGATTGTTAAATAAATATGTCCATTATAGGGCTTTCCATCTTGGTGCTTATTGCAGTATTATTCTTGATGTTGTTGCAATCAATTAGGAGCAATTACATGCAGCTTAGTGCAATATCCTACCTATGGTTTCCTCCTTCTTCTTCTTCTTTGTCTCCTACTACTACTTTTATTATTACTAGTCATTTAGCCCATTACAATAACGGGCGCTAGAACAGTAGTGCATAAACATTAGTAGGAACAGTCTATATTAAATGGCAAGGGACTTTGACCTCATTCTTTTTGTTGGTCGTATTTTTCTTTCTTTCAGCCTTTCTTTTGTTGATGTTTACTTGCTGAGCTGATCGTTCTTCGTGGGCTGCCACCATGTATTGTGTGTCTTTAATTTTCTGTGACAGTAATACTGTCTTGTACGTCCGCTGGCTTGTACGTCCATAATATACCTTTAATTTTCTCTGGCGGTAATACAGGCGTGCGCGTCGGTAATATGCCTTTAACCTCCTCTGACAGTAATACTGGCTTGTATGTGGCTGTAATATGAGTCACTGTATTATGTACCTTTAATTTCCTCTCGCAGTAATACTGGTTTGTATTTCCGTAAAACGCTTGTAACTTTCTCTGACAGTAATATTGCGCATCGCACCGTGCCCCGCGCATGTGCACTTCACCAGAAGACACCCACACACGGACACCTGGACGCACACAGAGATTTTATTAAAGAGGATTATAATCCTCTTTGTGGTAAAGCTTTGGAGTTAGTATTAGAAAACTACAAAACGTCATCATGAGTGGCAATTTGGCAATTTGTGGCAATGCGGTGCTGTAAAATCCATTTATTCTGAGACATGGCCTCCTATGCCTTCCTTTGACTAGGAGTAGGATGTTTCAAAACTACTTCTCATGTCCTACTGTAAGGTAGACAAATTCTAAACCTATTCAGACTTTTAGTGCAATTCCCAGGAGTAATTCTAAGATGCTTGATAAATATGAGCACTGATCTGTGTATATTAAAAGAAGCCTGTCCCTGTTTGTAGCAATCTTTAGGATAGAAAAGAAAATAAAAGAACTAAAACAACTAGGGGGTTGAAAGGAAAATGGCAAACTATGGGGCACAAAGTAACAAATAAAAATTGGAAGCAAGAATATACAAAGAAAACTTTTGTGTGTAAAAACTTAAAGAAAGAAAACAAATATCCGTTGAAAGATAAATGTACTGTAGTGTGAGAAGAAATTGAAAGAATATATTAGTGCTCAGTTAAAAAGGATAAGAGAAGAAAATAAGTTTGATTTTTGTATATAGGTTTTGAATCTGGATCTTCTATTTTCCACATGATCTATTTTGAACATATTTCCTAGTTTTCACTTTTTAGAAGGATATTTTTCACTTTAACCTCTCCCATTTGATCTAATGATCTAGTGATACTAGTGAAGTCTTTCATAGGGTCCATTCAGAATTTATCTATTTAATGTGCACTCAGATGTAAGGGAACATCATCGAGGGCAAATGCAGATCTCATCCTGAACAAATCTGCTATAATGGTCTCAACAACAACTCCTATATACAGCTGGAATTCTGGCCATCTGTGTTGACTCAGGACCATGTGGGGATCAGTTCAAATCTTACTACATCAGTTTAAGCAGGTGTACAGAATATAAGGCCCTTGGTTCAGTGTTGGTGGTTGATCACCCAGTTCCAATATACCAATAAGATTTAGTTCATGCAGGCCATTCCTTCCCTTCACATTCCTCCATAAGTCTTTATCACTAGCTGAATTATGCTAGTAGATTTACAAAAAGCCACAGTTACTAGAAATGTTTAATAATTGTTAGGCATACAATCATGAATCTTATATTTGTACTTATTTTTTGCAGTTCCATTTAATGTAGATTTTACTTTTTTCTAATATTATTAAAATCCACTGTAACAGGGCCTATAAAAAGTGTTCACCCACTGAAAGTTTTCACATTGAATCACAGTGAATTTAATTTGACTTTTTTGACACTGATCAACAGAAAAATGACTCTTTATTGTTAAAGTGAAAACATATCTATGCAAAGAAATGCAAAGAAATCTAATCTATTTACAAATATTAAAAACACAAAATAATTGTTTGTGTAAGTATTCATATATCATTCCTAAATGATAATTGGTCCAGTCAATTGGTTCTAAAAGTTACATAATTAGTTCAATGAAAATCACCTATCTGTAGGCAAGAGGTTTCAGTTGATGGCAGTATAAATAGGGGATCAACTTGAGGTAAACCAGCATCATGGCCTAACCTAACATGGCCTAACCCTAATCTCTAAGCAACTCCATGAAAAGGTAATTGAAAGTTACATGTCAGAGGATGAAGACAAGAAAATATTTAAGTCACTGATTTTTCCTTTAAGTCCAGTTAAATCAGACATTAAGAAATAGAAAGAATAGAAGAATATCCACCAAATGTAAGAAGAAGACTAGTAAGGGAGGCTACTGAGAGAACTCTGAAAACTCTGAAGAAGTTACAAGCTACAGAGGTTGATATTAGAGAGTCTGTAGATAAAACATTTGCAATAGTGCTTCATCAGTCGCAACTTATGGGAGAATGGCAAAGAGAAAGCCAGCGTTAACAAAAACTTACATGACATCTTGTCTAGAGTTTGTCAGAAGGCACATGGGAGACTCGGAAATCAGCTGGAAGAAGGCTTTGTAGTCTGATAAGGCCGAAATTGAGCCTTTTGACCATCAGATTAAATGACTTGTTTTCATAGGCCAAATACTGCACATTATAAAAAAACACCATCACCACCGTGAAGCATAGTGATGCTTCATGTTCTGGTAATGCTACTTTGCAAAAAGGCTTGTAAGGCCTTTGTAAGGGTAATGGGTTAAGCAAAATGCAGCAACATCCAAGGAAATTCTGATGGAAAACATAATGCAAGTTTGCAAGACAATGACTCTAAGCATAAAGCCAAGAATGGCTTAAAAACAATGTTAATGTAATGCGGTGAATGAGTCAGAGTCTATATCTTAATCCAACTGAGAATTTGTGTCTGGACTTGAAAAGGGCGGTTCACTCACAATCCCCAACCAACCTGACAGAGCTTGAGCAGTTTTGCAAAGAAGAAGGAGTTTGCAGTATCCAGATATGTAAAGCTAACAGAGACATGTCACACAGACTCACGGTCGTCATGGCTGCCAAAGGTGCATGAACTAAACACTGACTTGAGGAGTCTGAATACTTGTACAGTCAACAATTTTGTGTTTTATATATGTGAAGTACATGTAGACCATTTTGCAGAGATCTGCTTTTCAGTTTGTCATTAAAAAGTCTTTTCCGTTGATCAGTGTAATTTACTGTGATTCAGTGTTGTATAAGAATGAAACAGGAAAACATCCAAGGAGGTGAATACATTTTTATAGACACTGATTAGTAACATTTTCATTGCACCATTTTGCAGACTGATTTTGTGTGTGTGTGTGTGTGTGCTCCACCATCTTGGTGGTGCCATATTGTTGTTAGTTATGATGCCCATTGCTAATAACATGGACACAGTTTATGACATAAATTGCAGTGTTCTTTTAGATGGCAGCACAATCACAAAACTAGAAGTCAGCCACATTTGTTTGGTTTAGTTATGGAAGGTTTTGCTTTTGTTATTTTTAATAAAAATTTTGGTATTTTATTATGGGCTTAGCTGCCAGCTTTCATACTTTTATTTTTGTGCCTAATCTAATTTAGCACAGTTAGAACGGACAGAGACGCAAGTACCTGCGGGAAGCAGAAAGGAGGAGGACTCGCACTCTATGTCAATACAAGATAAAAAAAAAAATCTGCACTTGCTGCAGGGACATCGAACTGTTGGCTGTAAGTTTGCGTCCCTATTACTTGCCCAGAGAGTTTGGACACATCATGTTGTTATTGTTTACATCCCTCCTCGGGTGGACTTGGAGATAGCGAGTGACATCATCCATTCTACTGTTGCTAAATTACAAACACAGCACCCCGAGGCACTGTGCTAATCGCTGGATACTTTAACAATGTGACGCTGGACAAAACATTACCTTCCTTCTCCCAGTATGTGGATTGTAACACCCGGGGAAATTGGACTATTGACCTACTTTATGCAAACGTTACAGATGCATACAGCGCCACCCCGCTGCCTGCCCTTACGAAAGCAGATCATAACCTGGTTCTGCTTCAGCCTCACTACAAACCAAGAGTGAGGGAGCTACCTACAACCACACGCTCATTCAGGAAGTGGTCCCCTGAGGCAGAGCAGGCTCTGAGAGACTGCTTTGGAACTACGGACTGGGATACCCTGCAGGGATCTTATAGTGAGAACATTGAGGAGGTTGTTGACTGCACTACTGACTACATCAACTTCTGTATGGACATTGTAGTTCCAGTAAGAACAGTACGCTGCTATGCTAACAACAAGCCATGAATTACAAGTGACATCAAGGGCCTTTTGAACCAGAAGAAAAGGGCTTTTGAAGGCGGTGATCAGCATGAGCTCAAGTGCGTGCAGAATGAACTCCGACTCCAGCTCAGGGAGCAAAGGATCAGTACAGGAGAAAGCTGGAGCAGAAGTTGCAGAATAACAGCATGAAGGAAGTGTGGGATGGGATGAAGAGCATCACTGGCTGCAGCTCGAAGCAGGGTGCACCATCGAGAGAGACATGGAGAGTGCAAACCAGATGAACAACTTCTTTAACAGGTTTGACCATCCTAACCCACTCTCACCTCAGAGTACTGCACCCACCAATCCTTCTGCTGATACCAGCATAGGAGAGAGTTCCCCTACAGCAGCCCAGGTAAGCAGAGAGCTGAGGAGACTTCGTGCCAGCAAAGCAGCGGGTCCAGATGGAGTATCGCCATGACTGCTGAAGGCCTGTGCGTTGGAGCTGGGGAGTCCTCTACAGCACATCTTCAACCTGAGCCTGGAACAGGGGAGAGTCCAGAGGCTTTGGAAAACATCTTGCATCACCCCAGTCCCAAAGGTATCACATCCTAGTGAGCTGAATGACTCTGACGTCGCATGTGATGAAGACCATGGAGCGGCTGCTGCTTCACCACCTGAGGCCACAGGTCTGCCATGCACTCGACCCTCTGCAGTTCGCATACCAGGAGAAGGTGGGAGTGGAGGATGCCATCATCTATATGCTACACCGATCCCTCTCCCACTTGGACAGAGGCAGTGGTGCTGTAAGAATTATGTTTCTGGACTTCTCTAGCACCTTCACCACCATCCAACCTGTGCTCCTTAGGGACAAGCTGACAGAGATGGGAGTAGATTCATACCTGGTGGCATGGATCGTGGACTCTCTTAAAGACAGACCTCAGTATGTGCGTCTCGGGAACTGCAGGTCTGACATTGTGATCAGCATCACAGGAGTGCCGCAGGGGACTGTACTTTCTCCGGTCCTTTTCAGCCTATATACATCGGACTTCCAATACAACTCGGAGTCCTGCTACATGCAAAAGTTCACTGACGACACTGCTATTGTGGGCTGCATCAGGAGTGGGCAGGAGGAGGAGTATAGGAACCTAATCAAGGACTTGTTAAATGGTGCGACTCAAACCACCTACAACTGAACACCAGCAAAACCAAGGAGCTGGTGGTGGATTTTAGGAGGTCCAGGCCCATCATGGACTCCGTGATCATCAGAGGTGACTGTGTGCAGAGGGGGCAGACCTATAAATACCTGGGAGTGCAGCTGGATGATAAATTGGACTGGACTGCCAATACTGATGCTCTGTGTAAGAAAAGACAGAGCCGACTATACTTCTTTAGAAGGCTGGCGTCCTTCAACATCTGCAATAAGATGCTGCAGATGTTCTATCAGACAGTTGTGGCGAGTGCCCTCTTCTACGCGGTGGTGTGCTGGGGAGGCAGCATAAAGAAGCCTCACGCCTGGACAAACTGGTGAGGAAGGCAGGCTCTATTGTAGGCACGGAGCTGGACAGTTTAACATCTGTGGCAGAACGACGGGCACTGAGCAGGCTCCTGTTAGTCATAGAGAATCCATTGCATCCACTAAACAGTGTCACCTCCAGACAGAGGAGCAGTTTCAGCGACAGACTGCTGTCACTGTCCTGCTCCACTGACAGACTGAGAAGATCGTTCCTCCCCCACACTATGCGACCTTCAATTCCACCCAGGGGTGTAAACGTTAACATTATACAAAGATATTGTCTGTCTGTTATACCTGCATTGTTATCACTCTTTAACTTAATATTGTTCTTTATCAGTATGCTGGTGCTGGAGTATGTGAATTTCCCCTTGGCATTAATAAAGTATCTATCTATCTATCTATCTATCTATCTATCTATCTATCTATCTATCTATCTATCTATCTATCTATCTATCTAATACTATTGACTGAGTTCCCTTTTGGTTTGCTCATTTCAACGTTCAATCTTTCGTCTCCTCAGTTTCCTTTGGCTTACTTTCAGGCACCCTGATAACAATACATGTAGACCACAAACAAAACTTTTCTTTTCTAAAGCTGGAGTGGCCGAGCCAGAGTCCAGATCTTAATCTAAGTGATCATTTGTGCGTGAGCTTGAAAAAGGCTGTTCATTCAAGATCCCCATACAACCTGGCAGATTGAGCAGTTTTTCGAAGAATAATTGAAAAAATTTGCAGATGTGTAAACCTGATATAGACCTGTGGGAACAGACTCAAGACAAAAACGGTTTACAGTTGTATTCTTTACAAGTGCCACTATAAAATCACATCTTTGCATCACAGTATAGAACATGCCATTGCTCACAAACATTCTTTCTATAGATAGTGCATGAAGAGTAGAAAAGGCTTTAGCTGCAAGACTTCGAAAGTAAGATTCCAAAAGATTTGCTTAACGCTACAAAAAAGGTATACATTTAAAAAAAAACAACATTTTCTTTAGATTTGAGGGACTGAGGTTTAAGGGTAACCATTTCACCTTTTGTCACATTTTAGCATTCCAAAGCTTGTAGCAGATGAAGCATGTAGCAAAAAAACATTTTCTAATTGAAGTGTTCAGGTTTAGTCTCCTAAATGATCTCTTGCGAGGCAATTAAAGGCAAGTTATCTGGTAGCTGAAGGTGGATCTCATTCAGCAGGTTTGAAGTAAACAGCTTAATGTGCCATTGACAGCCCGCTCATCTAGCATGTGTTGCTTTTGTTCGCTGTTCAGCGCAAGAAAACTGTCGGCCTCTTGAATTCTCAACAAATAATAACAGACACAGCAGAAAACAGAGTAGCTTTTATTTCTATTGGATATGTAAATTGATGAGTCATGAGAGCAAATGTTTTTAAGAGGGTCTACTGAGTGACTTACACTTTAAAACAATTATAGTTCATTCACATGTAGGCACATAGTACATCAGAAAGAGAGAGAGGGAGAGACATGAGTGTATAAAAGCTTTTGGCAGAGAGGCACCCACACACTATCACACATGCTTAGAGCCGCACTGCTTTGCTAATGGAGTAATTTATAAATGATGATTTTTAGAATGCATTATCAAATAATAAACTATTTAGAAAGGTAATACATAGGTAAATATGTAAATAAATAAATGAACAAAAGTGCAATTAAACCTAGCTGCTACCTCACATATAAGGAGAATATTCATCCATTCAATTTTCCATTTCCTGAAACTGTTTATTCTATTACCAGGTTGCAGAGAAAAAGTATATTCTTGGTAAAATAAAGTGTAAAACAGGAACAAAAACTGAACTGGACTCAAAGCCTTTCTCACACATACACACAGACAGACAGACACACACACATTCACACAGAGAAAATTTCAGTCCCACCGTTAATGTGAGGCAGGCCGTGGATATTGGTGTATCTGAGCATTTCTGCCTCTTATTTGACATATAAATGCTAGTAACTACAACTAAATAAAGTATCTATCTATCTATCTATCTATCTATCTATCTATCTATCTATCTATCTATCTATCTATCTATCTATCTATCTATCTAAAGAGCAGCACATTATTATTAAGTGTTATTTTGATACATAAGCAACCTCTAAATTTGCTAAAATTCAGAATAACCACTCAAAAAGTTAGTGCTTTTCCTAACAGAGCCAGACATGTCACCAGAAATGTGGAATGATTTCATGCTAAGGGGAGGCCTGCAGCCAACACAGTGGCCCCTAAAAAATGAAATCTGTCAGTAGTAAAATACTGTACTTTGCAAAACCCAAAGAGTGTATGATCTAAAGGGAAAATTTCATAGGGCTGAGTAGAAATGGAGTAAATCGAAATTAACAGTACACTATGAAACATTAAAGGCACTCATTCCTGAGTACAACAAAGTAGTCCGTTTTGAGAGACAGTCCTCCATCCATCCATCCATTGTCTCCCGCTTATCCGAGGTCGGGTCGCAGGGGCAGCAGCTTGAGCAGAGATGCCCAGACTTCCCTCTCCCCGGCCACTTCTTCTAGCTCTTCCTGGAGAATCCCAAGGCGTTCCCAGGCCAGTCGAGAGACATAGTCCCGCCAGCGTGTCCTGGGTCTTCCCCGGGGCCTCCTCCCGGTTAGACGTGCCCGGAACACCTCACCAGGGAGGCGTCCAGGAGGCATCCTGATCAGATGCCTGAGCCACCTCATCTGACTCCTCTTGATGCGGAGGAGCAGTGGCTCTACTCTGAGCCCCTCCCGGATGACTGAGCTTCTCACCCTATCTTTAAGGGAAAGCCCAGACACCCTGCGGAGGAAACTCATTTCAGCCGCTTGTATTCGCGATCTCGTTCTTTCGGTCACTACCCATAGCTCATGACCATAGGTGAGGGTAGGAACATAGATTGACTGGTAAATTGAGAGCTTCGCCTTGCGGCTCAGCTCCTTTTTCACCACGACAGACCGATGCAGCGCCCGCATTACTGCGGATGCCGCACCGATCCGCCTGTCAATCTCACGCTCCATTCTTCCCTCACTCGTGAACAAGAGACAGTCCTGTTTTTCTAAAATTATACATGATTATGCAGGAAATACAATACTTTTTTTCAACAATTGACCGTCTTCTAAACTTAGTTTAATCAATGAAATGCTCCCTGAAAATGTCTAACAAAAACCTCTGAGAATTTTGCTGCATTTCTAAGCACAAAATAAATAATATTAGATGTAATATAATAACATTCCTCCAAAATTAGTCCTGTTGAATCTCAGCATGTTCCTTTTAGCAAATTGGATTCCTTCACTGAAATGAACCCTGAAGAATAATTTCTCAGCTAAAATCTTCCACTTGTGTCCTTGACCCAGTCCTAAACAGGCTTTTTTAAAGAAATATTTAATGTACTTACTAATAGTGTACTTGAGATGATACTGGGGTTTTTACGAAGTGTTTAAAGACTGCTGTAGTTAAATCCCTGCTTCAGAAAAGCTAGACTTTTCTATATTTCATAAATTCAGACCTATTTCTAAACCACCTTTTCAAGTAAAGTTCTAGGAAAAGCAGTTTTTCCTGCAATTACAATTATATTATTGATAAGTTTCGGTCAGGTTTTAGAACAAATCATAGTTCAGAAATTGCACTGGTTAAAGTAGTAGATGACTTGCATGTTAATGCTGACACAGGGCACACACCTGCTCTTGTTCTACTAGATCTGAGTGCGGCATTTGACACCATAAACATTAGTATCTTATAAGTTGCTCAATCAAATGGTGGGTTTCTCCGGCAGTGTCTTAAATTGGTTGCAGTAGTATTTAAGAGGTACACTATTCTTTGTTAGTTGTGGTGATTGTAGTTTGGGGATCCATGATATTGTATTAAGGCATACCATAAAAAATAATTTTGGGCCCACTCTTATTTTTAATCTGTATGCTCCATTAGGCTAGTTTGTATCGAAACACAAAGTGAACTACCGCAGTTATGCAGGTGACATGCAGCATTACTTATGAATAGCAGTTGATGACACTCTGGGCGCTTTTATCCAATGTCTTATGTGTATTTCTGAATGGATGAGCAGTAGTTTCCAAAAGGCTAAATAAGGAAAAAACTGAAATTTTAATTATTGGTAAAAATGGAAATAATGCATACTGTGTCAAAGAAATAAAATGAATCCGTTAGCATTAAAAGTCAAGGTGGAAGTAAAGAATTTAGGTGTAATCATGGGCTCTGAACTAAATTTTAAAATATATATTAACCATATAATTAGGACCACATTTTTCCTTATAACAATGTAAGTTGCCAAGAAATTAAATCACGCTTTGTTTTTAGTTGACTAGATTACTGTAATGCACTCCTAAATGGACTACCTAAACAAGACATTAATTGGTTGCAGTTCAAAATGGTTCAAAATGCAGCATCAATAATCTTAATTATAAAAAGAAAATCTGAGCGCATATCATCAGTTTTAGCATCATTACATTGGTTGCCTGTTTATTTTAAAACATTCTTTAAAATACTTGTAATAGTATAAAAAGCTATAATTAATCTTGCTCCTTCCTATATTTTGGAGTGCCCCTACATTCCAAGTTTTAAGCCTAGATCTTCTAATTGTGGTCTGCGTTTTATTCCAAGAGCTAAGCATAAAATAAACAGTAAGGTGATCTTTTAGTGTTATGCAACAAATATCTGGAATACTTTATCAATAGAGAAAATGCAGGGCAGCACTCTGGATTATTTAAAAAAAATCGTAAAATCCACCTTTTAAGTTTTGGCTTTTTTGTAACTTCGTTGTAGTTCTTTTAATAATAAACTACATATGCCTTGACTTATTTTATTATTCAGTGAATTTACAATCATTATTAATCTCTACTTTTCTCCGTTTTATTTTTCCTGTTCTTCTGTGCCTGATCAAGGCACTCTGCAGCCATCTGTAAATCTTAAATGAAAGGGCAACCTGGCCTAACCCTATGTGTTTATCTGTCTTTTTTAGAAATCAGTAAATCCTATGTTTCACATTTGGTAGCTGAAATGGAATATTGCCACAAGTTGTTGGCATGTAAAACTAAGAATAAAAATATTTGTATAACAGAATCGCACCGCTTTTTCACTTGAACTAAAATGAGGACACTTGATACTAATGTAATAACAGTGCTTAATTGTCCACTTTTATTCTGATGGAGTAGTGGAGTCTTTATGTTTTCATAATTAAATACACAAGGAAAGAAAGGAAAATGGTGATTGGTTAAGGCAGGAATAGCCATGGAATTAAAAATGAACATCTGCCAGGAAAGCGAACAAGGTTTTCATCACTGTTATTATAAAACGTGAAATGATAATTACAAACATGTAATTATGGGATGCAGAAGCATAGTTGAAAATTACATTATTATGGAGGTTGAGAATATTAAATGGGGAGCCTTGTGACCTGCAACATCAGCCAGCCTAACAAGAGTATATATTGATAGACTTGATGCCAAACCAAGTAAAGAGACAACACTCTGGGACCTTCAGCGGAAGGCGGTATACTAATAAAGGAAGAATGGGTCACTAAAGGACAGTACTGTTAGACTTTATAAGAGCTGATGGACACTGCATATGAATTAACCAATCAGCCGGAAGAATAATGTGTTCACATACTTAGCAACCTATCGAATCTTATAAAAACAAGCTTGTTTTAGCATAATTGAGAAGACTTGCATTTTGCAGACACATTGCTGCAACTTGACAGAGAAAAGTGGCTTGGAAGAGATAACAGACGTCAGCCTCCCAGCAAGCCGCAAGCCAAGATCCAAAGCAGAGGACAGCCAGAAAAAGCCTTAGGCCACCTCCTGCATTTGTCTTTCCCTTGGTTACTGAATATCCTTTTGGGAAGTATTTTTAAATATTTAGCTGCTCTTGTTAATGAGTATAAATCTTTCTTAAAGTGTGCATGAATTGTGATGCTTAATTAACTTCACAGTTTAATAAGTGGATATAAAACCCTTGTCTGCCATTACTTTGTCTTTGGTACTGTGAGTGGTGCTATGAACATACTTTCATTCAGGGTGTTTCTTCCAAGATGTGTGACTGTGTTTGTGCTTACAGAATAAAGTGAGATGTCCAGAGGAGGGACTCTAAGATAAGGTGCTGTCCCTAGTAAGTGAGCTGAGAGCTGCTAGGGGAATTGCAGAGAAAACCAATGCTGTGATTCATATTTTCCCCACAATTTAAAAAGAACAATTTTAAACCACTACTAAAGGATTTTACATCAAAATATGTATATGTTTTTCAGTTTTGCATTGCTCTGTAATCTGTTATAGTACACTATAGTATTTGTGTTCTCATTTTCGGTTAGTATTCCAGTTTCTGTTTGTTCACATTGACATTGATATGATGATTATATTACATAAATAAATGCACTATGTTTAAATGTAAATCACCTTCATGTAAATATGTTATTTTACTTGCAGTTTCTTTATGTAGCTCTTACAGTGTATTTATGAAAATCTATACAGCATAGAAATAAACATTCATAAAACATCAGTTATAAAAAGTGGACCATCATTCACCTGCTGCTACAAAAATGTGACTGGACAAAAATGTTGAATTTATTCATGAGAAAAAAGAGAAGAGAGGAATTATTCCAATGTTGAAAAAGAGTTTCTGATGCTCTGGTGGAAAAAAGCATAAACGTGCTGGCATAGTTGCCAAAGCTTTGAACTTTAAACTACAAGGTTTTCTTTACAGTTTCTGCCTATGACTAACAGTGTGAGCTTGAGCAAGTCACTTAACCTCTCTGGGCTCCAAATGTAAAAAGAATAAAAGGAAGTAAACAATTCAAATGTATTCAGATCTACAAAGCCACCTTGGATAAAAGCTTCAGCAAAATACAATAATATAATTGAAAGGAAACATTTATCCTTATAATGGATCACATTTCAATGCAAATGCTTCCCTTATAGTCGCAACTCTGTACCTGAAGAGATGGTTCCTGGAACTGTGTCTGTAGCTATTCCCAGACTGACCATTGAGCTGGAACATGAAAAAATCTAAAAACACCAGAGTAATCTTGTAGTAGTTGAGAATGTTAAAAGACAAAACATCTCTTAAAGAAGTCTACACATTAATTGGTATAACAAAAAACAAGTATAGATCCCATAACAGGTATTCATCCCCTTGGATGTTTTCATATTTTGTGGTTATGCAGCACTGAATCACGGTGGGTTTAATTTGGCTTTTTGAGAGTCCTTAATGTCAAAGTGAAAACAAATTTCTGCAAATGTAAAGCACAAAATAAGATTGATCACCCCTTTGATATAACGTATCTAAATCATCATATGTATAGCCAATTGGTTTTTGAAGTCACATGATTTAAAGGAGATCACCAGTCTAGGATTTCAACTAATTGAAGCATCAATGCACATAATCTGAAAGGGCCAGCTTGTGGTAAATTAGCATTGTGGCCTATCCTACACAATGAAGACAAAAGAACACTTCAAGGAACTTCATGAAAGCACAAGTCAGAGAACAGAGTCAAAAAATATCCATGCCACTGAATATCCCGTGGAGTCTGTTAAATCAATCATGAGAAAAAGGAAAGGGTGTGGCACAGCTATAAATCTGCCTAGGGCAGGCAATCCACAAAAACGGAGTAATCGTGCAAAAAGACTAGTGAGGAGTCCGTCAAGAGACATCTGAGAACTCTGAAGGAGTTACAAGCTATGAGAGCTGAGATTGGAGTACATATAACAACTGTTGCCTGGGTTTTTCACTGACAAGAGTTATATAGTAAAGTGCCGAGGGTCTGCTAACCAAACATCCATATGACATCTCAACTAGAGTTTGCTAGAAGGCAGAGTGGAGACACTGAAGTTAGCTGGAAGAAGGTTATATGGTTCAGTAAGACCAAAATTGAGCTTTTTGGCCATCAAACTAAACCTGTGCATGGTGTTATGCTGCACATTACCAAAAACATTGTGGGGATGCATCTCTGTCCTAGAAGACTTGTGAAGGTAGAATAACTGAGGAAAATCTGATGTAGTCTGCAAGAAGCCTGTGTCTTGGGAGAAGAGCATAAAGACAAAACTATATGGAAGAGGCTTAAAAACCACAATTTTAATGTCCTGGGGCCTCATGCATAATGTCATGCGTAGAATTCACACTAAAACATGGCGTACGGACATAAGAGGAAATGTTTGTATGCATAAAAAAATCCAGATGCATAAATCTGTGCATTTGCCAACTTCCACGTTCTTTCATTACATAAATCCCAGTCAGCGTGAAAAGTAACACACGTGCACGCGCAGGTTGCCACTCCCCAACTCCTCCCAGAATTACACCTCTTTGAATATGCAAATCAATATAAGTAGTCCTTAAGCTCAGCGTTCTGTGAAAAGACAATGGCAAAAGCATATGGGAAAATAGAAGAATTTCTGTGAATACCAAGTGGAGGCAAGGAAAAACATACTATTTGTTGGTTTAAACAGTGGTATAAACAACAAAACGAAGTTGATCAAGTGACATAGGCTGTCGGAGAAACTCGAAAGCTCAAGTTCACAAAGTCGCACAGTACCCGAAATAAAAAAGAAGTTGTCAGATATCAAAGTTGCCCACCGTCTGAGTGTCATAGGAAAGCTTATTAGGGTACAGAGAAAAGAAAAAAAAGTAGGGACACAGTGGGGAAAAAAGCTCGAAATGTCAACATTAATCTCAAAATTTCCACTTTAATCATGTAGTTTATTTTGTCATTAAAATAGAAATCATAAACTTAATCTTTAAATCGTTTAATTTACTAGTTTCTCAAATACCATCTTAACTAAAGTAGCACATTAAATGCTTTGTTTTGTATGTGTTCTTCTATGTGCTCTATGTGTGTGAATGACTATATGCTTCTTAAATGGGCTTTCTCTTCCTCCGACAGGACACAGAATCCATTACATTCATGACATTACAGCTCTCTGAATAATCTAAATACTGAGATGTATACTTGATATTATTTTCATGATGATAGGAATTAAAGCATGTATTAAACATGGGAACACAGTGGCACAGTGATAGTGATGAGCTGGTGCCTCGTCCAGAGATTGTTCCTGCCTCATGCAAGATGCTTGCTGCACCGTGTGCTACCTTCGATTAAATTATTTATTGCAGCAGTACTGTCTCTTTCAAACGTGCTAACCCCCAATTCCTGTCCTTACTTTTCTTTCTCCAAGTAACCAATCGCCACACAATCAGCTCAGTAATAGACATTAAGCCATCTGTAAGCTTAGAACGCCGATTATTCAAAACTTTTAAGGAACATTGAAGTATCTTTGTAGTACATGTTTAATTATTCTATCCATATATCCTTCCAGTGTTGTGCCAACTCCAGCAAGAATACAGCGCGAGGCAGGAACAATCCCTGAACGGGACGCCAGCTCCTTGCTAGCGCTGCAACACTGTGTCCTCACATGTTTAATTGTTAAAAATATAGATTATTTAAATGATGTTAACATTTTATCTGTATAATGTAATAAACATATTTTGTTGCATTTCATCTTAAAATGATATCGTCATCATATGTAAATATGCACTAAAGTGGCTCAGGTCCAGCAATATTATAACTGTATCGCAAGTTTATAGTGAGGTCAGTACAGGAAATGCTCTGAAGCATTTGCCGTATGGGAGCAGTTCAAATAGGCAGCGTGTGCTAGATGCTGTATCCCGATAATTCTCTTTCCGATCAGCTGCTGTAGAGCTGTGATTCCACACTCAGATACAGTGATATAAATACTCCAAGTGGTGCAGTGAGAGTAATATGAAAAAAGATGATCCGCTGTGGCAACCCCTAATGGGAGCAGCTGAAAGAAGAAGAAGAAGAAAGTGCAGTGAGAGTAACAACACTAAAGCAGCTATGGTATTTGGAATAGTTTGGCCATTCCGTGGACCATTATATTGTTACGGGTTAAATACAATCAGATGCCTTAAACTAATAAGGTTAATTTCAGTGTATATGATAAAGCCACGTCAGGGATGTAGATCTAAAAAAGAAAGGGAAACCACACTGGAACAAAAACACTGCTTTGACGCTGGGTGCTGCCAGTTTGCAGAACGAGCAGAGAACGTGCGTACACCAGGGTTTGAGCTAGCGTGAAATTGTGCATGGCTTTACACCAAGTTTAGTTTTTATACATCGCGATGTGAGCGTGGAAACAGACATACGCAACATTTTTCTGCGTACACACCGTTTATACATGGGGCCCCTGGAGTGGCCGAGCCAGAGTCCAGATCTTAATCTAAGTAATCATTTGTGCGTGAACTTGAAAAAGGCCGTTCATTCAAAATGCCCATACAACCTGACAGACGTTGAACAGTTTTTCGAAGAATAATTTAAAAAAATTGCAGATGTGTAAAGCTGATATAGACCTGTGGGAACAGACTCAAGACAATCAGGGCTTACGGTGACTTGTGTCTTGACAGGGATGAATACTTATGCAAAAACATATTTTGCATTTTTTTATTTATAATTAATTTAGACAACTTTGCAGAGTTTATAATTTGACAATAAAGAGTCATTTTCAGTTAATCAATGTAAAAAAAAACTAATTATATCAATTGTGAGTGAAAGTTGTATTACCATAAAATGTGAAAACTTCCAAGGGGGTGAATGCTTTTTATAGACACTGTATACTTAGTACACAGCAACAGATGGGCTTTGCATTCATTATTATGCATGTGATAAAATAAGGATTATTTATCATCTAATAGCTATATTCTTCATTAACTTTATATCCTCTTAGGCACCCTGATGTTCCACCTAATTACATTTGTCTTCCCTTCTAGTTTTACAGCTAAAAGCTTCTGGACTACACCTATATGGGTAGTGAAACTTGATGCAATGTATGCATTATGGATTAAATCACAGGGCCAAAAAGCTGGATCTACCTTAACATCTCTAAGCTCTGAGCAGCAAATATTTGAGTTCTGCAGCTCTTTTGCCAGAAATGGGAAGGAACTCTCCCTCCTTTTGCCCCTGGTCATTCTCATTTGTGGTTATTGCTATGCAACACTTATTAAGCAACAGTCACATGACAGAGGTTTTAGGCTGGTTGCATTGCTCGAGGATTTGTTAGCTTGCTTTGCTCCAGTTAAGACACCTAGTTGCATTCTGGAATCTCTCAAGTTTTATGCATTTTGACCTTGCTTTTGATTATGATTTATGTCTAATGTAGTTGTTCCTGCTCTGATTTCCAGTGTTTTGACCTTTTTTAATATCTGTGAGGATGTAGCTTGACTTCTAGATCCTTGATTATAAGGACATGTGTATCAGAATATAGCCAAAACACATTTAAAAGCTCACCTTAGTTTAATGTTTGCTGTAGTAACCAGAACCAGTAGTGAGTTTCAAGATGGAGGGTGTTTATTTGCTAGGTTGGAGAGAGCAGCAGACTTGCATTTATATCCTCTGGAAGACAGCACAGATTTTGGTAAATTACCAATGTATAGTGTTGTGTGATTTTATTTTTAAAATATGTTATCAGGGATTAAGAGATAAAGTGCAGGAAGTAGCATTCTAACATGGGCAATTGGGAATCAACCTTTCCCTTACAGTCAGTGCAGGGCCAGTCATGCTGTTCTGTATGTGGCCATTATCTACCAAGAATAGGTATACCTGGGGTCCAAGACAGAGCCAATGGCACCTCGTCAGATGTAAAGAGGTGAAAAACATGTAGATTGATGTAGGTGACAAAAGGAAGCAATCAATTCAGATTGGAGAACTCCTTGATGATTGACCCACATATGGTAAACTAGCTGTCCTTGTCTATGAGATAAACACAAATGCCTTTAGCTCTTTTCATTTTATCCTTTACAACCCAGAGGTTCTGTGTACCCAGGTTTCCATCTGCAATGCACCAATCTTCACCTCTCTTAGACTCTATCTGCATCCCCACTGTATTTCTGGAAGAGCTCCCTTCACAGAAGTGTGACATCATTTTAAAGATTACGCCTCTTATGCTTTCCTTTTGTGACAACATGATAAATAAATAAATCATGCATTTTACTTGTTTGTGTTGCTGTGGAGTATCAGCTAATCCTGTCGCCCCAGACACTAAAACTGAATTCTGGCAGACAGAAATGTAGTTGTGATGCCATGAATCTCAGACTTTAAGTCACAATCACTATTTTAGTGACAGGTTGATATTTTGATATAGCACCAAGGGTTAAGCCACCTGTCAAGAACATCCTGAGGGGACATAATTGACCCTTATATCATTTCAGTGCAGTCCATACACCTTTCACAAGTATTTCCCCACAGAGCTGTCTGAAGAGTCTCAGAATGTGACAGGGTCATACTGCTTAACTTCACCTTCTGCAAGGGTTTTAAATTCAAAACACAAGTTTACATTTTTAGTTTTGGGGAGCTGGGCTTTGAATGTCAGCTTCTGGCTCTGCGTACCTGCTATGTTTCCTGCAACCATTTTTATTATGCATTGTTTGTAGTCCCATACTGGAAAAAATAATGAGTGTAATAATTGCAGGTTTACTTGCTGACTCCATAAAGAATCACAGACCATAATTTACATGTGTTTGGAAGCTAAATGAATACTCAGGTTTCCTACTGGGGACAGCATGATAGCAGAACACTCAGACTAGCTCCATTCCTAACTGTGGTTCCATCTTTTTAGAATTGGCAAATTCTTCCTAATTTAAATAGTTTTCTCTAATTTTCTTAGACATTTCCCCCTAAAGTACAGCCACAAACCACTTGCTGACTGACAGTTGTATTATTTCATGGTGTCCTTTAGACTGTGTCATTTAATCCAGTCCGGATTTGGTTCATGTCTTCTGCCCATTGTCTCCATCTCAAGGTGACGCTGATCAAGACAAAGTGATTTTTAAAAGTTTCTTTGAAGATATTATTTTTGTAGCTCTCACAAAATAATCAGGATTTATAAACCAAGACTCACATTTATCAACATTGCGACTAGCTCAAGCTTATGCATTTTATACACAAAATGTAAAACTTATGAGTGAAGCATTTCAAAGAAAAATGATAAAAGTATCAAACCCAAGACACCATCATAAAGGAATAACTTGCTTTTAATGGACTGACTAAATCACAGGCATTTGTATCCAGCTCCAGAAAATGTTTTTTGCTATGTGCTGTGCTTGAGTGTTTAAATTCTATTTGGAAGAAAAGTGTCTTGGTCAGGTCAGTGCTTAATGTTGTGTTCTGGGTTGGAATCTTGTGCCTGGTTGCTGTTTGTGTGGAATTCACACATTCTTTCTGTGGCTGAGTGGTTCTTCCTTCAGGCGCTCCAATTTTTCCCATGGATATGAAAGTTTGAGTAATTGGTGATTCTAAATTGGTCTCAAATTAGTTTTGTTTCAGTGGGTCCTGCACTGGAATGGCAATAGGCGCTGGGATAAACTCCAGCCACTACAGCCCTGCATGGGATAGAGCAGGTTTGAGAATGTTAACTATTGTTATATTCTAAACATTTCTCTTTAATAGCAGTTGTGCTGTATATGGGACATGGAGCAAGCAAAGATAATCTTAGTTATTCACCTGTAATGTTTGTCCTAAAAAATGGCCCCACAATTATCAAATATTTTGGACCGATTTTTTTCTCCAGTGATTACTTCAAGCTCACCGAGGCCTGTTGCTATATACAAGACACATTTTAGCATGTAGTAATACATCACATTTTTGTTTATTATTTTTTTAAATTTAATAAGCACTTTGCTTCTCACATTTGGGGCATTAAAACATGAACAGTCTGATCAATCTTCTCAAGATGATCAATGGCCGTTCAAATGCTGAGCAACTATCCACACTGTGGTACTTTATTGCCAGTTGGCTTATGCACTCCATTTTGTCTGTAGCCACAGTAATTTGTTCCCGGACAACAAATGACTTCTCCTACAGTTTATCACATCGGTGCCAGAGTAACACTTCCTGCCTGTTCTTCACTTTAATAAATCAGTTGCTGAATAATGATCTTTTTTGGGCTGCCAATTTATTTCATGAGGGTGAATGACCCATCACCTTTAAAGAGACAGTGTAGCCATGATTGATTAGAGGCATGCTGATAAACTAATTACTACGGCAATACACTTGATCCTTCACAGAGAAGCACTATTTGTCAACAGTTATTTTCTAAATGTACCATAAGTGTGCATTGGATGAACAAATTATTTTGACCATCCACTTTCTTAGGCAGCTTTTCTGTTTTTTCATAGCCTATCCTGGTAGCATTCAGGTACAAAGTAGGAAATTGTCCTGTCACAAAGCACAATCACACACACATTCACACTCATTCTTACTGGGCCATTTTACAGTTTAGCCTGACCGACAAGTCTTTGTGATCTAGGATGAAACTAGTGCACTGGGAGAAAATGTTTGCAGACGTGAAGAAAATTTGCAAATTCTACACAGAGCGATCATTTGAAATTGAACTGTGTAGTTTCCTAACCCATTACCTTTCTTTCTTTCTTCTGCTGGAATCTGTTCACTCTTTAAAATGTTGAATATCTACTCTGTGAAAATGTAAAACCAGCAGTGTGCTGTTCCTTGTGTTCCTAATATTGGAGAGATGTTGTGCTACTCTTATGTTGAGTTTATTTCTAGTCTCCCCAGTGTAAATTGCTCAGCAATGATCACATCTTCGATAGTATATACAGTTAATTGTATGCAGAATGTGATAATGAATGACCTCCTTTCTGACCACATATTTTCTATTTTTAACTCCCCTTTAGAAGTCCTAATGTTTATCATGAAAAGGGGTTAATTGTATATGGATGTTGTACCTTAATTTTACTATGTACTAATATGTCCTTCAGGTTTTTGTTTTTTCACAAAAGGCCAAAACCAGCTTGTGATTTCTTAGTACACCCACTTATTCTTCTATTTTATTAAAGTTAATTTTAATGATCTTATTTACCTCTACATTAACAAGCGGTATAATTTTCTCATTTCAAGTCTGTTTTGATTGCTTAAAAAGTTTTAGGCTCTTTCTTAACAGGCTTCTGGTATATCTTGTTGTTTTGAGGGCCCGAAAGAAAGAATTGATAGCTTCTAGAAACCAGTTTTCTTCTGTGCCAATTCTATCATTTCTAAGTACAGTGATCCCTCGCTATATCACGCTTCGCCTTTCGCGGCTTCACTCCATCGCGGATTTTATATGTAAGCATATTTAAATATTAATCACGGATTTTTCGCTGCTTCGCGGATTTCTGCGGACAATGGGTCTTTTAATTTCTGGTACGTGCTTTCTCAGTTGGTTTGCCCAGTTGATTTCATACAAGGGACGCTATTGGCAGATGGCTGAGAAGCTACCCAACTTACTTTCTCTCTCTCTCTTGTGCTGACTTAGGGGGGTGTGAGCAGGGGGTTGCTACTTAATGTGTGCAGCTGCTTCCTGAAGGACATGCTGCACGGTGCTTCGCATACTTAAAAGCTCAAAGGGCACGTATTGATTTTTGACTTTATTTTTCTCTGGCTCTCTCTCTCTTTGTCTGCTCCTGACGGAGGGGGTGTGAGCTGCCGCCTTCAACAGCTTTGTACCGGTGGTGCTTTGCATACTTAAAAGCTAAACAGCCCTATTGATTTTTTTTTTGACTGCTTGCTTTGTTCTCTCTCTCCTGACGCGCACTCCTTTGAAAAGGAAGATATGTTTGCATTCTTTTAATTGTGAGACGGAACTGTCATCTCTGTCTTGTCATGTAGCACAGTTTAAACTTTTGAAAAAGAGACAAATGTTTGTTTGCAGTGTTTGAATAACGTTCCTGTCTCTCTACAACCTCCTGTGTTTCTGCTCAAATCTGTGACCCAAGCATGACAATATAAAAATAACCATATAAACATATGGTTTCTACTTCACGGATTTTCTTATTTCGCGGGTGGCTCTGGAACGCAACCCCCGCGATGGAGGAGGGATTACTGTAATTGGGATTTTATCAGTCCTCTTTGTGTATGTTTTGGGTGAGAGTTGTGTATGTGTAAGAGTGAGTGAGTGTCTGTATCTTTGAAAAATATTTTAGTTGCTAGTTTATTTTGTTTTTTATATACAGTTGTATCAAAATAATTTACTCATCTATCATTTGATATTGCTGTTAATTTGATGTTGGGCCAAAAGGTATTCCATTTTTGTAAGTAAGTTTCAAATTCCTGCCTTGAATGGTCCCATATTCCAAAAATGTCATTTAACTACCTAAGGAAAACTGTCGGTTTTGTTTCCAAAGTTCTATGTATGTCTTCCTGCCATCTTGCTATATAAATGTTGCCATATGCAGGGGCAAACGTTTTTGCCCATTGCTGTTTCCCTGGTTTGTAAATAATAATCATCTTTAAATGTAAAATCATTTTTCTTAAGAGAGATCTCCAATAGTTTTAAGATGCATTCATCTGGTGTAGTGATGTCGAAATGTTTCTGTAAATGCTGACTTATTACTTGTAGGCCATGATCTATTACTACCATATATACTATCGGATAAGTTCTCCCATGGATAAGTTGGGGCTTGATTTTACCGTATAATTTCTGGTATTTTATAATGTCAGTCGTATAAATCGAATGCGGAAAACTCAAGCTATTGGTCCAAGAGCTTATGATATGTTAACGCCCACCTGAGAGATTAACCACGGAGCACACTGCCTTTTTTTTGTATGTATTGTACCTATGTGACTGCACAGTAATACCTGAAACTATTCCAAAATGACGTTTGCACTATTTTGTGTTTTTTGTGTCTCACACCCTCATACCCTTTATCGTGAGAGCATCCCTTATCTACGATGGAGCGTTCGATCAGAAGAAAATATGCAGCTGGTTTTAAATTTAAAGTTGTTGAAGTGGCGAAAGAAATTGGTAACTGTGCTGCTGCAGCAAAATTGGATGTGTCTGAGAAACTGGTGCGATATTGGAGGAAGCAGGAAGATGTAAAAAAAAAAAATTAAGTGTTGCATTTTTGAATGGGCATATAAGTCAGGGTCTGAATTTATGATTGATTTTTCGGGTTTAAGACCTGACTTATACGTAAGTATATACGGTATGTTAGTATAAAGATTAGTGACATTTAATGTGAATGAGAAACTATTCTCTTTTAGTGTTGCCTGTTTTATTTTGTAAAATCTGTAGTGTTCTTTAAATTACGTCTGTGTTTGACAAGGGGTTCAAATAATGGTCTAAACTCTGCTATTTTGTAACTTTTGCTGTCACAATCTGAAATAATAGGACTTCCAGATGGAATTGTCCAATTTGCTTGTTCTTTATATATCTTAGGTAAGATAAGAATAAAGTTTAGAGTCAATAGTCACTTCAGTTTCATTGTGTCTGTGTTTCAAGAATTATTTCTGGACATTCCTTGTGCTGTCCTTTAGAAATTATCTGAAGTTCTGGGGATTTAGTCAGTGTTTCCACCTTACAGTCATTTCAACTTGTTCTATTTGTTTATGTACAGGAGGTTAGGATGGTAGGAGTCTTTATTTTTTCTGGGATTTTCTCAATGCTAAGTTGTTGTTGTTCTTTTTTCTTAGGTATTGGAGTTGAATTTTTTTGCTCGGTATTGGAGTTGAATTTTTTTGCTTTGTTGGTGTAACTTGTGTAATGGGTTCAGAGAAATATATACTGATGTCTGATTCCCCTTGTATTTGAATATTCATGTGTGTCCATTGATTGGTAGGGGATGTTGCCTCAAATAATAATAAAGGTAATGTTTTGTTTTGTTTTTCAGCATTTGTATTCTAGCCCTTATCCTTGGGCTCCTTTTTGGGAAAGGAATTAATTGAGACATTGCTTTCTGTTGTTCTTGTGGTGTTTGTTTTGTTCCTTTTGTTTTTATTGATTCCCTTCTAGAGAAAGATGAGAGGCCACTACTTGTTCTTTCACTAGGTTGTCTAGAACTAGGTCTATTTATAACACAAGGAGTGATTGGTTTAAATGAGGAAACCCGTAACGGTTTGGGCCACTCAGTAATGGGTGTTTCTGGGATGCAAGATGTCCTAGGAGATGTACCATTTACACTTGATGGTAATGAAAGTAGTTTCTTGTGGTCATTTCTTGTATTTTTTTAATCCTCTGTATTCCTTGGTCTATTTGCTTTTCTTTTAATTTGTTCAGTTTATTTTTTATTTTATTAAGTTTGTGTAACATCTTAGTCAATAAGGGTTCCTTATCCCTGCCCTTATATCTGTTTTTGATCCATGCCTGTGCGGTTTTCAAACTCTCCTCCGATTGTCTGTCAGTTTTTAACATGTTTTAAACCCAGGTGCCTAGAACTCTGAGGCAAAACTGTGAACCACCATATCTACCACAACACACCGCTCTCATAATTATAACTATAGTGCTGTCAATAAAATTATTGATCAGTTTCATTGGAAGTTATAAATTGCAATTTTTTATGTATATTCAAAATGTAAGGATAGAGCTGCCAGGAAAAAGGAAAAGAGGAAGGCCTAAGAGAAGGTTTATGGATGTGGTGAGACAGGACATGCAGGTGGGGGGTGTAACAGAGCAAGACAGGAAGATATGGAAAAAGATGATCCACTGTGGTGACCCCTAATGGGAGCAGCCAAAAGAAGAAGAAGATTCAAAATGTTCTGTATATACACTGTAGGCAAATGACTCTGCCAAGGGGAACACACATAGCCATTCCACAAATTTACTTAGTCAGAATACTGTTGAGAGCAGTAGAACATGCATTTGTGAGGAGTACCCTCAGTGTAATTACTCCAGGGACACAGAGCGAACAATTAAACATATTAAGTGAAGACCCCTATCTCAGAGGTGGCAGCAAGAATGTCGGATGCAGTATTCATGGGTTTTTATTATGTATCATGGTGGTCATGCTACATGAAGGTTGCCCACCTCTTTAAGAGTGAACATGGGCTCAGGACTGTAGAAACTCTTGGGGCCAGTAGGAGATATAAAAGGATGGCCAATTAACAGAAGAACATGGGAAATTTGACAGATGAGTGATGACCATTTAATGCATGAGCCCCATTTGTTTAGCTAATAGCAAAGCTAAAAGCCACAGGGCACTCCTGACTTAGGAGGTGGATGCAAAGATGACTTAAGAAGTGGTCCCTGGTGAGTGCTTAAAAGCCCCTTCCAATTAATCTATAGCTGAACTTGGAGTCACAAGATCAGCAGAACAAATGATCAATGAGATCAGCAGAACAAAGGATAGGTGAGAATCAGGAGAGTTGTGAAGGTTTGGAAAGTGAAATAAAATGGGAGTGTTTGTGTGATACTGGATCAGTCACCTCATATGATAGACAAGAACATATCCTGTATAGGTATATCCTGCATTCTTTTCGGAACCTTCTTTTTTTCATGTTTGCTTACCCTTAAAAAAAAGGCTGTATCATCTAGGTTTAAGTTTAGGTTTCATCATTTTTGCATTACATCTGCTAAATTTCTTCAATGTTGAATTTAGAAGTTGCTTATCCTTATAACTGGGGTGTCGATCTCCGGTCCTGGAGGGCCACAGTGGCTGCAGGTTTTCATTCTAACCATTTTCTTAATTAGTGACCAATTTTTGCTGCTAATTAACTTCTTTTGCCTTAGTTTTAATTAACTCAGGCCCCTTAGTTGTCTCTTTTTGCTTAATTAGCAGCCGAACAACAATGAAACACAAAACAAGCCGCCACATGACCAGCTCACCTGTGCCCAATATCTGAAAATAAAGAAAGGTGAAGGTCTCAGTAACGTTGATCTCTCAGGTCACTAAAACATTTTGACGATGTTCTTAGAAAAAACAGAAAATCAACAGTTTTGGAAATGTCTGCTGTGTCAGAATGAGAGCAGCAACAAGCCATAGAATTAAATAATGAGTTTAATTAACAGCAAGAATCAGCTTCTCATTAAGAAACTGGTTGGAGTGGAATTGGTTGGAGTTTGAAGCCCCAATTTAGCTGGTCATCTGTTGACTCATTTCATGTCTCATTTCTGTTTGGCTGCCATTTAATAAAAAAAAGAATAAATTCAGAGGATTGAATCCTTATAAATAGGGCTATTAAAATGAAGGGAAACAATGTTAATTAGCATTGAAACAAGGTCACTGATTAGGAAAAGGGTTAGAATGAAAATATGCAGCCACTGTTGCCCTCCAGGCCCGGAGTTCGACACCTCTGCCTTATAATAAGTCTGAGGTCATCTAGCTTTAGGTTTCATAATTTTTTGCATTACTTTTATTACATTTTTTCAATTTTGAATTTAGAAAACATTATTTTTTGGGCACTGACAAAATATATACATTGTTTTGTATGATGGTAGCCATATTGTTGTTGGGAAACCATGCTGATTGCTACATAATGTCATCAACATTCTCACAGCACCTTAGTTGTGATTTCCAAGCCTTTGGATTCTCTAAAAAATTTCACATTTTTATTTTGGCTTTTGAATTTTCTGAAAAGCAATGTTAGGGTTGTAACTTTTACTCTGTTTCTTTGATCAGATGTTTGCCTTGGTGTGGTTCCATGATGCAAAAATGTTAAAAAGTGAGTGAAGGCCTTAGAAACAAACACAAAAGTCCACAGAGTAGTTTTCTCACTCCTAGAATCCCAACTCCAACTCAAATAGCAGGCTTCCATCATACACAGGCCAAAAAATGGAGCTAAGGCTTTTAAAGTCTGATGTATCCCAAATTTTCATAAAAAGAGAGGAAAAATGTAAAACGTCTGATCTCAATATAAACAAAACAAAGCTCCTTTAATATTTAAAAAAATTATTAGAAAGGATCCAGGAAACAGGGCAGGAGTAAAAAAATCAATCAAACAAGCATACAAAGCCAAATCCAATAAATTAAAACAGTACCTAAATTCATGTAAAGGATTCAAAATCAGGACATCCAAGAGGCAAAAATAAAAGCACAAACCACATGACAGGAAGCCGCCGCATGGCCAAAGCAGCCATATATTAATGGCTGCTTGTCCTTAAATACTAATACAGGTGGTTTTCTAGATGCAACATTAGGTGTCCCACACCCAAGGCTCCACATAAAGAGGACAGGACAGGAAACATATGAATGCATACATTAACATAATACAAAGAAGAACAATCATTAATAAACACAATATTAACTAAATAAAAAGAACAAAAACATAAACAGAATCAATATTACAACATACAACATTAAATTCAAAAGACAAATAAGATTAAATAAAAAGAAAACATACTTGATCCAAGGATGAAATCCTGGCTGAAACATAAAATGTCTCACATTAAAACCACAGTTGTTTTGTCACTTACCTGTCCTTTTGTTGTTAACCCCTTGCTAAGTTTCTGACTTTGTATTTTTCTCCAAAACCTGTTTCACTGTCCACCCCATTAGTTATTCCCTGCCTTTTTGCTGCCTGCTTCTACATCACATAAACAATAGTGTGTTTATGATAAAAACTTGAAAGGTGTGTGCAGACTAGACGCATCCCCAGAAGCAAGAACATACAAGTTCTCCAGCAAGCAAAGCAGAATGAAGGACCATAGCGCAGCATGCTACTTTTTAAAACAAGTAATTGCAGAGATCTGGATGAGCTGCCACAAAACAGGCAAGAAGTCTGCACTAGAAATCCATGGATAGAAACACAGTAGATGATGATGTCAAATCAAATGAGAACCAAATCACTAGACAAAATTAAAAACTCTTTAAAAAAAATAGTAGGTAAAATCAAGAAACATAAGGCACTAGAAGGAGGAAATTATTACACCTAGGGGATCTCACAACTGTTGCAAAGGCAAGAATGCGAATACTTGAGTAGCACCATTATCCAGAAGTACTCTATTTATTGCATGGCCCATAACTGCCATCGTATGATCAACTCAAAACAAGTTATGCAAAAATAGAGATAGATGGGAGAGTCCTTGGGACTAAAGGAAGTCAAAAATGGACCACAGGTGGGATAGTCTTGATAATGCATTTTTTGTACTACTTTGTCATCATTGATTGGTTCAGGGATGGCTTCAGAATGCTCCCTATATTAGACATCACTATTTTCAGAATCTGAATAATTGATTGTAAGTGCTACTATTTACTTGTATGAATAACTAAGAGAATTTGCAACCAAATACCTCCTAATTTCAATTGATCAGTCTTGTGATGCTTTCCCTTCTACATGCCTTTCACCTTTTTACCCATACATCTCATTTGACACCTTCTCTTTTCTAAGAATTTCCATAATTGAAGCATTTTTTAACAATATTATAGCTATGACAGTATGATTGCATATGTATTAATACAAAAGGCTGTTCCCTGCATTTTTCCACTTCTACTACTAGAATAGTGTTAGTGCCATAAAAATTACAGATTCAAATCAAACCCTTCACTCAATATATAAGTCAGACATCCTGTGTTATAAAAATAATAAATCTTTATTTTAACTGGTATCCTTCATGTGTTTTATAGATCACCTCCGAATAAATATGCATCACAGTGGAAAAAAGAAGCAAGTTATTGTATATACTGTATTGTACTTTATGCAATGCAATTATTTATTTTGCAAGTCCATGTTTCCACAGTGACTGTAAAAATACAGTATTGAGCATCAAAGAGGGAGAACAATACCCAGAGAAAGCAGTAACAACTTTAGAGACTGCTGCTTGTACAATAGAACACAGAGGAGGCGTCCCTTCACTTTGTATTTAAAAGCTACAAAGGAGAAATTTAATGGACAGACAATGAAGTTGTGTTTCATGGAGGCAGCTCTATTGAGTTTACACTAAGGCCTTGGAATACTGAGAAAAGAGGCTTTATATAATCTCATATATGTCACAGGTTTATATCAGATATGCAAGGATAAACAATTCAATCTGTTTCTCAGGGTGTTTAACTTTGATATTTTATAAGCAATTATGTCTTCCTTTACAATTGTACATAAACAGCAATCAGCATGTAAAATTTTAAATGAATGACTGTTATACAATTTATAATAAAGGTGTCTCAGGTTACGAACGAGTTCTCTTCCTGTGGAACATAACATAGCCCATTTTTGTATATAGGGAGTAAATTTCACTAACAGAGGTCCACTAAGAGAACATCAACAAAAAAGCATGCTTTATTACTTATTTTACTGAAAAAAAAATTAAAACATATTATTAAAATTACATTGTAGCACTGTTGGGCTGGTCTGGGTAGTGAGGATCCAGGATAGGATACCCCCAACTATACAAGTCTGCACCACCAACACAAATTCAGAAAAAATATTTTAATATATGTGTATAAATTAACGGAATGAAAATTACTATTTTATGGAAAATATAATTGTTTTCATGGACAGCCAGGCACTGTGATTTTGTTTATATGACTGCTTCTGATATTCAGCTCCTAGTCTGACTGGTGAGTTTAGTAGTTTGATGACTGCCTTTGGGTATGTGTGTTTTAACTTAGCAATATCACTCATATTTTATGCATAATGAAATAATGAAGTATTTTGCTAGCTATATATGAAGGCAAAAGTGAATTAACTGCATTATTTTAGCAGCCTTGTTAGCTGCATACAGTTAGACAAAGCTACAGAAGAACCATTCTTGCTTTTTAATGCCAACGTTCATTTTTGATTCTAATTTGGCTTTATTTAATGTTTGTTTTTAGCACTGAATGGTATATTCAATGTTCTCTGTTGGGGTTTTTTGCACATGTGAGTTTGTGCATTTACTGGTGACACCCAAACATTCATTTGATTGATATATCCTCAACATAGCTTTAGACTTATCAAGTAACAATGTAAACGTTTGGCAATCCATCGGGCAGCGTGAAGGTCTGTTTGCTGCATTGTGTTGTAGACATTCTTATGTGTATTTGTTCTGAACTGTGTGTTTTATTTGTATTGTAAGCACACATAATCACTCTACCACCATTAAAACTCAATGCCTTTCTGTCATATTTGTTCTGGCACCAACCCTGCAATGAAGTAGCATTATTGTTCTTTAAATCATAAAACAAACTAATGTCACAAAAATCTACCACCAACTGTTGACTGTGAGATACAAGTGAACAAAAGCAGATTGAAAAATACTGACCAACTGTACTTACCGTGCTTCAGTATGAGTAGAGATGTGCATAAAGGGGTGGCTTTAGTGGCTCAAGTCCTAGCCCCTTTCCTCTTCATTGGGCCAAGTGCCCTTTTTTCTGATTAGATAGGACCTAAGCACAAGGTAAGAAAATGAAAAAGCAGCAGTAAACAACATGCTTCATTAAAGCGAGGTAGGTCACTGTTTAATATCCCATAAAGAAGTACAGCATGGATTAAAACAACTATCACTTCAACAAAAAAACTTCATAACAAATATTAGTGCACTGGTTGTTTAATTTTGTATGATGCCACACTGTGGAAAGTGGCTGAAATGACTTTGCTCAAGTAGTACTCAAACAAAAATGTTCTTTTGTTTTTGTTATTGAAAGATCTTACTATATAGAGAAGGTAGAAAATAAATTTAAATTGTACTTCAGTTTTCTAGATCTCACTGTATAATTTTTTTATTAAAGTCTAATACCCAAAAGGCAATGGTCATCTAAGGTACCAGATGATCAATCCTGGTGGCTGTCTGAATGTTTGACCCAAAATAGTCACTTTCTGGAGGATAAAAGCGGGTTGGAAAATGGATGGATGGATGGATAATATGCCATCATGGAAATACATTGTGTGTCAATTTTGTGAACATTACAATAGCCCTAAAGTTAAACCAACATTTCCAATGATATTAAAAACACACAAATAAAAGTGGCCAGTAATTTGTGCCCAGGAATAAAATATAACAAATTCCATCTTGTAAAATACCTCTTCTCCCCTTTTGAGCCACTAAGCAACAAAAGCTCTGTGCATGTCAATGAATATTAGAGAAGGTTGCTACGTAAACATGTACATCAACACTAATTACTAGGTTCATAAGTAAAGAAGGAAGTTGGCAGTTGAACAATTAATTGTAAACAAAAATTGGATTGCTGTAATGTAAGACTGTTGTAAATTGAGACAAGCCTATATCTGCTTCCATGTTTGCTCGAAGAAGCTTTTCTTAGTCAATATCAGAAAACTGACTGGAGAATAAAGTGCAGGTTTTTAAATGACTTTTTTCATTGTATGATAAGCCAACTCAACATTCAGATAGCCTAGAATGCATATTAAGATATATTTTTCTATATTTTATTGATTTTATTTGAATCAAATAACATTCCATACAATCAAGTCATATTTAAGAAGCCAAAATCCAACCTCCCTCCAAAGGAAAGTGAGGAGAGCCAACAACCACAGCAAATCTTTAAAAGCATCAAGGAAGGAAGAGTATCCTTTTCATCGATATAGATGCTTGTTCTAAAATGTTTTTTATTAGATTTTGCCATATTTTTAAAACATTTTGAACAACAACAACATTTATTTATATAGCACATTTCCATACAAAAAGTATGAACAGATCCACTAAGTGAGAATTAGATTTTTTCCAATTTCAAATAGTATATAACATCAGTTACACACTGTCTACATGCTAGTAGTGAAGTAAAGGCAACTACAGTTTGTATGTCCTTCTCCACTTTAAGCCCATCTGGGAGTACACCAAACACAGCTGGTTAATGGGATAGGGTGATTGTGACACCAAGGCTATCTGATAGGCATTTAAAGATTTTTGTCCAGAATGATGTTAATTTGGTGCACATCCAAAACATGTGGCCTAGTGAGGCTGGAGCTCAATTGCAACGTTTGCAGGTTGGATCTTGCCCTGGAAACATTTTCGACAAATTTAAACAAGATAAATGTGCTCAATAAAAGATTATAAGTTGAATGATGAAATACTTTGCACTTACAGAGCTGGAGTGTATTCTATGCATGGCTGCTTTCCACCCTTTTTCTAAAATATAAAGTGAAAGGTCTTTTCCCCATTTTACCCACATTGTAAGATATCTTTAAATGAATTACAAGTATCTAAAAATATGTCTAATGTTAAGATATTTTAAAAGTATTTTCAGATATTTCAAATGCATCAGATGTGCGAAATATATTTTAAGATATTTCAAAAGCATTTCAAAGATATTTAGAAATAAATTCAAGATTATTTTAGTTTTATTGTCATGTGTACATAGTAAATTGGAATTCGTACTTACAGGTACATGTCTCTATGCCTTTCTAATTGACTCATACACATTTAAAATGAAATTCAAGGTACCTTTAAATGAGCTCCTGTAATATTTTCTGTGTTCTAAATGGGACTTACTGGCTGTGATGTAATTGCCAGGGTTTCTTGCCTGGTTCTAGTGTATTTTCTCTTAATTTAAATACATTTTTCCCTTAATGTGTTATTATTTTATTTTGTGTTACTGTAATGTTTTCAAATGTTTGTTTATTTCAGAATGTAATTATTTCTTAAGAAGGTTTGTCATGTTAATTAATGATTTTGTTGTTACTGTGTTTTTGGTTTGAACTATATTTTGTATGTGGAACCTAAGGGGGCAGGTCCCCTGACTCTGTAGCTATTGAACTTTTCCTAGCTCCACCCCACCTCCCCTCAGCTTCTAGGATTCATGCAAATAAATTTGTACTGCAGGCGAACTATTGCGAACTGTGTGATGACAGAAGTCACAAAATCAACTAGAATGTTCTAGCAAATTATAGTAAAAAAACCTGATCTAAATATGTTAAGTAGTTCTCTCGTTCACTAACTAAGCGGAGGCTAGGTACGCTCCGAGGCTGGCACTTGAGTGAGGAGGACCCTGCCTGGCTCACCACCCCTGACATCACACTTCGCCCTCCCCTCGGCCCACGGCCTCTGTCTCGGATTAGCACAAATATATCACTCCTTAAAGTGAACTATGATACTTAGCGCTCTGATAGAAGTCACAAAATCAACGAGAATGTTGAAGCAAATTATAGAAAAAAACCCAATCTAAATCCATTAAGAACTTCTCTAGTGAAAAATGGGCAGACAGACAGACATACGTTGGATTTTATATATAGAGAGATAAAATTTTTATAATATAATATATAATTTTGACATGCTGTAAATACAATGAGATCATGGTGCAGTTTTAGCTTTACTTAAAATAGAAAAGTAAGCATAAGTTCTGTATGAATCTCATTTTCTGCTGTTTGGCATATTTTCATTTTTGGTAATAAAAAAAAATTTATGGCCTAATATAAAAAGAATTTGTTTTTGGTCAATGTGCACAACACTAAGTAGAAGCACAATGTCATTGGATTATGTGGCCCATGTATGTTATTCCAGTAATCAAAGTGGTGACAGATGGCTTACTGCCATTCCAGTGGATATATGCACATGTCTCATATTTGTGAGAGTTGCTTTTTTATACCATGAACCTCTTTCTGAGGAACCAGAAAGAATTTTAGGATAAAAGGGTTTAACTGAAAGGCACCATAGAAATAAATTCAGAGTGATTAATCTTAGGGTGGTGTCACACAACAAGTTAAAGTTGTCAACTGCAATTATAGAATCTCTTGTTTCCGAGGGTGTCAGATTATAGGACTGGGAATCATGGGGGCAATGTGAAGGGGCAGATAACCAATTACACAATTCCTTCAAGAATTTCCATCACTAGTCCAAATATTATGGCATCATTTAGGCAGCTCGTCTTTATTTTTGTTTTTCCACTCTACCATGGTACAACAAACATAAAATATTGAACAGACATCTATGTTGGTTCCGAAATTTGACATGCTTTTGCATAGTTCAAAACACTTTCTTTCTATTTACCCACTATTGTTCTCCACTACTTTTGAGCATTATACACATTGTACTTTTGGCTAACCATTCATAGGCTGTGTCACACATGTGCGTATAGGAGACAGTTTAAAGGTATGGGTAATGATAATTCTCAGCTGATCCAGGGGTTGGTGCAGGGTGATCATGGTCTCTGTTTTCCTCGTCGTGCAATAAGGAAGACTGATGGCTCTTGGCCTCTGAAGTCACTTACAGGGTCCGTCCACCTGGACTTGCCAGATTCTGCCAGAACACCTGGAAGCGCTGCCATTTTGAACAGTAACCCTGAGTGGAAGCAAGTCTTTTTTTTTGCTTTTGCTCTTTTTCTTTCTCTAATTAAACAAAGTTTACCACAAGGAGCCCCAACACACTGACTGTGTGTTGTTCTTATGTTACAGTTGTTAACTCTTGGAGAGACTAGAGATCACCACCACAGCTTGCAAATTACTGGGATAATATCAAAAGTGTGTCATAGAGAGGCAATTGGGTTATCACACTACTCAACTAACAGTAAAGTGCATGCACTGAGAATTTCTTCAATTCATTGTGATTTTATTAAGATTATGCAAATGAAGGCTTCAGCTGAAGTGAACATTGCTTATTGTCATGCCAGCCTTAAATGTACAAAGTAGCCTGTAAAGTTGCTATTGTGGGCACATTCATTCTAGAGAGAGAGAGAGAGACAGAGAGGTTTGGCTCATGCCCACCACATGACAATCTAGAATACAAAGTGTGCATTTTGGTATTTAGTGCAGAAAATATTTTTGAGCTAAGTTTTGTTTCAGTATCTGTATGCTTGCAATTTGTTTTTGTTGTTTTGTGAATATGAAGCAGGCAGTAAAACTGACATTGCAAATTGATTACATATGTTCACAAAATTTCTAAAACAGTTTCCTCCTTTAAACAGACATCATTTAACACAAAATAGGAAACAGCCCTTCATCAAAGGTACAAACGCTGATGATCCAAAGATCCAAGGTGGTCCCTAATCACTATGACATCCACAGGTTACATGTCATCTTAAACATTGCACAATATCAAAAATCCAATATTATAATCTCTGATAACAAATTATGTTAGCTGATTAAAAAGGTCTTTGTACTAAAACGAGATGCATGATGGGGAATGACAAATAATGAGCATCCAAGGAACACCACTTAATGAAAGCGGACATAGGAAAATGGTAGAATTTTAAGGTAAAAGCAACATCATTTTTACTCATTGCCCTGGGATTTAGACAATAATGATACTGCATGTTTGGAAGTACTGTATACCAGGCTGCAATATGAGCAATGGAGGCCAGATTTGCATTAAAGATGTGCAGCGTCAAAACTGCATTTTGATTTGTGTTTTGGCATATAGATAATTTTGGTTTTAATTTTTAAAAAAGTGTTCATACTTACTCAAAACTCAGGTTAGTTTAACTGTAGTTGGTACAGTAAGGTAGTTTTCAGCAAACAATATATTCAAAAATGAATCCATATCACTATTACCACAAATCAGGAAATACAAAAAAAAATTATTCATAACTTAGTTCTGGACACCAGAGAAAAACACTTTCTGTTTAACAATGTTGATTAATTGTATCAGTTTTGCTAAAGCAGACAAGCAAAAATGTATTATTTTTGCAAGTGTATGCAGTATAATAGTTATATGATTTGCATATATTTGCATAATTAGTCTTTTACAATGTGGCTGTTTTTTTTTTTCTAAGCTGAAAGCTAAGTTCGTGGAGATGCAGTGTGTAACTGAATTGCAGCGAAGACATTGGCACTGTTCATAGCCATATACAATAATGGAACTCATATCATATAGTTACATATGAAGTGACAGTATAATTGCATTAAGCAACATTTCATTGAAAAAAGGTCCAGAATGAAGGATGATTGAGTAATTGCCCTCTATACCAAACACTGCAGTGTATATATGCAAATTTCTCCCTCAGTCTCCTGCCTCATCATTATTATGCAGTCAGTATACAAAATAAATTCTACCTTTCTCTTGTAAACTAGAACTGGAATTGCAATGCCACATTTATATTTGTGTAACTATATACATATACATGTGGGCTGGAACCGACACCAGCAGAACTGGGTGCAAGGGAAGAAAACAACCTTGGTAAACATGCCAGGCCAGCACAGGGCACACACATGCACATACTCGCCTGTGAATAGGGGCAGATCTACAGGGGGGACATATGGTGGCAAAAATTATCTGCCACCCCCGAGTGCAAGCATAATATATATCCATCCATCCATCCATCCATCCATTGTCTCCCGCTTATCCAAGGTCAGGTCGTGGGGGCAGCAGCTTGAGCAGAGATGCCCAGACTTCCCTCTCCCCGGCCACTTCTTCTAGCTCTTCCGGGAGAATCCCAAGGCGTTCCCAGGCCAGTCGAGAGACATAGTCCCTCCAACGTGTCCTGGGTCTTCCCCGGGGCCTCCTCCCGGTTAGACGTGCCCAGAACACCTCACCAGGGAGGCGTCCAGGAGGCGTCCTGATCAGATGCCTGAGCCACCTCATCTGACTCCTCTCGATGCGGAGGAGCAGCGGCTCTACTCTGAGCCCCTCCCGGATGACTGAGCTTCTCACCCTATCTTTAAGGGAGAGCCCAGACACCCTGCGGAGGAAACTCATAATGCATAATATATATGGAAAATAATAATTAATTGTTAAGTTTCATTAAAATTCTTTTGACATAAAGCATGTCCTGCACTAAGCCTCCCATGTAAACTTTCCCTTCAGAGAACAATGGTTTGTTCCAGACACAAACTGCTTCTCCTCAATCTTTTTTTTTCTGTCGCTATGAATTTAATGACACACAATTTCTGGCTAGTGGTGATCGGCGAAATTCACCAAAGCAATTTTCGCAGTGAATAGGCTGCATTCCCCATTAACCTTTTTGCTAATAAATTTTCCTAGAAATTCTCTGTGTGACCCAACTTTGACAGACATTGTATACAGAGTGCTCAATGATGCTTTGCGAAGCCAGCGTGACATCACTGAGCTGTATGAGCCCTGTGTAGAACTTTCACATGCGCATACTGTGAGATTGTTGTCTCTTTATTTCGGGCATGTATGCTTGTGCGACCCACTCAGTAATCCAGCCTTTCAAATGGCATGCGTTAAAAAAAAATTAAAAAAGATAAAGAAATTTGTGGTATTTTCATTTGACGAGTACATTTGTTGACCATAATAAGATGAGTACAGGTATCCATCGACTTGTGCAACAGTTATGTTGCGGCACTGGGGACAGAAGTCAATGTGGGCGTATCTCAATAATTATAGAAACAAGGTCTAATATGTTGTACTGTGTAAGATATAATAAAATCACTCATATTTAAGTAAAGCTTCATCTTTTGCAAAATTGTTTTTATCATAGAGGGTTGATTAGCCAAACTCATATGCGAAAACATTCACTGCTTTGCCACTTTCATTTTGTTTGATAACTTTAAGTCTGTGTAGCAACTCGACATATGGGAGTCATGTTTCCTTGAAGACGAAGAGGATGAGCGGCAGACTGACACATTGACATTAGCAGCTCTTTAATGGTCCTTGAATGGACTGTTTATTGTCTTAAAAAAAAGGACCCTGATCAGCTGTTAACCTTGAGCAATGCCACTCATCCACTTTATCCTCATGAGTCTTCTTCACATTGCTTTCTTTCCTTTGCCAACATGCTGCATTGTTCGTTTCACCTCTTTTTAAGCTTGAGGAATTTAAAGGCCGTGATACACTTGCTTTTCCGAAAATATAGGAGCTATGAAATATGAAACGGACACAGGAACCCGTGAGTGAACAAGACTGGATACAAGGAGCTGGTGTCTGTCCCATATACTGAGACTGATGGCAAAATGTTATACAGTACAGTTTTCTTTTTTCTTAGTAAATAGAGAAAGTACGCAAGAGTACATACATCTATATCTAGCATATCCGTTTATTACAGCTATTAAATACATATATATCTATTAAATGTTAAGATATACAGGACCCTTATATAGCTGGCAGCACAGTTGGTTTTGTTTGGAATACACATTGTGCCTTAGGATAGAAATAATGATAAGATACCAGCTATGGACCACAGACATAAGTATGATCAGACGGTACGAGATAAGACATATGTCCACAGATACCTGTACTGCCATCTGATATATAATACTGATTGTTGTGGCTGGTAGCTGAGCTGCACATGAGTAATTTGTATATGTAATTAGCCATGCTGCTGTCGCCCCGATTCAAAACAAGCCTTAAAGGAAGACTCCTGCTCCCCCTCCCCTCATTAGAATATTACTGTTTAAAAGGTGTTTGTTTCTTCTTTATGGAAGAAGAACGTGCAAAGCATCTGCACAGATACCTGTGAGGCAAAACAGACATGCCCGCTGTGCTGGACTTCAAACAATGGAATGAGCATCCTTTGACACTACTTTGTGGCATAGCCAATTTGTGCACCAAGAGTGGAAATCTGTCAGTGCAACAATCTATATATTATTTATGTATTGCTAGTTTGTGGCTATTTGTTGTATTTTTTTGTGGTACTCGTCCTTCTGGTCTTTTGTTTTATGAGGCAGGTAGTGCAGTGGTTAGCAGCTCATATCACATATTTGCCTACACTAATTCATCCAGCATAACTGGCAGACTTTTCCCTAGCCCTCAGGGATGTTTAAAAGACCAATGCACCATTATAATACACTCAAAACTAGTTCAGTACGTTCTTCCCGATATATTTTAATGCATTTTGGCAAGTTTGGCAAATATTGCAAATATGTCCGTGATTTCGGGTAACTCATGGTGAAGTGATCGTTCACAGAGTTATAGAAGATGTGAAAGATGTCACTACACACAGTTAAGGAACTCAGTCTCCTAAGGAAAAAGATTCTGTTCTGCCCTTTCTTCTATAGTTCATCTGTGAACAATACTGGTTAATAGTATTAGTATAGGTGGCACAAACCTCCCTACAACACTTTAATAGAATACTTGGGCTCAGGTAAGAGATGGATAAACTGGTACTTTTGTTAAAATTGTGAGAACTGTTTGGGAATGTGATGCATATAAGCTACAACTAACTAGCTGTTTAAAAAAATGTCATCTGACTCATCATTATAATCCATATCTCCAGTTTCTAGGGAATGAAAACAGACTGTAAACTAGAAATGGAAAATTGTGAATATAAGTTTAATTGGAGTTAATTTTTTAATCTCCCTTTAAATTACTTGCAGTGATTAGCACAGTTTACTGATAGACACAGTTATAATTACCGCCTCTGATAAGCCCACACTTTTCAGGAAATGCAATCTCTGTTTTCACACTTTAATTAGCCTTAAGTCCTATAGACAGATTATGTTATTGTTTGAAAGATTGATAGGCAGTGCATAGCAGTCACATCTGACCCTAATCCAAACAACGCTTTGCTGTACTGGCCATCTTTTTTTTTTTTGTCACGTGCGAGCAACATTAATGGGGAACAAGAAGCATGTGAGACTTCAGTCTAATCTCGCTGTGACCTCTTGAAATAAGCATGGATTCAGCAGAGACTAGAAAAATGTAATTATGAAGGAAAAAAGGACTAAAGATGAAAGCTATTTCAAAGAAAGAAAGACAACTGCTTTTTGAAGAAGCTTTAAAACCCTTTCTGTTTTGCATCAGAACATGGACTTATGTCAAGTGGGTGATCCTGGCATTACAACCTTGGTACAAGTCTGGTATTCAGGCAAGCCAGGGTGAAACCATTCTCTACATTATACTCAGTATATTGAATTTATATTATTATTATTATTATTATTATTATTATTATTATTATTATTATTTAGAGGACCACATTTTAGTGAGCCCTGTGAAATACTAACTAACTCTGATTCCTGCCTTTCAACAGATCCTAGTGAGATACACCCCAGGCGTGTGCATGTAATAAATGAATGGATGGATGTTATGAGAACAGGCCTGACCACCAGGTGTTCAAACACTCTTTTGCCTAACTGCATACCATAGTGTAATGTTAAGTCAAGTGATTAAAATTGTGAGCTTATTCAATGCAGCTATTTCATCATTTACTACTCTTTTTCACATGCTGCGGCCCTTTTTAAGTACATTCACACAAGATCTTAAAACCTCCTATTATTGTTGTTACATGTGTCTGTCAACCTGGTTTCCCGTGAATCTATTTTCATAAAATTTGGCACATGTATTATTCAAGGAAAATATGTCTTAAAAGTTCAGTTTTCATTGGGATATGTTGAATATAGCGTGCTATACAAATTTTCAAAAACTCCCATTGTTAAAGCACTGGTAAATTCTCAGAATTGTCCAGGTTAAAACAGAAATATTCTGTGTGACTCAAGTACTGATTAATTTACTGTTTCAAATTTAGCCTGAGAGTGCTGGTTTCAGTTTGTACATTAGTTTTCTCTTTTTTTTTAAAACAAATTTAACATTGACTCACATTAGAGATAGATTTTATATATATATATATATATATATATATATATATATATATATATATATATATATACATATATATATATATATATATATAGCGTTGATCTGCACAATTTGCTAAAGTTTTTTTTTCGAAGACAATATGGTGAACATTTTTTTTCCAAGAGACCCTTGATGCTTTGCAAGGCCAACATAATATCACAGAGCTGCAACAAAGAGTTTCTCGAAGAGAATGTGATGTGCTCACCAAAAATTTTTCTGGAAATTCACTGTGCATCCTGCATAGGGGAACATTTTTGTTTTGCTTGGATGCATGAGGGGAAAAAAAATATGCCGTATCAGACTTGACAGTGCTGTGTGACACTTTGCCTGTTTCTAACTGCGTTCATTTCACTAGGGGAAACCCATAAGAATTATATCCCATTTTCAACAGAAACATCTGTGGCTTGATCAAAAAAGTTTAGCTTTCAGTGCTTAGTTGTTGCTCTTGCCTAAGATAAAGGGGTCATTGGACAAGCTTCCATTCTTCCTTTAATTTACACCTTCTGCAGTATTGTATGTGTGCCTGACGCTTAGCCTGCCTCCATTGCTCTACCAATCATATCACTTTGGTAGCTGTCTTGGTATGCAAGTACTTCAGAATCTTTCTGCATGTGCATGATGGGCTACCTTTCAACTCTACTTGGATGAGCTCCAAGAACTTAGTTGTCATGCATTTGCCCATGTTCCACTCTAAGAACTTATCTGACTATAATATCCAAGTCAATATTGAAGGGCTGTTGAATCATTTGTATTTCATTAATTTCTGTATGTGTTGTTTAAGTTGAACTACTGTTGTAATATTAGATTAAATGTGGGTAATGTGGGTGTGGAGCAATAGTTAGTTGCCTCATGGATACAGTGTACTGAAATCGATTCCCATTTCCAGACTTTGTCTGAAGTTGCACATTTTCTTTACATCTGCATACAGTAGGTTTTTCTTTCAGTCTTCCCTCCACATCCTTAAAGAAGTGCATTTTAGGTTATATGGATTGTAAATTAGCCAACCCAGCCACATGGGATGCACAAACCAGTGTGTTTCTTTGTGCCGGTCCCAAGCCCGGATAAATGGGGAGGGTTACGTCAAGAAGGGCATCCGGTGTAAAATTTTGCCAAATCAATATGCGGACAACAATACAAATTTCCATACCGGATCGGTTGAGCCCCGGGTTAACAACAACCGCCACCAGTACTGTTAGTGAACAGAGTGCTGGTGAAAATTGAGCTACTGTTAACTGAAGAAGAAGATGGGGGAGACATGTCCGGTGGAAGGAGGAGAGGAGGAAGGTAAAGAGAGTGGAACTGAGGGTAGGAACTTTGAATGTTGGCAGTATGACTGGTAAGGGGAGAGAGTTAGTCGATATGATGGAAAGAAGGAAGGTTGATATATTGTGTGTGCAAGAGACTAAATGGAAGGGGAGTAAGGCCAGGTGGATCGGAGGTGGATTAAAATTGTTCTATCATGGTGTGGATGGGAGGAGAAATGAAGTAGGGGTTATTCTGAAGGAACAGTATGTCAAGAGAGTTCTGGAGGTGAAAAGAGTGTCAGACAGAGTAATGATTATAAAGTTGGAAATTGGAGGTGTGATGATAAATGTTGTTAGTGCATATGCCTCGCAAGTTCGGTGTGCAATGGACGAGAAAGAAGATTTTTGGAGTGAGTTGGAAGAAGTGATGAACAGTGTACCCAAGGGACAGAAAGTGGTGATTGGAGCAGATTTCAATGGACATGTTGGTGAAGGGAACAGAGGAGACAAGGAGGTGATGGGTAGGTATGGTGTCAAGGAGAGGAATGAAGAAGGTCAGAGGATTGTGGATTTTGCCAAAAGGATGGACATGGCTGTGGTGAATACGTATTTTAAGAAGAGGGAGAAACATAGGGTGACGTGCAAGATTGGAGGAAGATGCACACAGGTAGATTACATCCTATGCAGAAGAGTCAATCTGAAGGAGATTGAAGACTGCAAAGTAGTGGCAGGGGAAAGTGTAGTTAAGCAGCATAGGATGATGAGGATGTCTGTAGGATGATGTTGGAGATCAAGAAGAGGAAGAGAGTGAGGGCAGAGCCAAGGATCAAATGGTGGAAGTTGAAAAACGAAGACTGCAAGGTTGACTTTAGGGAGGAGGTGAGACAGGCACTGGGTGGTAGTGAAGAATTAGGGTTAGGGAAACTACAGCAGATGTAGTAAGGGTGACAGCAAGAAGGGTACTTGGCGTGACATCTGGACAGAGGAAGGAGGAAAAGGAAACCTGGCGGTGGAATGGGGAAGTACAGGAGAGTATACAGAGGAATAGGATGGCAAAAAGAAGTGGGTTAGTCAGAGAGATGCAGAAAGTAGACAAGAGTACAAGGAGATGAGGCACAAGGTGAAGAGAGAGGTGGCGAAGGCTAAAGAAAATGCGTATGATGAGTTATATGAGAGGTTGGACACTACGGAGGGAGAAAAGGACCTGTACCGATTGGCTAGACTGAGGGACTGAGCTGGGAAAGATGTGCAGCAGGTTAGGGTAATAAAGGATAAAGATGGAAATGTACTCACAAGCGAGGAGAGTGTGTTGAGCAGATGGAAAGAGTACTTTGAGAGGCTGATGAATGAAGAGAACGAGAGAGAGAAGAGGTTGGGTGAGGTTGAGATAGTGAATCAGGAAGTGCAACGGATTAGCAAGGAGGAAGTAAGGACAGCTATGAAGAATGGAAAAGCTCCAGATGCCATACCTGTGGAAGCATGGAGGTGTTTAGGAGAGATGGAAGTGGAGTTTTTAACCAGATTGTTTAATGGAATCTTGGAAAGTCAGAGGATGTCTGAGGAGTGGAGAAGAAGTGTACTGGTCCCGATATTTAAGAATAAGGGGGATGTGCAGGACTGTAGTAACTACAGGAGGATAAAATTGATGAGCCACAGCATAAAGTTATGGGAAAGAGTAGTGGAAGCTAGGTTAAGAAGTGAGGTGATGATTAGTGAGCAGCAGTATGCTTTCATGCCAAGAAAGAGCACCACAGATGTGATGTTTGCTCTGAGGGTGTTGATGGAGAAGTATAGAGAAGGCCAGAAGGAGTTGCATTGGGTCTTCGTGGACCTGGAGAAAGCATATGACAGGGTGCCTCGAGAGGAGTTGTGGTATTGTATGAGGAAGTCAGGAGTGACAGAGAAGTATGTAAGAGTTGTACAGGATATGTACGAGGGAAATGTGACTATGGTGAGGTATGCGGTAGAAGTGACGGATGCATTCAAGGTGGAGGTGGGATTACATCAGGGATCAGCTCTGAGCCCTTTCTTATTTGCAATGGTGATGGACAGGTTGACAGACGAGATTAGACAGGAGTCCCTGTGGACTTTGATGTTTGCTGATGACATTGTGATCTGTAGAAATAGTAGGGAGCAGGTTGAAGAGACCCTGGAGAGGTAGAGATGTGCTCTAGAGAGGAAATGAATGAAGGTCAGTAGGAACAAGACAGAATACATCTGTGTAAATGAGAGGGAGGTCAGTGGAATGGTGAGGATGCAAGGAGTACAGTTGGCGAAGGTGGATGAGTTTAAATACTTGGGATCATCAATACAGAGTAATGGGGATTGTAGAAGAGAGGTGAAGAAGAGAGTGCAGGCAGGGTGGAATGGGTGGAGAAGAGTGTCAGGAGTAATTTGTGACAGACGGATATCAGCAAGAGTGAAAGGGAAGGTCTACAGGACGGTAGTGAGACCAGCTAAGTTATGTGGGTTGGAGACGGTGGCACTGACCAGAAAGCAGGAGACAGAGCTGGAGGTGGCAGAGTTAAAGATGCTAAGATTTGCATTGGGTGTGACGAGGATGGACAGGATTAGAAAAGAGTACATTAGAGGGTCAGCTCAGGTTGGATGGTTGGGAGACAAAGTCAGAGAGGAGAGATTGCTTTGGTTTGGACATGTGCAGAGGAGAGATGCTGAGTATATTGAGAGAAGGATGCTAAGGATAGAGTTGCCAGGCAAGAGAAAAAGAGGAAGGCCTAAGAGAAGGTTTATGGATGTGGTGAGAGAGGACATGCAGGTGACGGGTGTAACAAAACAAGATGCAGAGGACAGAAAGATATAGAAGAAGATGATCCGCTGTTGCAATCCCTAACGGGAGCAGCCGAAAGAAGAAGAAGAAGGATTGTAAATTAGCCCAGGATTGCTCTGTAATTGACCGTCACCCTATCTAATGTTCTTTATTACTATACATGCATCCAGTGCTGCTGGAACAGGATCTGGCACCCCATGACATCGAATTTGATTAAGTACATTTGAGAATTATTTGTGTTTGTTATATGCTGTATTTTATGTTATACTAGCTGTTCCCTACGGTTCTGCCCATGTAGTAATGAAACAGGACAAACTTTAAAAATCAATAAACATAAAGGTATTGCTAGCTAAGCGGAGGCAAGTTACGCTCCAAAACACAGTGGTATACCGACTCCCCACTCCTGATGCCACGCTTCCCTCTCCTCTCTGCCCACAGCCTCTGTCTCAGATTAGCGCGAATATCCTACAAGCGAACTATGATTCTTACCGTGATGGGAGAAGTTGCAAAATCAACTGGAATGTTCAAGCAAATTCTGGCGCCTGAGTGAGTAGGGCCCTGTCCCCCTCCCCTTGGCACGCTGCATGTCTCTTGGATTTGTGCAAATAAATTGGTACCGCAAGCGAACTATGATACTTAGCACAATGAGAGAAGTCGCAAAATCAGCCGAAATGTTCAAGCAAATTATAGAAAAAAACACAATCTAAATCTGTTACGTAGTTCTTTCGTGAAAAGCGGGCAGACATACAGGCAGACGCAAGAGTTTATATATATTGAGATGATGTGTTTTGTGAAATGTATGTTGTACTGAGTGCAAGTCTAAGTAAAAAATGTTGATGCCTTAGCCATACCTGAAAAGACCAAAAATAAACAGTACAAAAAAATAGATATTTTTTCTTACAGCAATGATAATAATGCATTGTGACCTGCATCCCATATGACACAAAAGCACAGCAAATTTTGATTATTCAAGTTCTGAGGTACATGGTTAAGAGGTATTGGTGGAAAAAAGCAGGGAATTGTAGGATTTTTTAGGGTATTTCTTAAAGAAAATAGATAATGTGGGAAAATTTAAATTGTGACAATATCAATTTTTCCAGAACAGAGGTGGTTAAACTGAGTTCTATATATTATTTAGATTCTCATCATTCACTGTTTTTTGAAAACTGGAACTGGCCCACAGATAGACATGGTTAAAAGCAGCACAGCACTGTCGTAAAGCAGGGACAAAAAGAAAAAAGGTGTTTGAAGTTTTTGAGCGCTATACTTCAAATATTGGGTTTCTGGAAGCACCTACTTTTATATTGCTGTGAGAACATGGATCAGTTGATCTTTATTGCATAAGTTTATCTACACCTCTATAATTTCATAAATAAGTATAATATTGTTTAGAAAAAACATGTAAGCTGAAGCACCATCTTAGTTTGATTGCATTCGATATTCATTAGCAATATCATTTACCATGGCATGGTAAACCATTAATTAATGCTACTGCCTCAAAGCTCCAGGAGATTGGGGTTAAACCTGGCACTGGCACTGTCTGTGTGGAAATTGCAGTCTCACCCCATGACTGTGTGGGTGTTTCTCCAAATATTCAAGTTTTCATAAGTCTGAAAGATGTACATGTGTAGGTATAATAGGCTGTACTATACTAAACTGACCCTAAGTGAGTGAGTGAGTGTGACTACGAGTGTGACTGGACTGGACCCCTATCCACAACAGGATTCTGTCATTCTCCTGACACTGCTGCGATAAATTATTAACGGAATGATCATTAATATAATTTCTAAATCAATGTATACATTTTCTCATAGACTTGCATTTCATCATTTCAAAATTGAGGCGTGTATGGAAAATAAAATTAACTTATTCAGACTTACTGTGGTGGGCTGGCGCCCTGCCCAGGGTTTGTTTCCTGCCTTACGCCCTGTGTTGACTGGGATTGGCTCCAGCAGACCCCCGTGACCCTGTAGTTAGGATATAGTGGGTTGGATAATGGATGGATGGATATTCAGACTTATAACAAAGGTATGGGGAGGTTCATGAGAGAGAGCGGAGTACCATAGAAGTATGCGAATATTGTCCAGGATATGTATGAGGGATTGAGGACTCCGGTATAAAGCAGCATTGGGGTAACAGACAAGATCCCAGTTAGAGTAGGTCTGCACCAGGAATCTTCTGTAAGTCCTTACCTCTTTGATCTTGTTATGGATTTGTTGAGTCATCAGATAAAAGACCAATCCCCCTGGTGCATGTTATTTACTATTAACATTGTGTAGTGCAGCACCAGAAAGTGAAATTGGGGAGGAAGTTTTAACAATAGAGAAGAACTTTGGAAGTTAAAGGACTGAAGATAAATAAGAAGAAGGCAGAATATATGATGTTTAATCATGATCAGGATTCAGATGTTAGCCTGCAGGGAGAGCTACTGAAAGAGTGGATAAATTTAAATATCTAGGACAGGGGGTGTCCAACTCTGGTCCTGGTGGGCCACAGTGGCTGCAGGTTTTCATTCTAACCATCTTATTAATTAGTGTTGCTGATTAACTTGTTTTGCCTTAGTTTTAATTGACATTACTCAGACCATTTAGTCGTTTCTTTTTCCTTAATGAGCAGTCAAACAATAATGAGACAAAAAACAAGCCTCCACATGACCAGCTAACCTGAAAATAAAAAAGGTGAATGTCTCAGTCATGTTGGTCTGCTCAGGTCATCAAAACATCTTGACAGTGGTCTTAGAAAAAACAGAAAATCAACCCTCTGCTGTGGCAGAATGAGAGCAGCAACAAGTCATGATATTCAATAATGGCTTTAATTAACAGCAAGAATTGGCTTCTCATTAAGAAACTTTTGGGAGTGAAATTGGATGGAGTTTGACGTTCCAAATTTAGCTGGTCATCTGTTGCTTTGTTTCACATCTCCTTTCTGCTTGGCTGCCATTTAATGAATAAATGAATCAATTCAGAGGACTGAAGCCTTAAAATAGGGCTATTAAAATGAAGAGGAAAGGAGTTAATTAGCAGTAAAAACTGCTCGCTGATTAGGAAAAGGGTTAGAATGAAAAACTGCAGCCACTGTGGCCCACCAGGACCGGAGTTGGACACCCCTAATCTAGAATCAATGGTAGCTCAAGATGGAAAATTAGATGCAGAGGTAATCCACAGATTGCAGTGTAGATGGAACAGTTGGAAGAAGGTATCAGTACTGTGTAATCGAAGAATTAAGGCAAAGTTTAAAGGTGAGGTTTTTAAGATTGTAAGACCTGGTATGACCTGCAATGATGTATGGAACTGAGACATGGGCAGTAAAGGGAGCGCAGGAGAAGAAGTTAGATGTGGCAGAAATGAGAATGATGACATGGATGTGTGGAGATACAAAAAATGACACTATAAGAAATGAGTACAACAAAAGGGAGGGACATCTAAGAAATTCTAGAAAAGTAGGCTGAAGTAGACATGTGATAATGAGACACAATGAATATATGGGCAAAAAAGAGTGATCGGAATAGAAGGACAGGGGAAGAGAAACAGAGGAAGACCAAAGTGAAGGTGGATGGATAGAGTAAAAGAAGATCTGAAGGGAAAGGGTTTGAGTGTGGAGGAGGTGCAGGACCAAGCTGTTGGAAGAAGTTTGATCAAGCACATAGACCCCACAATGAAGTGGTTAAAAATGAAGAGGAAGAAAAAGAAGAAGATGACTTATAACAATGGCACTACTGTTTACAGATCATTGGTTGCCAATCATCAGGGTCTTTGTCTGATGACTGCCAGTGAACATTTCCACTTTCAACTTCTTACAAGGTGACTATACTACTTGGTCTTCATGTTAAATATTTCTGCAAGGAGCACCATTTCTGTGTACGTTATAGGTATTAATGTGACCATTCAATTGGGCATACAGGAGCTAAATTAAAGAGAACAAAAAAAATAATGGCTGCTGTAAAAGCCAGCAGGATTATATATCTGTCAATTTCCTTCATAGCATGGAAGTTATTGACCTGGATGAGGAGAAATCATCCATTCTGACTCTGCTTACTGATTTGTCGTCGTGTTTGCTCACCTTCATGTCAAAGTAAAAGAAAATCCAGTTAGTTTGACATTGCAATCAGATGGAAAGCTCTCCAGAAAATTTGGAGAGCATAAGAGTCACTGGTGCCAGTGTGCTTACACACCAGAACCAGTCCTTAAATTGAAATAAATATGGTTTGCATCTTGGATCCCAGCCCATCTTCAATTACTTTGTGTTTTCTTTTACACCAACAAATTTTATGCATAGTTTTGAATAAATTCTATTAATAAGAGCTTGTAGTTTAATCTCTGCCTTATAACTGAAATTCTATTGTCTAATTTGTAAATAAATATTATACTATGCAATAGTATGTACTGTATTATGTAAAAGAGCATAGTAATGTTACTTACTGTATTATAGACATTATAATTTTGTAAAAGCTAGATCTTTGTAATAATTCTATTATTCATTATTATAATTCTGACAAAAAGAACCAGGCTAATGAATAAATATTAATTGAATTTTAATGCCGTTTAAGACACTTTCAGCTCCTGCTGGTAGGATTCCTGAAAGGTCTTATTGTTAATTTAATTAGATACAGCATTCTCCTTAAATAAACTTTACTAAGAGGTGTTGTGAGTCACATATTGTTTTATAGAGAACGTTACACAGAACTGAAAGGAATTTCATTTCCATGTACATTATGGTAACACTGCTATGTGAGATCCCAACAAAAGAATTATAACTTAAAATTTTATTTTTCTGTATCTAATACGTCAATAAAATACTCTTTATTTTATATTTCAACTATTAAAGTCAACACCTCTGGAGGCCACTTTACAGATCACACAGAAGCCGGTTCCAGACTGTAAGAATCCAACCAGTGAGAAAAGTTCAAGGAAATCTGTGTTAAGTTAATTACAATTTATCTGAATCCAATTCTGTGAGTACTGGGCAGCTCATCAGCTGATCTGTTTTTAATCTAAACTATGAACACAATTTTCAAAACACACATATTGCATTCTAGTGAACGTTTGGTTTCACACTAGTGATTACTGCTGCCTCCTCACAGGTACAGGGGACCAGGGTAGACTACTCAGCCCACTTGCTGTTTGTGTAAAGTCCGTCCTCTCTGGCATCAAGTAGGTTATCCCAAAAATGTACATTTTAGACTGTTTGGCGTATTTAAATTGGTCTATTATGAGTGTTTACAACAATGGACTGGCAATACAGGAATGGTCCCTATTTTGCTGCCATGGTTTGGAAATGGATGGATGGATTTTGGCAGCATGGATACTTTTACCCTGAAAATATGAAACTGAACAGATGCATACATAAGCTGTTTTAAAGTTGATGAGTTCTGATTAAGAGTTGTGTTATTCTGAAATTGTATTTGTTTCAAGTAGCAAATGTATAGTCGTGTTCATTAAAAAAAAAAAACTACTGGAAAAGTGAAACACTTAAGATATCTTGTATGGCATCTGTCCCAGAAGGTAGGTGTTAACAAAGAAATTCTACATAGCCTGAAATCTGCTGCTTTTGGTTAGCTAAATATACAAGTGTCTGATGATTTTCGATTAGGACTGGAGCCCAGATTATGGCCTACTTTGCTGTACAAAAATGAAACTTGGACAATGTACAGGAAGCACCTCAAAGCTTTAGAGACATACAGTACCACCTACGCTGCCACTGGAAGATCCTGTATATGTAAGTGGGAGGACCAGCACACAAACAATATATTTAAATTGTTATTCTATTCATGAAATTTTCCTATTGTTATTTATCTGGTCTGTAAAGAGCTGCATTCTGGGCAGTATAAAGCCAAAGTGATTGAATTGCTTAGTGCCCATTTGATGGAGGTCCATCATGGCAGTGATTTCAGTATAAGATCATTCACCTTAATATGTGTATGTTGTACCAGAAATGTAAGACAGATATTCATCTACTACATCAGTGATAGAGAGTGCTGTAGAAATGAGCAAATGGCACAAGGCCAGTGTCACTTGCACCAATAAATTCAGGGATAGCTTCTCCAGCATGCCCAAGTTGCTGAACAGTATAATTCTTGCAAATACATAGTGTATATAATTGTATCGTATATATATATATACTGGGAGATTCACTTGAAAGAGGCCCCGAATATTCTGTTGTAACTCCCGGTAGGATGAAGCAATCTGAACCAAAAAAAATATGCTATATACCTTGACATATCAATTGCATCACATACGATCCTGGAAGTGGTTTCCGTTTTCTGCCTGACACATTTTGATACGGCACGCCATGTTCCTGAACGTATGGGGAGGAATAACAGCAATTTTACGTTATATATTTTCCTTCAAATCTTCCACAGTGCAAGGCTTGTCCCGATAGACTTTCCCTTTGAGCATACCCCAAAGGAAGAAGTCTGGTGGTGTCAGATCTGGAGACTGTGTTGGCCAAAGCCCCTTTGAAATTACTCAATTGCCAAAGAAGGACTCAATTTCTGCCTTACTTCTTGCCGATGTGAAACATTGCGCCATCTTGCTGGAAGTAACCTTCTGTTAACTCACAATCATCCAGTTGATATCTTTAACAAATTGGTGACCCAATAGGTTTGCACCATGGCGACGCGCTGCTAAATACTGCACACCACCATCCTGATGAGAAGTCAAGTGACTGAGTGAAAGGGTGCGGGTGGTATGCACCCAGAAGTTGCAAACGGAGGTTAAACGTCGCAACGGCTGTCCGGCGCCTACCTCATTGCTCCGACGCAGGGGCATCCTGGCTTGTTCGAAGCTCCATATACTGAGGAGCATATTGCATATTGTTTTGTTCAGAGGAGCGAGAGGTATTACAGAATAGTCAGGTCTTCTTTTGAGTGAATCTCCCTGTATGTATATATATTATATATATATATAATATACAAGGGGGTACCCAAAAATAAATGGAATCTGTACCTGATGCGCAATCTATTTATTTGTAAATTTCACTGCTAGGTATAGCATACTTACAGTATTCTGTGGCAGTCTGCCAAGTGGCGTTGCTCTGTATTGTTTGTATGCCATTCCATGTTGTTTTTTCTTGGTGCTTACTAAAAGTATTGTACGATTTTTGTGATGGGTGATAATTAAGAACAGTGAGTCTGCATTAAATGTTGTTTTCTCTTAGGGAAAACAGATGCTGAAACCATAGTGATACTTGAAACTGCTATTTAAGAGGAAGTAAAACACAGGTCTAAGGGTGGTTTTTGCATTTCAAGTGAGGGGAAATATCACTTGAAGACCAACCATGATCTGTCCGACCTTCCACAATTAGGAATGACGAAAATCTTGAAAAAGTTTGCAGTGCAATTTACAAAGATCATCGTCAGACTATTTCTGAAATGATTTCTGAAATGATTTGTGTGTCTTGGAGTTCTTGCCACCTTCCCTACTCGCCTGATCTTGCTCTGTGTTAAAAAAATGCTTTAGCTGCCTCACATTTTTATGCAATCGTTTTGTTCACCCCACTGAATTAAAGCTGAAAGTCTGCACTTCAACTGCATCTGAGTTGTTTCATTTAAAATTCATTGTGGTAATGTACAGAAGGCGGCACGGTGGCGCAGTGGGTAGCGCTGCTGCCTCGCAGTTGGGAGACCTGGGGACCTGGGTTCGCTTCCCGGGTCCTCCCTGCGTGGAGTTTGCATGTTCTCCCCGTGTCTGTGTGGGTTTCCTCCAGGCGCTCCGGTTTCCTCCCACAGTCCAAAGACATGCAGGTTAGGTGGATTGGCGATTCTAAATTGGCCCTAGTGTGTGCTTGGTGTGTTTGTGTGTGTCCTGCGGTGGGTTGGCACCCTGCCCGGGATTGGTTCCTGCCTTGTGCCCTGTGTTGGCTGGGATTGGCTCCAGCAGACCCCCATGACCCTGTGTTTGGATTCAGCGGGTTGGAAAATGGATGGATGGATGGATAATGTACAGAACCAAAATTAGAAAAAAGTTGTCTCTGTCCAAATATTTATGGACGTAACTGTATAGCAAATGAGGAAGGAGAGGGGTAGGTTGGTGTAAGAGGGGTAGATTAGTAAGGTGGGGTGCAGAAGTAGTTGGTCTTAGTGTCTTTTTTAATATTTGGATGTTATTCTTTTTAAGGTTGCATAGCTGGGTTCATGTCAAAGTGCCTGTTGATGGCATTTTCATTTGATAGCCATGATTCAACCAGCTCTCTGGCACTTTTAATATTAGCCCTGAATCTTACTTGCACTGTGTCACAGTTAAATGTGTGTCCGGTTGAATTGGCATGTGTATATATCAGAGACTGTGGGTCCTTCTTTCTGACGCATTGAGATATTCTTATATACATGTTGCGAATGTTTTAGATGTTTGTCCCATGTGTACAACTGGGACTGCATGGTATACTGTGTTTCGTGTCTCTGCTGTAGATTTCTTGCTTTTGCAATTGAAATGAACTGTCAGCAGAGTGTTTGCTGGTTTATGCCCTACTTTAATGCCTGATCTGGAGAGAATATGCACTGTGGTTTCTGATATGCCACAGTAATAAGACTGTACCAGGTAAAATGGGAGATCGAGTTGGTGCCAATTGTTTGCAGAGGTCTGGGGAGTCTCCTATGTAAGTATTGTTTGATAAATGTGTACCTTCTCTCCAGAACACCACTTACATTAGGTGGGTACTTGTTCTTCTGATGCAATTAACTTCTCTGTTATTGACATTATCATCTTTGCAGACAATTTAATTTAAAGCAAGTTGGTAGGCCCCAATAAATCAAGTGTGTTTGTGTGTCCAATTCTAATTAGTTTGGAATTAGCTTGTATTGTGGTACACTCTCCAGCATGCATTTATTTGGAGAAGCAACCATGCTACGGCTTTCTCATGTAAAATGGTCCATCACCCAAATAACACTCTTTAAGTTGTTATCCTATGGTTGATGGAGGAGTGCTGCTGAAAGAGGCCACCTGAAATGACTTGTACATAGTAACAGATCTTCCGCAGGTAGTCTATCAACACCCAAGCACAGCAGTGGTACTGACAAAGGCATTTCAGAAAACACAGAAAAGTAGTTGAGAATTTCCGGGTTCTTTAGAGTATATACAGCTCTTTTTTTCAAGAAAGAACCTGAAATGTGCAACCTAAGACATGCTCCCTAATAAGGAGACTGTAAGAAAAACAGAAAGGAGGCCTGGGATCTGCCCCCAACAATTAAGGGTTATAAAAGAGGAAGCCATGGAGAAAAGGACAGTTTCACTGTCTTCAATGTATGAGGCTGCTCCAGGCACCTCAAAAGGGACATTAAAACTGCCCTATAACCTTTGAATACTTACACATTGCCTGCCAAGTATTAATAAATATTGCCAGATTAAGGATTAAAGAATTTCATCCGAAGCCACATTATCTGGCTTGCCAGACATTCCCTAATGTTTACATATTTTACACTCCACACCTGAACTATCTGGCCATTGTTATATTTGTAATCACAGTCATTATTTTAGTGGTGAAATATCAAAATCACCCTTTTGACCAGTAGTGTTCAACCAGAAAGTACTGAGTACTTTCAAGGAAGCCACTTTTTCTTTTCTTCATTATCTCAAGTCACATTCTTCTATAACTCTGCTATTGGTCTCCTTGTGCTTGGTTCCAAGCCAAGTCTTGTTTTGCTTAGGATTTCAGTCTCCATCACCTGTTTGAAGACATATTAATTTATGGAATAGTTTTGATGCTTAATCTCCTTCAATTGCTTCCTTGTCCATATTCCAAACATGTAATATCTTCAAATTTCTCTAATTTTTCTTGATTTTGTCTTTTTAGTGATTTCTTAGTTTCAGAACACATTTGATCATGGCAATTTGACTCTTTTCTAAAGTATGTACAAACTTTTACCCACTATGCTATTCAATTCATTTTCTAATCCATTCTTTTTTGCTACACTGTGAATATGCTCTCACGACTTATACATTGCTATTTGTGTTCCTATTCTGGTTTCAATCAACACCTACACTTTCATGGCTGCTTTTAACAATACCTCTTCCCATTTTATATTAAGCTTTGTCGTGCTTATCACCTACCTTCATGTCAAACTGACATGAACCATTTCCACATAACTCACTTTAAAGCATCTGTTATTATTACTTGACTTGCACTATACACTGTAAGGGTCAGCAGTATTTTATGAGGATCTTCAGAGGTGAGATGCAAGGGTACACTGCCTCGAAAGACAGAAGACCTTAAGTTTCAATAAGTCTCTCCCTAGCTGCATTGTTGCTAATGTTACTGTTAGATATCCCAAAACCCACAAACAAAATTGAGAAATACAGTTGCTGCATTCTTCATTAATGGAATACTTAACCAAGAATTACTTCCTATCCCAAACGGGGTGATACCAGAAGTGCTTCTGATGGGTGGCCTCCTTAACCTCAGTTACCAAGGTTAGAACCAGAAGTAAAGCAGAGGCAAGATTACTCATGCCAAGGAGGAAGAGAAGGCCAGAAAAAGGGAAAGCAGCTGAGGTTGGAGGTAGGGAGAAGACTAATACTTTAGGCAGGAGAAAGCATCAGTTCGGTGTCAGGAAGAATATTCTTGTTTAGTCAAGCCCACAAGGGGCATAGTTGGGGTACTTACTTTTAAGTATTTCCCTTTTTCCCACCTTCCATTATATTCTTCAATTTGTACTTTGATTTACATAACAAATACAATATTTATTAGAATTCTGTTCTTGTCTTGTTTTGATCAAGGTTTGCTCAAGATCATCCTTACAGACAACAACATTCATTTTAAAGTTATCATCCAATGTAGATAACTCATATTCCCCATACCTTAGAAAACCTTGAACATCAGAAGCAAATGTTACTGAATGATATCAAAAACAGGACAGTGACCAAATAAAATGTAAAAATGAAAAACTCATTTAATTCAAAGCTACTTTTATGACAAATCATGAGTATATAGAATATTATTATTTAACTTCATCAACCTCTCAAAGTTGAAGAACCCGACATTGTGCTGGCAGAGTTTGAGCACTCATGTTGTCTGTTTTAACATTTCTGCCTGTTAATGATAAACATTTACAGATAAAGGAGTTCAGTGTGGTTCCATTAACCCTTCATGGTGGTTTGTATGAAGCGGTATATCGTGAGTCTGAATGTAGAAGCTTCAGAGGTTAACTGGATTCAAAGTCACATGTGATCGGATTCGCTTTCTTTCCTCCCTCATAGTGTTTGATCACCTTCATTTTTGTGTCGAGGTCAATTGCTTTTTTGCTGTAATTGTAAGACAAATGTAAATGAATGTGGTCAAAACCGTTGCAGGTAATAAAATGAGATTGAGATGAACGAGTCACAGCATACAGAGCTGGTATGGCGAAAACTGTTGTTTGCCTGTGAGACACAGTAGTGGTCGTAAGTCAAATGCTCATAAGACGCATAGGTCATAAGTCGATGACTACCTGCATGTGTATATATATATATATATATATATATATATATATATATATTGTGAAGAAGGAAGGGGGTCGCTCCTCCAAAAACCCCTTCCTTCAACACTGATACAATGGGAGCAAATACAGTTTATACAGTTTGCCTCCTCTATGCTGCGCTAGCTGTTGGGCTGCTGCTGTGTCACGTGATGTATTTCTCATATGGCGCTTCGTATATTTAAAAGCCTGTACAGCACCTGTCCTTTTTGGCTCTTTGCTTGGTCTCTCTCTCCTCCTACAGACATCCTCTGCTCCTGTTGGGGTTCCCGCTCCTGACACACACCGCTATGATGAGGAAGATGTTTTTGCATTTTTTTAATTGAGAGATGGAACTGTCACCTATGTCTTCACATGGAGTTTGTTTTACTTTTGAAAGAGACATATGTTCGTTTGAAGTGTTTGAATAAAGTTCCTGTCTCTACAATCTCCTGTGTTTCTGTGCAAATCTGTGACCCAAGTGTGACAATATATATACTGATCAAAAAAATTAAAGAAACAATTTATAATCAAAGTATAGTAATAAGTCAATGAAACTTCTGGGATATTGATCTGGTCAGTTAAGTTGCAGAGATTGTTGTTAATCAATTTCAGCTGCTTTAGTGTTAATGAAATTAGCAACAGGTGCACTACAGGGGCAACAATGAGATGACCCCCAAAACAGAGAATGGTTTAACAAGTGGAGGCCACTAACATTTTCCCTCCTCATCTTTTCTGACTGTTTTTTCACTGGTTTTGCATTTGGCTACTTTTAGTGTCACTATCGGTAGCATGAGGCGATACCTGGACCGTACAGAGGTTGCACAGGTAGTCCACCTTCTCCAGGATGGCACATCAATATGTTCCATTGCCAGAAAATTTACTGTGTCTGCCAGCACAGTCTCAAGGGCATGGAGGAGATTCCAGGAGACAGGTAGTTACTCTAGGTGAGCTGGACAGGGCTATAGAAAGTCCTTAACCTATCAGCAGGACCAGTATCTGCTCCTCTGGGCAAGGAGGAACAGGATGAGTGCTGCCAAAGCCCTACAAAATGGCCTCTAGCAGGCCACTGGTGTGAATGTTTCTGACCAAACAATCAGAAACAGACTGATAGCCCGATGTCCTCTAGTGGGCCCTTGTGCTCACTGCCCAGCATTGTGGAGCTCGATTGGCATTTGTCATAGAATACCAGAACTGGCAGGTCCACCACTGGCACCCTGTGCTTTTCACAGATGAGAGCAGGTTCACCTTGAGCACATGTGACAGACATGAAAGGGTCTGAAGAAGCAGTGGAGAACGTCATGCTGCCTGTAACATTGTTCCGCATGACTAGTTTGGTGGTGTGTCAGTGATGGTCTGGGGAGGCATATCCATGGAGGGACGCATAGACCTCTACAGGGTAGACAACGGCACCTTGACTGCCATTAGGTATCGGGATGAAATCCTTGGACCCTTTGTCAAACCCTATACTGGTGCAGTGGATCCTGGGTTCCTCCTGGTGTACGACAATGCCCAGCCTCATGTGGCAAGAGTATGTAGGCAGCTCCTAGAGGATGAAGGAATTGATACCATTGACTGGCCCCCTCACTCGCCTGACCTAAATCCAATAGAACACCTCTGGGGCATTATGTTTTAGTCCATCTGACGCTGCCAGGTTGCACCTCAGACTGTCAAGGAGCTCAGTGATGCCCTGGTCCAGATCTGAGAGAAGATTCCTCAGGACCCCATCCGTTGTCTCATTAGGAGCATGCTCCAACGTTGTCAGGCATGCATACAAGCACACAGGAGCCATACAAACTACTGAGTACAATTTGGAGTTGCTGCAATGAAATTTCTGCAAAATGGACTAGCCTGCCACATAATTTATTCATTTTGATCTTTGGGGTGTCTTTGAATTCAGCCCTCTGTAGGTTGATAATTTTCATTTCCATCAAACGATGTGACATCCTTTAGTTCATAACACATTACCCAGTCCATATATATGCAAACAGTAACTTTTTTAGGTATTCTTCCTAATGGTGAATTGATCACAAAATAGCCTGACTTTGTCCTTACCTGGCTGAAATGACAGGGTAGAGTTGCTGGTGCATAGTGTCATTGATGTGTTCCATATAGTAAATTGGCTAATGATGAAGCTTAACTCCGCAATAGTCATTCCGTCTCATGCTGCAACAACTCAATTATGAAATTACTGAGCTATGATCTCGTGACTGGTGAGGCTACCACCTTGAGCTGAATGCACTAACGTGTTACTTCATTCATTTCAGGATTTTCCTATGCTTTCAGAAACTGGTATTATTCCAAATATACATCCAAATATTCTGTGGCATTCCAATACTGCTCTAAATATATCACAGTACTCAGAAAGTGCATTGAAAACTCCTCACACCCCATCGCACCACCACAAACAGCCTGCACATATGCCACTCAGCACTCAGATAAGTTTCAGCATTTACTGGTTCTCCCATTATCAGAATACAAAATGTAGCAGATCAGGTGCTGTTTTTTCAGTCCTCCAACACCTAGAGCTGGTGCTTCTGAACATTATCTATTTCCATATGCCTCTTCATCAATACTGTTGTACTGTAGGCCACCCTGTTAATTGTACAGGTTGCATCATTTCAGTATGTATGTTATCCATATTTGTACTATTTTCAAAGCTTTTCACTTCCTCCAAATAATATCAAATTGAAACTTGAAGGTATGTAAAATTCTACTCTCCACTACACTACTTGGTAATTCATTCCATGTGTCTATGGTTCTCTGTGCGAAGGAACACTTTCTAACATTTGTGTGAAACCTGCCCCATACAGTTTTCCAACCATGCCCCCTTGTTCTTTTTGCAGAACTTATTTTAAAGCAACAGCTAGGACCCACTGTACTAATTTCTTTCATGTGACCTCCTAACCTCTGTTCAGCTCCTTCAGTCTCTCCTCATAGCTTCCACATCTTATTCCTAGAAATAGCCTAGTCACGCTTCTCTGGATATCTCCAGTGTTAGTATGAATTTTTTGTTATATGGACACCATAATTGCACAGCTATCTAGTTGAAGCCATACTGGTTCATTTCTGTGTATATCAACAATAGCCTTGATTGATTTGTACTCCACACAATGTAATATATATCTTAACATTCTATTAGCCTTCTTGATTGCTTCCATATACTATCTGGAAGTAGATAGTGTCGAGTCCTATTTGACTACTAGTGAGTCCTAGGTCCTTCACAATAAGGTGTATTTTCAAGTTTCAACCCTCCCATTTTGTATTCAAATGTAATATTTCTACTTCCTACATATACTACCTTGCATTTACTTACATTAAATTTAATCAGCCATAAATCTGCCCAAGCCTGTACCCTGTCCAAGTCTCTCTGTAACAACTTAGCTTATTCTGCATTATTAGTCCTTCCATCTAGTTTGCTAATTTAGCTCATTCACCTCAATTGCACACTCTTGTGAAAGAAGTTGGGATGAATTTTCTTTATTGCTGCATTATTATTCTTTCTTTCAAATTATATTGTCTTATTCTCATTTTTAATGGGTGCAACCATTTGGTAACATTTTGCTGTTAGTGACAATGTGCATTGTTAACTATGTGCATCACGTGTGACGTCATCAACTGCCAGCTGTTTAAGATTGTTGTATGCAATACTTGACATAAGTACTGTTAGGTTATTAATAAACAAACCATAAATCTGATGTGCATTATTATATATAAGGAAAGAATTTGTATTTATTGGTTAGGAATTTTGGCAACATTTTTTCAGTCTTGTTTTTTGCTTTAATTTTAAAGACTCTAAAAACTTTGCATTTCACAGCCCTTGCTACATTACTCTGTCCAAATGCATTGGGCAACCAAGCTTTACTCCACTGGCTATAATATGCACATTTGTACTGTACATACTGTATATTCTCTTTGGGACATATCTACCTACCAAATGCTTTGGCTGAACTTAAGGACTCTCCTACAAATTAAGACATCGCTTACACAGGAAGGGCAGATGGACTAATTTAAGCATATTGTTCCTGCATGTAGTATCCCAGAATTTTTAGTTTTATCTTTTTATCTTTCTATCCTGAAGAATTAATTTTTTGATAAAATGTGTTCTTGTTTTGATTTGGATTTTTATCCTTATCATTTAATCATTGACAATGATGTCACTTGACCTCCATTCTGGAATGGCTTTTTGTTGCTGGTGCCATCCATTTGTGCTTAGTTTTATTGGCCATGGCCATGTTGTTTATACCCATACTGCCCTGCTGCTGGGCACATGATCGCCGTATTTGCGTTCTGCAGGGCTGGCATACACACGCTACTTAATATTGCAGTAAGCACATTGTGAGCTCTGAATTCTGTTAAAAAGAAAAAAAAAGTAGTATTATTTTTGGCTCATTTAAAGTTGTTTGGTTTGGCTTAGCCTTTTGGTTTTCAACGACAGTTTTACGTCGCCTTTGTTGTTGTGTTTCTTTTTAGTCTCAACAACATCTTCGCTCAATCACACCCTTAGTCTGCATTATTATTTTAATTTTCTCAAGTTAAGAGGAAGTTTCTGAACTCCTTAAACATTTTGTATTTAGGTCTCTCCATTAATTTTTTTTACTTTGGTTTTAGGTCAGTTTTTTCAATTCCATGGTTTCCTTCCTTCCAGTTTTCTGAGTCTTGGTGCTTTATTTAAGAGTGTGTGTATCTGTCATTGCTTTTCCAGCATATTCCTAAAACACTTAGTTCACATCAAGATTTAGCAAATCAATATTGTACCTACTCTGATCAGTGTGTTCATTTTAAAGTATTCTTCAAATATGTATGCATAGGCTGAAGTTGTTATTTTCTTCAACCTTTTGCTGTGCCATTGTGCCTTGTTTACTTGAAATTAAATTAAACATACAAATTCTTTGTGCACCTAGGATGCTGTTATAGTCTCAAGAAGTAGTAGATGCAAAGGTGTGCATGAGACATTTTCAGGCACAATTAGGACATAGGATATATTCACAAATGTTGAAAGAAGTAATAATATTGCTGTGATACTGCATTCAATGAAGGTCACTCAAATTTTAACTTGAAATCACTCGTTATATGACAACACTTTTTATGGGGGTCTGTTGAGTTATGGGAAACTGAGAATTTGTGTACCTGAGATAACAGAATTAGTGTTTTCAGTTGTGTCTATCTTAGATTATCTCAGAACAGCATAAATCATACCCTTATAATTTAATGGTAGGGTTGGTCAGTTCCAGCGATTAGAAAACAAACCACTAGCATTTCCCTCTTTAATTAATAAAAGCCATACGGCGTACGGTTGTCACTTATGGACCGAGTAATTTATTTTAAGTGAGCTCAATTTTCAGATCCTTTTACATCACTGTCCAGTTTTATTGTTCACATGCTCCAGAATTTTACTAATCCTGCAATTATATGAATACTGAAAAATAATCAACGAAGCCTGATTAAATATGTTTAACAATTTTGCTGGGGAAAACTCGATTCACTTTTGAATAGCTGATGTTCACATATTTGTAATTATTTACCTGTATACCAACACCATAAGGTAAGGACTTGTGTGGAAAGTTAGCAGGATTGACACAGACATCTTCTTTTTTCATTTGTAAAAGTTGTCCTTGTGCAAAGGGGATGTACAATCTGTTTACTTTTGAGTAATTGATTCAGATGTTTTGGGAGATGTAGACATTTATAGCAGTACAGAACAGAATTTCTTTTAGAAATTAACTTTTGGCATGGGGGAGCTGTTGTCCTGGCTACTGCTGTGAAGCATTCGCTTTTACTCAGAATTAATTTTGAGCATATTGCTCTTTTGTCAGATAAGTTAGGTTTCATCAAGTTCTTCATTTACAAAAAATTCAGATGCTTAATATTATAGGCCATTTACTAAGATTGTCAGAATAAGAGGCTGCTTATCACCTAAACATTGCTTTACTTGTGCTTTGTGACCTATTGAAATATATTTAAGGATAAAGTTTATTTAGTCATGTTTACAAAGGAAAACATTGAAAATACAGTACTTTCTCACCTGCATCCAAAAATAAAAACACAAAGAGACAAACAAGTTGTTGTAGAATATACCTACTGGTGACACTTAGACATGTCTTCAAAGATGAGCCCAGGTGTGTCTGTGTCTACACATATTTGCTTGGCTGATGCTTTACAGATGCTTTTATCCAAAGTGACTTACAAAAGAGGTAAACATAGGCTAAGGCCTGTTTGTTCAGTAAATGTAGTAGGGCCGGTAACAAAAAGTTGATTGCCACAAATGAAAAAGATGTAATAACTAATAAATATACAATCAAGACTCATTTATGTTTCACTGTATAACCCCCCTTTCATTTTCTTGAAGAGTATTCTGATGTGAAGAGGGGGGCTGAATGCACCCCTAGAAGATGTGGTCGCTCCTCCGAAACCCCCTCTTAAACGCTGATACAATGGGAACAAATACAGTTTTTTTTTACCTCCTCTTTACTCCATTAGCTGCTAGCTTGCTGCTGCTGTGTTCCGTGATCTGCTTCTCACACAGCACTTCGTACATTTAAAAGCCTGTACAGCACCTGTCCTTTTGTCTCATTGACTTGTCTCTCTTCTCCCCTAGACATCCTCTGCTCCTGTTGGGTGTCCCACTCCCGAGGCACGCCCCTATGAAAAGGAAGATGATTTTCTATTCTTTTAATTGAGAGACGGAATTGTCCCCTCGGTCTACACACGCAGCTTGTTTTACTTCTGAAAGAGACATATGTTTGTTTGAAGTGTTTGAATAAAGTTCCTGTCTCTATAATCTCCTGTGTGTTTCTGTGCAATTCTGTGACCCACGCGCGACACTGAATTTCCAAAAGCTGTGCTTTTATTTCTTTAGTGCTCCACAGTTTTCTGTTTGCTCACACTTTGACAATTCTTTCTTTACTAATCATAAAGTCACAAAATTTCATATATTTACCGACAGTATGTGGCATCTTTTAGTGTCTGTGAGGATGTCAGCACATCCCAGTCAGTATGAGAGACGCACTCCTGCAGTTCTCCTATACTATCTCAGCCCCATTTCGGTGTTTTCTGTGTGGCTTGTTTTTCTTGTTTCAGTTTCTTCTTGTAGTTTGGTAGGAAGTGTAGAATGGCATAGTCAAAAGCAGCCATGGCTACTGTGCAATAGGAGGTGTACTGTATGTGCCAAAAATGTTTCCGTAGCATTTGTCCAGCTTGTTATCCTCTCTAGTGTTAATTGTGAGCTCACCCATCAAAAGTTTGCAGCTTTTGAATAGTTTCAAAAATCACTTCAGCCACAACTCCCACGTCAACATTATGCGGTACATAAACTTCATTAACAAAGATTTTCTTAAATTCATGCAACAGATAGATAGATAGATAGATAGATAGATAGATAGATAGATAGATAGATAGATAGATAGATAGATAGATAGATAGATAGATAGATAGATAGATAGATAGAAAAGGCACTATATAAAATAGATAGATAGATAGATAGATAGATAGATAGATAGATAGATAGATAGATAGATAGATAGATAGATAGATAGATAGATAGATAGATAGATAGATAGATAGATACTTTATTTATCTTGAGGGATCCCAAGTATGGATGAAGTCCAACAGTGAGATCATTATGCATAGCGCAGATGCATTTCTTTCAATGATATTATTATATGGGACCACCGATCTGCTTACCATAAGCTGAGTTTCTGTTCTGCTAGTTAGAGACAAATCCATCTCTTTCAGTGCCTATGTTTAAGTTGCCATTCTTAAACTAGGTCTCAGCTTTCACAGTACTTGTAAAGATGCCCTCAGCTTGACAATTTTTGCCTGTAAGGACTGAGTGTTGCTCATAATGATTGCTGGCAAAAGTTGTTAACCCCCCCACCCCCGACAACCCCCAAACCCCCCAGAGTGTCAGTCAAACACAAACTCCATCCATCTTAACCTTCTTATTCCTTCTTGGTCTTACTGATAGTAACATTTCCCGCTCAAGATATATACTGCTGGCCACCCATTGGGGATGGTCTGTGCAGGTAATGTGCCAAGTGTGCCGTTGAAATCCATAGGCAATAACAATCAAAATTAGGAAATTTGGACAAATATTTTTGTAAAGGATACAAAACAAATGATCTTAAAAATCAAAAACAAGCACAGAATACATAGAGTTACATAGAGTATGCTACAGTGCAAAGACTAATTTTTATAATGTATTTATCCAATTCATTGTCTCTGTATCCAATTTTGGAACAGGTGAATGTTTTCATTTTGATATTAACTAATTTTGCCAAATTTAATTTTGGGTGGTATGATGTAAACCTGGTTCCTCTATCCAATACAAGGTATTTTGGAGTGTGTATGTGTTTTCTATTTTATATTTGTTTGCTTTTGCAGTGCCTACATATTATCATTCATTCAGAAGATTATTAAATAAAAACAAGATTATAGCTGTTTTCTGTCACTGATTTCAGCAAAGATATTTCTTAGAGGTAAAACAATAAGAATTGTCAGTATATAGGCAAGGTTGCAATCAAAAAATAAAATAAAATGAGAGAAACTTTGTGTCAAAGGGCAAAACAAATAAAAATTCCAAGAAACAAGGCTGAAATGTTAAACTTTTATCCTTTCCCTTTCTACACTCTTGAATTCATTGTGTTCTTTAGCACATCCAAAGCTTGAACATCAGACTGTGTGCACAATGAAGTGTAAAAACATGGCCATGAGCTTGTTTCTCGCAACGGATGTCATAACCAACAGCAGTATGGTTGTTCCCATGAAATCAGCACACAAGACGGCACCAGCAGTGAAGGAAACAATTATCAAAATAAAAAGATGTTGACATCACTAATATAATGTTAAATTTGAATACAACACAGTGCACGTGCTAAAAGCTGATAAATACTAATTCAGAATATCCTCACATGATCTCAGGACATCCTGGACCTGAATGTCAGTAAATAAAGGAGTCTTTCCAGACAGGCAGGTAATTAAAGAAGGACATATCATGGTAGTAAACCGTTGAAGACAGCTGTTTCTTTGGATTGCCAGGTGTTGATGAGAACATCTTTAGCTGCTGGATCAAATAAGATCTGCTCTGAATAGATAGTTTTTGCTGCCTAGATAGAAAGGCTTACTCTATGTAATGTATATCACAGTGACTCTGAATGTGCACTGCTCCTCAGTGAATCGACAAAGCTGCTTCTCCACTCTAGCTGTATCTGTGCCTGTTGTTCTATGTGTAGCTTTGATGAGTAGTTAAAAAAATAAATGCTCCTCATGAATAATGTGATGGTCCTCACTTCTAAGAGTTTCTTGACTCTCTAGTTAGATACGCTTCATTAACCAAGTTGGTGCATGTGTGAGCCTATGCTCTACTCCTTGACCTTGCAGGAGAGTTGGGTCAAAATACTAAAAAGACTGCTGAATAATGTATATTTATATCTTTTTTTGTGAAATGTATTTTGGAAGTTATTATGTGTTTTATGTTTTCTACCTTTACTGATGTCAAGTGTGAAAAATGCATTCTGTTTGTGACATACACCAATGTAGCAGAATTTTGGAGCAGTTTCCTCATTTTCTTCTTTGGAGGTATGAAGAAATAGTGTTATGCAATGGATGCTTTACAAAACAAGCATATTTTTTTGAAGAAGGTGCATTCTATACATTGGTTCTCCTATTTTGTAAGCTGGAGTCACAAACATGAAAACAATTGTATTTGAGGCCTCCAAAAGACATACAAAAGCAGATCAAGAACTTCAATGGCCTACCCAGATGAGGCTCACGACAAGGCAAACAGTTACAAATACAACCTGCAGCCTAAAGAGGATGCCAAAATGGAGAGCTGGCTTAAAAGGTTCTAAAATAGCAAGAGATTCCCAAAAGATACCACAAATGCCTTACAAGAGAGAGAAACTGTGAAAACTGTGGCTTATAAAGACAATCACAAAATTTAAATTTACATCTTGCCTGAAGAAGGGGCCTGAGTTGCCTCGAAAGCTTGCATTTTGTAATCTTTTTAGTTAGCCAATAAAAGGTGTCATTTTGCTTGGCTTTTCTCTAACAAAAAGGAGAAAAATAAAACAAAATTTCAAAAGAGTAAAAATGATTTTTTCTAAAAAGACAATCCTAGGTGAAGAACAATCTTAAAAATAAAGGTGCCATAGTGGATGTTCAGAGCAATGCCATAGTACAACCAATTTTGGTTCCCAAAAAAACATTCACATGAAGGTTCCAGAAAGAAGCTTTATTTATTTAGATTTGTAACGTGCTACATTAAATGACCATGATTAGATGATAACAGATGTGTAAAACAGCAGTGGCTCATGATTTTAAAAGGACTCTTGCTACTATGGTATGTATGTAACATAGGCTAAGTCCAGGTTTCCTTAAACTTTTACTGTCCTGCTAGGTAGCCTACCATACATTAAAGACTTTTTTTCTGCATATTAGAACGTTTTTCAAAGCACAAAGAACCAGTTTCATATGCGGAATGAAATGTTGCTTTGTCAAGCAATAGTTCTTCAAGGAACCACACAACCCAGTAAAGAACCATAAAATTACGTTAAAGAACCAGTATTTTTAAGAGTGATGTTTCAATACATACATGACATGTCATTTTCTAACCATCTTAGACCAGGTCCTGGTTTGAAGCCTATCCCAGCTCACACAGGGCACAAGGCAGGAACCAAACCTGGGCAGGGTGCCAGTCCATCACAGGGTGAATACACACAGGCACACACACAAACACCCACACACCAAACACACACTAGGGGCAATTTAGCGGTGCCAATTCATCTAACCTGCAGGTCATAAGACATTGGGAACAAACCAGAGCACCAGGAGGAAACCCACAAAGTGTGAGGAGAAATAAGTATTTGATCCCCTGCTGAATTTGTAAGTTTGCTCACTTACAAAGAAATGAACAGTCTCTAATTTTTATGGCAGTTTCATTTTAATGGAGAGAGACAGAATATCAACCAAAAATCCAGAAAAAACAAATTACATAAAAGTTATAAATTGATTTGCAAGTCATTGAAAGAAATAATTATTTGATCCCCTACAACCCAGCCAGAATTCTGGCTCCCACAGATTGGCTGTGTGCCCATGTGGCACACAGATTACAATCAATCAATTATAGAGATTCCTGATCTCAACTCGTTATACAGTATGTGTAAAGCACACCTGTCCACAGAATCACTTTCTTCCATTCCACCCTCTCCAACATTATGGGCAAGACCAAAGAGCTGTCCAAGGATGTCAGGGACAAGACTGTAGACCTGCACAAGGCTGGAATGGGCTACAAGACCATCAGCATGAAGCTTAGTGAGAAGGTGACAAGAGTTGGTGCGATTACTCGTAAATGGAAGAAATATAAAATGACCATCAATCGCCCTCGGTCTGGAGCTCCATGCAAGATCTTGCTTCATGGGATGAGGATGATCACGAGAAAGATGAAGGATCAGCCCAAAACTACATGGTAGGAGGTTGTTAATGATCTGAAGGCAGTTGGGATCACAGTCACCAAGAACACCACTGGTAACACACTACGCTGTAATGGATTGAAATCTTGCAGCACCCGCTAAGTCCCCCTGCTCAAGAAGGCACATGTATAGGCCCGGATGTTCACTGGCAAACAAAAGACGGGCCCCCACTGTAGACATGGGGAGAACATGCAAACTCCATACATGGTGGTCCTAGGATGTGAACCCTGGTCTTCTTACTGTGATGTAGCAGTGCTACCACTGTACCACTATGCTTCAACATATACACACATTTGATAGCGAAATCCACAAAATCAGAGAAAAATCAAGAAAAAACAATACACACACAAAGATCCTTATACAAATTAAATGTTCCACTGCTACATTTCTTCATCTGACTGACTTTAAAGTCAGAAATACGACCTAGCAGCAGTGACATCAGGGTGACCCCATTTCTTGGGTTTTCACCCAGAGAATTGAAGGAAGGTCAGAACATTTAAAGAGACAGTACATAAATGTTAAATTATAAATACAACTAACAGAAATTAAAGAAAAATATAAATATAGTAATTCAAAAATAACAAAAGATAAACCAATGAACCAATGCTGATACATACCACCCTTTGCATTTGAAGGGATTTCTTTTGTGTTTTCAAGTGAGTTCTTGTTTTTGTAACTGAAAACTGAACCATTTCCTTTAGTTTCTGTTTGCCATTCCTGGAAATGCTTTTTGTCAGAATTGGTTGACTTGCAGCACATCCTCAGTACCATGCAGGCATTGGCTCATTATGCTCCATGCTTGGACCTCTTACCTTGTGAAGCAGTTATAACTGCAAGAAAGCACAAAGTGAAAACTAATCCCTATTGCTGAAGAGCATAGACTTTTGAATGCAGAGACTTACAACTCTCTGACATCGAACAAGGGGGTTTAAGAATCCATGGACAGACCACCAAACTCACTCTGAACTTGCTAGAGCCTTCCAGCAAGAAAAGACTAGAATAGGGCTATTAAAGCTCAGCACTGCCCACTGCCATTCTCTAGGCATGCCTAAGGCTTTTACTACAATATGCAGCTGGGGGTCAATAAAAAGAAAGAGATCCAAAATAGGCTGCATTTTGAAAGAGCCAATGGCCCGGGGCAGCATCATATTGTTTTAAACTGTACAGGCTTTTGTTTTCAGGGATACTTGCCATGAGCAGATTCTTTTGAAATGCATTATCCTAAAATCTGGTAGTGTTATATTTACTTAACTGATTATAATTTTCAAGACACAAGTGCAAAGTACAATTGTTTCCATATTTCAGTATATAGATTACTGGCAGATGGTGTGACTTACTCAAGATCTCACAGTATGTGAGTGGTGTTGGTATATTTTTGAATTTTATTTTTTCAGGCAGTTGTAGCTTGTTCCAATTTGCCAGGGTAATCTGTTCCAACGTTGGGGCATGGCATCCAAGTTCGTCACCTGCCGGCAATTATAGTAGTGGGTTTAAATAACCACCCACTTCACCATGTCTTTATCTGAGCTACAGATTAAAAATTAAAAAAAAAAAAACTTTGCTAAACTTACTGTGAATATTTGCTGTTTTCTGAATTGATTTCTTGGGTTTCCTGACTTTTGTTTTGTCCTTCTGACCTCGATTTTCTCTTCATTGTTTCAGCACTTATCTGTCTCCTGGATTAGACTCTTTCCTGTTTCACTTCTCTTTCCTGGTTTGCCTTTTAAAAATATTGTCGGCTTCCCAACACAACAGGTGCAGACAACTTTGTAGCCAAAAGACCTACTAGGCAAGACCCCCAGCCAAATAATATAAGATTATTTGTTCTCCTTACTCATACATAAAAAAATCTTTGTGTCAGCCTCTCTCCACTGTGAGAGTGGAAGTGGTTTCCGCATGTTAAGTAATATGAAGCAAGAAAGATAATCCAACATGGCGTGAATTCCACATTGGGCTCTTACTGAAAATAAGATATAAACCACAAAACGTCTTCAATTTTTTGGAGTCAATATCTTCTCCTGCTGTCAGCTTTCAGTCAAATAAATAAGTCAGCCCTACTTGCTATCAGAGGTAGGCCTGGAGAAATCCTCTTCTCTGCAAAATATTTGGACTCTCCATTGAGCAATATGTTGCTTCCATTTTTACAATTAACAGAATCCAAGATTTGTTTTTTAGATTTGCCAGACTAATGTTATATTATGGCTTGAAATCCCAGACAGAGCTATGATTAAATTGAAATTGTGTACAAAATGCCTGCTTATGGTCCAAGAATGTAAGATTTCTTGGATTCAAACTGTGACTCTGTGCTTCTTATTGTGGATATTTGTAGCCAGCCAGAAGTACAATTCTATTACTGATACTCAAAGGAAAGTTAGTATAGGACATAGAGAGAAGCAAAACCAACTGACCTGGAAACAGAATTCCCAAGGGAACTGGATTAGATTGTCTTCTCTGAGCTGAACCCTGAGTTGTGCTGCATGACCCTGTCTGGAGTAGTTGGCAGAGGTAATAATCAATTCTTTTCATATGCATCATTAAACTTTATTTCTGCCCCTAGTAATGTGGAGGGGGCAAGGGTCACTCTTGTAATTATTATCCGTGTATAGCATGAAGCCATCCTTTAATAATTAATGTCAGGCCATCATGGTTATAATAAATAATGACTTGATGATGGCACTGCACCTTCTGGTCAAGGGCTCCACAGCCAACAAATCTTTGCAGGTGCTTAATGCACATAAGAAATGTCCCTGTTTCTAAATTTTCATGTTATAATAATATTTGCAAAAAACAAATGGCATCATCACTTCAATTCTTAGTATAAAACCTTCTTCAATGTTACTATCATTATTCAATGTAATGGCCACTTCTCACATTATGACTTTCTCAGTGATGCTTTCTGTCTCAGCTTACTGATCTCATGCATTTTTTGTGCCCTTGTCCTCAGTTCTATTATTTTAAAGGTCATCTAGCATAATGAGCCCACTGATTTCCACCTTCATTGTTTAGGTATTTATTTTGACTCCTCTTTGTGGGGAGAGCAGATTCTATCCTGATAATAATTGGTAAAAAGCAGGATGTCACATTGTCTATGATGTCTATTTGCTGCAGCCGAAACAAGTAGGCACACATATTTACATTTTCATTAAAACAATTTTAGGCTTATCAAACTGATAATATGTGTTTAGACTGTGTGGGGAAATCCACTCAAACATGAAGAGAATATTGTACGCATTTTTGTGGTCGTGAGTTCAGACAGATGTTAAGCTTCAGCCAGGTTTGGCAGACATTCTGATTAGAGCGGAACTGTCCCGAGTTCAACAGACAAATCCTGAGTCCCGCATTACCTCTGAAAATCCCAACTGAACAAAAATTGTATGTAGAAAAAAAATCTTAATTCTATTTTTATATTGAATATCTAGTTAAAGAGGCTTGCTAAGTTTTTGTAGACAGCCTGGTGCGCCACCTTTTATGAATAAGATTTGTAGCTGCTTGTTGAATCATGTGTGTTCATGCATGTCGTGTGCTCATGTCGTTGTGTATTTCTTATGCTCATCATGGCTGCTCATGCTTGTGTTTCATTTTGAAAGTGAAGTGATACTGATAAAGTCTTTTTGACTAACATGGTAGGTTGTATCTGCATATTTGCATTCTATTTACATATATCATGTCGTATTATATGAAACATAAAACATGTTACAAGTTATTTCAAACATACCCGTGCCTAAACTTTGAAGGAAAAGTTTATAAAGGTTATATACAAAACTGTGCAAAATGTTTACCATATATTAGTATTTATGTTAGTTTAGTATGCATTGAAATATTGCATCACTACTCATATTAAGTGCTTGTATAAGTAAAATCAGCAAAAATCAAGATTTTTTTAACATTATTATGATGATAAGCATTATTTCTTTCATTTCATATAAGTTTTTATCTAAAATTTGATTTTGAAAAATAAAATATTTTAACATGTAAAAACTTTTCATCCTTATCTTTTTTTGGTCGTTCTAAAATGGTTCCTGTCACGATCTGTGATTTTGGAAATCTGGCAACCCTGGCTTCAACTCACTCAGTTTTCCCTACAGTTTCTCCTAATAACATAATAATAATAATAATATAATAACCATTGATCTGACTCCAAATTGTTGCTTTTAGTCAAAATTACCAAATTTGTCTTTATGAGATGAATTTGTTATAACATATTGTAATGCTTGAGCTATTTAGACTTTCTAATGTTTTCAAGCTTTAGGTTAAATACCCCTAGAAAGCAATACAAGTTTTTCATATGCAGCCACAGAGGATAAGCGCTGATTACTAGTGTGTGTTTTGTAATAAAACCTAAGTGGCTAAGTAGCCTTCTTAGCGTGTCTTATATAAATAATATTTCATATGCAACCTCAAAGGCTAAGCAGAATTTCTTAGTGTGTATTCCAAAATTAAACTTGAGAAGTTAGGCACCTTAACTTAATATGTGTTACACATACAGTGGACCCTTGACTTACAAACTCAATTTGTTCGCGAGGGCTGGTTGTAACTCAAGTTGGTTGTAAGTCAAGACTATTTTTCCCATAAGAAATAATGGAAATACCCATAATGTGTTCCGAAGCTCCCACAGCAACACTTACTTAACCTTTTCATAATAAAAAAGGGTTGTATAATGTGCATAATTTACCAAAACACCAATAATTTTTCTAATGTACTAACCAAAAAGTTATAAAAAGTGCCTAGCCTACCAGAAACAACAATTTCATACTGTGCTCACCATTTAATTTGACATCTTTGGGCTGCAGGAAGGAAGGAGGAGGAGAATGAAATGGAAGGTGGTTATTGTTTGGAAGGAGCCTCCTTATACAAATCTTTTCTTTGTAAAATTGTCGAGATGGTGGATTTCGACATGCTGTACATATTAGCGAGATCGGTCACACGAACGCCACTCTCATATTTCCGCACAATTTCCTTCTTCGTTTCGATTGTGATCGCTTTCTTTACCTTCGTTACCTTCTTATCCTTCCTTAGCAATTATCGAAATAAATTATATAAATCACTGCACAATGACTGCACAAACACATGTATCTGGGCTCTGACTGACGCTTACAAACGCTCTCGGCTGTTTGTTTACAATTGCGCAAGCATTCAGGTCGTAATGCAAGATGTTGGACGTAAATCAAAACAAAAATTTTCGTCGTAAATCAAGTTGTTCGCATGTCAGGCCGGTCGTATATCAAGGGTCGACTATAGTTCAAAGCATAAATATTAAAGAATATTCATCAAATATGAATATTCAACCTGCAAACCTCAGAGACTGAGTTCCAGTGTGTGTCCACAGTAAAAGGGGTTATACCTTTCCAGCATTAATTATAATAATAGCAGATAAATAATCGGCACAATAACTGATAACTTATATATAAGCAAATGAATAAAGCCATAAAAATGCCAAAATAAGGAATACTAGAAATGCACAGACATGAATTCCAGAAGACAGAATTACTGATCTTCCCATTATACATCCAAAGTTATATGTAAACTTATATATATTTTTGTACATTTTATTATTCCCCTAAGGGAAAATTGTCTTTTCATGTGACCTTTGGAGATCAGAGCACAGGGTTGGCCACACACATTGAGAACCTAAAGTTAATCTAAAGTTAACCTTAACTTAGTCAAAGATCAAAGCTCATCCAAATGAGATAATGTGTGGCTACAAATGTTCAAAACTGCTGACACCAGTTACATTTGCTGCTGAGAAATACAAAGAATATTGAAACAGGCTGACACTTTGCCTGTCATAAACCCACAGCATTACCACTGAGACAGCATACTTTTGGTCTGCTTTATTAATATGCATAATCATAAAAACTTTTTTTCAGAGACATTACAGGTTGAGTATACCTAGTCCAAAATGCTGTGGGACCAGAAGTCTTTCAGATTTCAGATATTTTTGGATTTTGGAATATTTGCATAGACATAATGAAATATTGTGGGGAAATCATTGATCAAGTATGGAAATGCAGCCAAACCAGCTCAATGACACATATAATAATTCACATCACCAAGCCGTTATTACTGTATTGACTAATTCATGAAAAAAGAAAAGGAAGACAGAGAATTCAGTTTTTAAAAAAAGAACAGTTTATTAGTGGTTGGAGGTTCAAATTGAGGGAGATGAAGATGGTGAGGGTCAGAACTGCTTCCAAAGAAATATATCAAACTGAATTATGTAGAATAATGTGGGGAACACCATCCCTGAGATGAGTTGCCTCGGTTCATTAGAAGGGCCATTATACACCGTGAACTGAAATCAACACTCCTTTTCCATTCACTCTCACTCATGTTCACCCAGCCAAGCTATCACGCTTGTTGCTTTCACTTCGCCACACCACTCCTTCTTTCTAATCTCTCTCCAGGTGAGTCTGGTACCTCTGCGCTCATTGGATCGAGCTGGCTGCTTAAATTAATCTCAATGATCTATGAAGACATAAAACTGGTTAAGTGACTTTTTATCTGAGTGTTGGAAGACTTTCAACAGCTGTTATTCTGGGAAGAAAAGTACCTCTTTTCCTGGAGTAAAACAGTTCTTGCAGGATAAAAGGAAATCTTTAAAGAACAGATTATTGCTGATGCAGATGTAATATCTGTATGTTGCCTGCTCCTACTTTCTACAACATTAAAGAATAAAGAAGCCACCCTAATAGGAAAAAATAAATTGTAAACACCTATTAAATAGTTATGAGTGAAAGAGGCAAGTTTTGATCTGCATACATTTTCACAAATCTGACATTAAAATTAGTTCCATCCATCCATCCATCCATTTTCCAACCTGCTGAATCCGCACACAGGGTCACGGGGGTCTGCTGGAGCCAATCCCAGCCAACACAGGGCACAAGGCAGGGAACCAATCCTGGGCAGGGTGCCAACCCACCGCAGGACACACACAAACACACCCACACACCAAGCACACACTAGGGCCAATTTAGAATCGCCAATCCACCTAACCTGCATGTCTTTGGACTGTGGGAGGAAACCGGAGCGCCCGGAGGAAACCCACGCAGTCACGGGGAGAACATGCAAACTCCACGCAGGGAGGACCCGGGAAGCAAACCCAAGTCCCCAGATCTCCCAACTGCAAGGCAGCAGCGCTACCCACTGCGCCACCGTGCCGCCCCTTAAAATTAGTTTCACAGGCAAATTTACAATTGCAAAATGCAAAACTCACTGCAGATTTTTTGGGAGTGTGGGAGATGGCCGGCTGTTTATCCCGGCCAGCACCCCCAGGCCGCTAGATGGAGCCCTCCCTGTAGCATGGGAGTGCCCCAAAGACCAGCAGGGAATTATGGACAGTGCAGTTTTTATTCCCAACTCTGTTGGACACCGTGGGGCCCACCAGAGGACTCTGCAGGGAGGCTCAAGGACTCGTATGTGCCCTATAACCTGGAAGTACGTCCTGGTCACGTGAACAGGAGAAATGATGTACTTCCAGGTTGAAGAAAAGGACTGTTACCCTGACCCGGAAGTAATAAGGACTTATGGACTGTTGGGCAGGAACACCTCCGGGTCAGGGAGTATAAAAGGACTCTGGGAAAGCCCAGATACTGAGCTGAGCTGGGAGGTAGGGTGGCGAAGTGTCTAGGAGAGGAGGATTGGTATTGTATTTGGATTATTGATTTGTATGAATAGTGTGGAGTGGAGGGTGCTTTGTGCACGTTATTATTATATAATAATTGTACTTTTACCAGGTGTTTGGAGTGGTACCTGAGGGTTCAAGGGAGCACTAATACACTCTACTGCTACAGGAGTTTAGAAGTCTTTTTGGAGTGGGAAATAAGGAACATTAGTATCTAAAACCTTGTGTTTACCTTTGTTCCTTTCTGCAGATGTGTAAGGTATTTAATCTGTACTTCTCTGGTAAAATCAATCTATTTATGTCTCTCATTCACACCACCATGGAGGAGATCAATACATTTTTTAAAGGATCAAACATGCTGTATATTTGCGACACTAAGACACACCAAAACATACCATTGTGCACTTTAATGTGTTTTCTTCACAGAAAAACTCACTACGTAGAAATTCATCAATGCCAAACCACCCCATTGCCCTCTCAACCACCTTTACGTAGCAAACGGCTTATCTAGTTGAGGATATGCACGCGTCCAGTGATTTTTTTTTTCAATAGAAACCTTTATATAAATCCTAAATGACATGCATTCAAATGTGGAATTAAACTATAAAAATGCCTCCAGACCTTTTTTGATGTGAATAGTACAAATTTCTAAATGAAACACATTTTTTTTTTGCAAAAAACAGAGTTTCACTGCTGTTTTGTCTTAGTAGAGTATTAATGTGTAGCCTTTGTTAGAATGACTCAAATCTTACAGATTACCACGATTAATAAAGTATTGAACTATATAACTTCTGCCCACCTTCCCTTCTACATTTATAACCTCAAGCAATTAGGTATAAAAGACAACCAAGAGTTAAGTTACATTTTAAATAATGTACTATTGATAATATTTATAAATAATAACAATATGCAAAGTATACGTGTATATTGGCAACCATACAACCTGATAAATGGTGAAGTGTAGTTTTAAGTGGCACACAGACTTGTTTGTTACTTAAAATGTCTCTAGTTAAGGCATCATTTTTGGTCAGCTTTAATCAGCAGATCAGGCCGCATGGCTGTCTCAATATGGCTGCTGAGCTGTGCTCTTCATTTTGTTGTCCTTGTGTGAGTGATGATCCTTCATGATGATGGTGTAAGAGAGAGAGGGGTAAGGCAAGCAAGTTTATAGATTCTCTCTCCAAACCCTACAGCCAATAGGGTGTTGTGGTACTTAATGGCTTCTGATTTAAAACCAAACAGGCAACGTCAGACCAATAGAACTGTGGTGCGACACAGTGGATTCACACCTGCCCCCAATACCATTTGTTAAGGTGAAGCTTGCCATTTAGGTAGTTGGCTTCCATGTGGGGGTTGATTGCAGACAATCACTTTCCAGACTGGTTTTAGGCACTTCCCCTGACCCTGTCAATAAATTACAAAGACTCAGTCCTAAAGAATGGGTGGGGGGCGGGTTCTTAACAATACCATACAATGCAATATATTTTTATATAGCCCAAAATCACACAAGAAGTGCTACATTGGAATTTAATAGGCCCTTCCTTTTGATAGCCCCCCAGCCTTGACTCTCTAAGAAGACAAGGAAAAGCTCCCAAAAAAACCCTTGTAGGGAAAAAAAATGGAAGAAACCTTGGGAAAGGCAGATCAAAGAGAGACCCCTTTCCAGTGGGTGTCAAAAAAGGGGGTAAATACAATACAATACACAAAACAGAACACAAGTAATCCTCAATACAATACAATAGTACAATAGAAATATTACAAGTACAGAGCAGAATTCAACAGTAGATGATATCACATAATACGATTTGGATTTTTTCAGATTTGTTAACCATCAAACCATTGCTATTCTTATCAATAATGTAACACTAATAAGACATTGCTTTGTCTAAGTTACAAATACACACAAAATATTTATCAACTTATATACAAAATTTCACACCGCAGCAACTGCAAATTCAATTTTGCATGAATTGTTTCATTCACTTCCTTTAAAGTAAAGGTGAAGCTGATTACTGGTTATGTTAATTAGAATAAACAAATTAACTTTTCTATTTTATGTGATTCTCAAAATGTCTGCATGTGCAACCAGAGCACAGTTTTCCCAGAACAACTGTTGCTACTTTTCTGCTAATACTATGTAGCAGAACTAGGCTTCTTATAAACATACATATACTTATGCTCCCATCGGTTAATGATTCAAATGACTATAGCTGTTTGCCAGGAATTGATGGCTGCAGATGGGAGTCAACATTCATCAGGCATTTCAACCTCTATCCATAACACTCTCCTGCTGGTTAGCTAATCACTAGTTAACTCCTTCTGGCCTCCAGTTTACTTCCCGAGCCAGCATAAAGTCATCTCTGCAGCCTTTCCCAGCCTTCAAACTGCTGTCTTTCTCAATGTCCTACTACACCTGACATCTGTCAACATTTTCCACACTGACTTTGCAATAAATTTTCTGCATCCAACTTCTAGTGGCAACAACCATGCAACATTTAGTTTGGTGCCATATCTTTATATTTGAAAGTTTTACCGCCAAAGGCCTCCTTAAATCCTTCCTCTAATGGGGCCATCAGCTCAATAAGAATATCTTCATTATCTAAGAGGAAGACATCACCACATCTGGTTTTAGCGACCTATAACTGCATGAATGCAAAAATTCTAAAGAATGATAAAGAAATTGTTGCTTGAACATTGAATAGGTCAAAAGTCACCAAAATATAGTTCATTAGTTCATTACATGGAGGGCATGGCTGCAAGGCTAGTTACCCTTTATGCAAAGCATATGTCTAAGGATAAATGAGCTTAAAGTAAGTGAAGGGGCTTTAGTCAGAAGTTAAAGATGGGAAGAGGCTAAAAAAAAAGGTTAGACTTTATTATTACAAGAGTGCAGTTCTTTCTTCTTTAATGATTTACTGCTGTGTCACAATCAATGAGACACCACCAAGAGATTCATTGCTTCAACCACAGTCTTAAAGGCACAGGCAGAAAGCAATCAGTGAATTTGTTTTCAAATCAACATGGGTTTCACATTTTGAGCAAGAAAGGCAGAGAAGCTATCAGAATTAAACCTCATTAAATTAGGAAAGAAAGGGTGATGTTGGGACACAACCCAGGTTTTCAAAAAAGCAAACGCTGAAGTAGCAGAATTATTTCAGTTAAAAGATGATTTAAACGCTCAAGGACAGAAGTGGAAACTAAGGAGAAGTGCTTCAAGATATAAACCTGGAAGAATTTTTTCACTTAAATTTGGAACAAACTAACTGGTTATGCAGTTGAAAATGAAACTTTGAAAACTTTTTATAGTATTTTGATATTTTTCTCTGTGTTGGTTAGTCATAATGTATGATCTGTTCAGCACATGACTTTTCCAACATAAAACTGATTTTGAAATTGTGATTCAGTTTACAATTTCCATTCCATATGTATGCCTGCAGCAGCTGTTGCCAGACTGTAGCAGTTTCTTCAGATAATCCACCAATTTATCCACAAAATGTATAATATTACAAAACGATTGGTGTGAACATACTGTATGTATTTCAGTTATTTGCCTTGGAAGGACACAAAAAAACGTGGGGAAAAAAGTAAAGTTTAATCGTATTTCACAAAGGATACTGACAGGATTATTGACACTTTTAGAAGTTGAAAGAAATAATTGGTATTCCAAATCACCTCTGAAAAATTACATGTGCTGGTGATTTAAATGTCACATATTCAACCAGGGTGGCACGGTGGCACAGTGGTAGCGCTGCTGCCTCGCAGTTAGGAGACCTGGGTTCGCTTCCCGGGTCCTCCGTGCGTGGAGTTTGCATGTTCTCCCTGTGTCTGTGTGGGTTTCCTCCGGGCGCTCCGGTTTCCTCCCACAGTTAGGTCCAGGTTAGGTGGATTGGCGATTCTAAATTGGCCCTAGTGTGTGCTTTGTGTGTGGGTGTGTTTGTGTGTGTCCTGCGGTGGGTTGGCACCCTGCCCATGACTGGTTCCTGCCTTGTGCCCTATGTTGGCTGGGATTGGCTCCAGCAGACCCCCGTGACCCTGTGTTTGGATTCAGCAGGTTGGAAAATGGATGGATGGATATTCAACCAGTTTAAAAAGAGAAAATGTGATTTGACTGTTTGTTCTGTGTGTACCACGCTCAGTAGGGAGAAAAGACAGAAAAGTCAAACATTGTCTGAAGAGGTAAGAAGCAAAATTGAAGAAAAGTATAAATAATTGCAGAGTTGCCTATCCATCTCCAGAGACTTTCATATTCCTGTGTCTACTGTACTCAACATTATCAAGAAGTTTAAGGTCCACGGCACCGTAGCCGAATTCCTTAGATGTAAACAGAAACAAAAATTTGATGAAAGATTGCAGAGAAGGACTGTATGAATGTTGAAGAAAGTACCTTGATCAACTGCCAAACAGATCCAAGGTGACCTTCTGACACAAGGTACACTGCTATCAGTTTTCACTATCTGTTGCCATTTGATGGAAATGGAACTCTGTGGTAGGTGACCCGAAAGGAGGACTCCAGTTCTGATACAAAGTCATAAAAAATCCAGACTGGTGCCTCCACACACTTGAACAAGCCAAAATTCTTCTGGGAGAATGTGCTCTAGACAAATAAAACACATTATATCTTTATGTTTATGGAAGCAAATGAAGCCTTCAAAGAAAAGAACATTATCCCTACTATAGAACACAAAACTGGATCACTGATGTTTTGGGATTGCTTTGCTGCCTGTGGCACTGGGTGTTTTGAAATTGTGTACAGTATTAAATTAAATCCAAAAGCAAGCAAGGAATTTTGAAGCACAGTGCACGACCCAGAGTTAAAAACCCTGGTCTGTGCTGAAGATGTGTCTTTCAACATGACAATGTCCAAAACACACTCCAAAAAGCACTGAGATATTCTTACATCAGATGTGTTGGGCTGTTTTGAAGGGGCCAGAAATAAATTCTGATCTAAATCCTGTTGAACACCTTTGTGGGGGGATCTGAAAAAAGCCCCTGGGAGAAAGACCCCCATCAAATCTGAGAGACCTGCAGCATTTTGGAAAAGAAAATTGGTTAAAAATTCCATTTAAGAGATTCGAGAAACTCATTCATTGTCACAGGAAATGCTTTACTAAGTCAAGAGTGTGAATATTTTTGTCTAATGAAATTAGATTTGGCTTTTCCCCCAAGGTTTCGTGTGTTCTTCCAATGCAAATAAATGAAATACATATATTAACACCAATCACTTTGTAATGTCATACATTTTCTAGATGTATTGGTACACTATCTGAAAAAATTGCAGCAGTGCCAATATATTTGTATGTAGTTATCTCTGAAGAGCAAAATCTTCTGCAGCTATTTTGCTGAAAACCTAAAGACCTGTGTTACTTTTACAATGTTAATAGCTTTACGAACTTTTATTTTGATCAAGGGATTTTGAGCTCTCAATTACATTGTTTCCCATTCTGATACACACACAGGGGTGGGCAGCAAGCTGCTTGAGGATTTCTGGACCATTACTGTGTCCAGCTTTGTCTGTAATAACCCAACTGTGGACCCCCTAGAGGTTTATTTTCTCCAGGGAAGCTCCTGACTGCAGTTTTAATCACTCTCAAAACAGTTTCTTGTCTGTTTAAATAATTGTGTATTTTTATTTGTACTGTGGAAGAATAATTAATAGTAACATAGCATTCATCTTTAAGAAATAGCATAAATGGTTAATAAATGTCAGAAATGAGATAAAGGTCAAGTGAACAACAAAATGTACACTGACATATAAGAACTGGTTTAGGAAAAATACTGAGATGGGCAAGTAAATAAAGAATGTACCAGAAGAAAGGTTGATGTAATACACAAAACGGACTGAAGGATGACTAAGAGATGACTAAGAAATAAGCAGATGTCCTGTAAAGAACCACAATGGACAGTTGTTATATATGCACAGAAATTTCAAGGGTGGTGGCTCATTCTCAAAAGGTATAAGAAGAACCAGAATATAATATAATAGACTTTTATTTTATATAAATCATTTGGGTGTAAACCAATGAACCAACCAGAGTAAAATGTATGCATTGATTGACACTGTATGTTGTGCCGAGCGGCTGGGGGTGGTACCCAGCCGGGACGCCTGGAATGACTGGAGGAGGGATTACGCCTCCTCCGGACCACAAGGGGGCAACCACCCTGGTGGCTATGGGGATCACGGGAAAGGAGCATGGAAGCTCAACCCTATAGGGGCCCGTGGTCACTGCCAGGGGGCGCCCGAATGCCTGGAGAGCCCTGGTCATCAGCACTTCCGCCACACCCGGAAGTGCTGGAGGGAAGAAGACCAGGGACACCCGGAGTGATTCCGGGTGCACAGCCGGCACTTCCGCCACACCAGGGAGTCCTGGCAGAAGTTCACCGGGAGGAGTCGCCTCCCTCCATTTGATGGCTGGAGTCGGGTGGAAGAGGAAAGAGCTTGGTGGAGAGGAGGTATTAGAGAGAGAGAGGCCTGGACTAAGGGTAATTGGTCCTGGAGTACTGGGTTGTGCGCACTTGTAATATAGTAAAATGTACAATAAACGTGTGTTGGTGTTTGAACCTTCAGTGTCCGCCTGTCTGTGTCCGGGCTACCTACCACAATGTAAATTCAACAGTTTATAAAATGAACCTCTATTCTTTGTTTCTCTGACCATTCTGATCATTCTGACTATGCTGTAACGGACTGCTTTTGAAGAATGCTCCCTCCAAGGTATTTTGCCGAGGAGTAATTAAAAGATACAATGAACAGCTTTTCTCCTGCTTGATTACTGAATTGTCCTGTTAGAGGATGTTTCTTTCTTTGATAAAATGTTAAATTTCGACCACAGTACCAAATATGTATTTAGTAATTTCTAAAATTTTAACTATATTTACCTGTGAGATTTTTACTGCATTGTGAGCCTACACTTAGTGAAGAGTGCTATACAAAAATAAATTGAACTGAATTTCCCTCCTAAGAATAAGATAATTGACAAGATTTACTTACCTCAATAGGGTCAGCAAGCTGTTTGCTCTAATAGCTAAGGGTTTGGTATGTGATGAACTGCTCTTTCAATCTGAACCTCTACGTCTAGTATGTGAGATCTTGGGAATGTAGCATAACTTGTCTAAGCTGAAATAGTCACAACTTCCATTTAGTAATTTGGGACATGTGTCCAGCATGTAAAGAAGTATGGAAAGATCGATGAATATTTATATATATATTTCAAAGTGATTTTGTTTTCCCTTGCTTTGTTTTTATTGTCTCAAGCAATTCCAGTTTCAGCATTTCAGTCCATACAACAAAATCCTTAAAATCCTTCCAGTGGACTTGACTACAATATCAGAATGACCCAGAAGAAACAGAAGAAAATATGAACATTTTGAAAGTTTCAAAATATTCATCCACATATCTCCTTGTGCTAATGCATCCAATTAGTGAATGTTTCTGCTTTTTCATGTTTTTTTGTGTGTTCCTATTAAATCATACTGAGTTTGTTGGATTTATTTTCCTGATAAATTTAAAAATCAAAATCCTGCCATTGGCTGCTTATTTACTGTTTCAGCAGGAAGTTAATCACAAAATATAAGAGAGACATTTGTGCTAAGGTGCAGAAATGTGGAAAAAACAGTAACATAATGTAACATTTGATGTAACATTAAAAACAGTAACTTGTTCATTCCACATAAGTTTTCAAGTTTTCATTTCTTCAGCCATAAAAATGTCATAGGACCCCATTGACTGACATCTTGAGGTATTGAAAGGTGCACTGTCCCCTAATAAACTTTTGAAGTTTCAGCATTCCTGGCTGACTGGTTGTTTTCTGTTTACCTAACCTGCTGCAGCATAATATCGACATGGTCATCACCACAGCCTCTGTCTAACTCCCACCCTTTTTTCCTAAAAAACTCCTAACTTGCCTCGCCATGAATTTATGAGCTCAAAGCACAGCTCACCTGCTCTCCCCTGTACAATAATGGAAGTCATCTGTTGTGCTGTTTAAATGGCTACAGGCAGCCATATAACATTATCTGTCCTCTGCTGCAGATAAATCAGCTGCTTTTGAAATGGCAGCTCTAGTCAATTACTTTACTGATGGCTGCAGCTGCTCCTGTACACTACATCTGTACTTATTGTTGATGATACAATGAAAATTTATTATGATAGGATTAATCTAATCTCTGCCAACATGCCGCTCACAACGGATGATGAGGGCTTCAGGGATTAAGCAAAAACACGGATATGACAACGAGCTGGACCCCGTCACCAGGCATCACTGTAAGGAATCTTGCTTTTCTTTTACAAATTCAGCGGGACACCTATACAAGGTCATTTTTTTTCTAATTCTCTACTGATGTTCTTTAGTTTGATTCTCATTTAAATTTTGATGTTTAATAATCTGTAAGCTTGGCATTAGGAGGGCTGAACCACTGCTGTGCTGCCCTAGTTGACGTGTTTCATCCACTGCTGCTCAGCTATAAAGAAATAAAGAGAAAGACGTTTTAATCTGTTTCCTTCCTCTTCTGACCTAGGCTTTATTAGTCTCCTGGTGTCTGGCCTAATACCCATTTCATAAGCGTGGCACAAAATGTTGCAACCTTCTTCATTCTAGTGTGACTGTGAAACTGCGGGACTGCTGTCTATGTCCTTGGTGTCACCACAAGGCTGCATTGGTTTCATTCTTTCTTGCCACTATTAAAAATAAATAAATGAATAATGCAAGTGGATTTCCTCACAGTCACTGCACTGTGAACACACACATTGAGGAATTCATTACTATTCATAACCCAGTTCCAAACCATTAAATACCATTAACTACTTTTGGTTCACCAGGAAGAGTATCTCTCTCTTTTTTTTCTTACACTAAGAAAAATTACCAGGGTTGATCATGCAGTGCATGACCAAGATAAGTTGAGTTAATAAACAGGAGCCCCCCCCCCCCCCCCCCCCCCCTTCCTTTCCCAAGAAGAGTACATCTTTTCCTCACAAGAAAATAAATTGAAATAACAGCAGGGAACAGCAGCAAAGCTAGAGCTCCCATGTCTGTCCTCAAGCCTTTTCTGTCTTAGTTTTATGCTTAAAAAATAAAAACATAAACAAAAAATAGCCTCAATAATTACATTCCCTTTTAAATTTTTTTTACTCCTGCAGGTCTCATATGAAATGATGGTGAGAAATGAGAAGCTTTAACAGAAGTTTCTCCTGTGGCAGACTATCCAGGATCCTGAACACCACTAATTTGCTGTTCTTACTTTTTTTCCTCTCACTCAAAAAGATTTAGACACACAGCAGATGAACCACACAGGGAATCTTAACAATACCTCAGGGCATCAGAGTTAGTTAGCTTTGCATCCTGAAAACGATAAAAAACGAAATCCTCCTATTAGTAGATGCTACTCATTTATTGTCACAGCAAGAGTCCAATCACATCAATTGAGAAGGCAATACTTCCTATAGGCCAGATCTCAACTGCTGTTAGCAAGACTGCTGAAGGCATACCTGCCAAATCACAGAAGCTGGTGGCTTTAACATCTTGCTGTCTGACAATTGAAGATCTCAGTAGCTTTCAGCTTTTCTTCCTTGCTGGCTGACCCTGCCAGTTGTCAGTGTCATTCAGACATACTTCATGGCAAATCGCTGCTGACAGATTTCAGAAGCCTACAAACAAAGCTCCTTACAAACGGAACCTGCCAAAATCTCAGACATCTTCAGCCTTATCTCCCTGCAGTCTGATGCTGTCATAATTATGGAAGCTCAGAGATTTACATGTACCTTCTTACAGACTGTTCATTCCAATTTTATCAAACTCCTTGCAGCCTGATACTGAGAGACTTCTAAAATCTGCAGATTGATTTCTTTGCTGAATGGCTTATCATGATCTGAAGGGTTTGTAACTTTTCCTCTTTGCTGACTAAACCTGCCATATATGAGAACCATTCTGATTTACCTCATGGAAGATTGCAGCTGGGTGATCTCTGATATAGTATTTCATTGTGGACTGATATCAGAAACCTTCCTTTGTCACACTTCATTCATATTGCATATAGAAGATTTTGCCACACTTCATTCATACTGCATATAGAAGATGTCTGTGATTCTATCTCATTTGGAGAGACCCAGAAAAGTCCAAGGCTCAGGCCACACCTTTGGGACACTGAAATTCCAGGACTTTCACTTTACCCAAGGAGGACACACTCTTCTTCCTGTCACACTCTCAAATGGGACACGCACCATGGAGGTGTAATTCCTTCCTGGAACTAAATAGGAAAGGAACTATGAACTGGTATGCTGTTGGGGAAACAGCCTTAACCCTTGTATAAATATATTGGGTCGCTAGTGACCTATGACCTATTTAGGTCAGATTTTCTCAGGGCATAACATGAGCTACCACAGCTATGCTGATGACACGCAACTGTACTTATCAATAGCACCTGATGACCCCGACTCTGTTGATTCATTGATACAATGTCTTACTTGTGTTTCTGAGTGAATGAATGGTAATTTTCTCAAACTAAATAAAAAGAAAACTGAAATTTTAGTTATTGGCAATAATGGATATAATGAGGTTATTAGAAATAAACTTGATGCATTAGGATAAAAGTCAAGAAGGAAGTAAAGAATTTAGGGGTAACTGTTGATTGTGACCTGAATTTTAAATCACATATTAATCAGATCACTAGGACAGCATTTTTTCACTTAAGAAATATAGCAAAAGTTAGACCTCTTATATCATTGAAAGATGCTGAGAAATTAGTTCACACTTTTGTTTTCAGTCAACTAGATTACTGTAACGCACTCCTCTCAGGACTACCCAAAAAAGACATCAATCGATTGCAACTAGTGCAGAATGCAGCTGCTAGAATCTTAACTAGGAAAAGAAAATCCGAGCACATTTCTCCAGTTTTGATGTCACTACACTGGTTACCTATGTCATTCAGAATTGACTTTAAAATACTGCTTATGGTTTATAAAGCCTTAAATAATCTCTCTCCATCTTCTATTTCGGAATGTCTGACACCTTACACTCCAAATCGTAACCTTAGATCTTCAAATGAGTGTCTGCTTAGAATTCCAAGAACTAAACTTAAAAGAAGTGGTGAGGCGGCCTTGTGCTGTTATGCACCTAAAATCTGGAATAGCTTGCCAATAGGAATTCACCAGGCTAATACAGTGGAGCACTTTAAAAAACTGCTGAAAACACATTACTTTAACATGGCTTTCTCATAGCTTCATTTTAGTTTAATCCTGATGCTCTGTATATTCAATTAATTATCATTATTATTCATGGTGGCTCCAAAATCCATACTAACCCCTACTCTCTCTTCTGTTCTTTTTCCGGTTTTCTGTGGTGGTGATCTGCGCCACCACCACCTAATCAAAGCACCGTGATGTCCCTACATTGATGGATCAAAGTCCAGAAGTCCACATGACCGTCATCAACAAGTCCTTCCATGAGAACCCTGAATACAATGAGGACTGATTGAAATCATTTATGTTAGGTAGAATGCCTAGAGGGGGTTGGGTGGTCTCATGGCCTGGAACCCCTTCAGATTTTATTTTTTCTCCAGCCGTCTGGAGTTTTTTAAAAAATTTTTTGTCCTCCCTGGCCATCGGACCTTACTTTTACTCTATGTTAATTAGTGTTCTCTTAGTTTAATTCTTGTTTTGTCTTTTTTTTCTCTTTCTTCATCATGTAAAGCACTTTGAGCTGCATTATTTGTATGAAAATGTGCAATATAAATAAATGTTGTTGTTGTTGTTATGATGTCATATTTACAGGGTCATATGATACAGTGTGGATACAGTTACCCAGGTATGTCTCATTCATTTCATCTGCAACAATTTACTGCAATAAATATGACAAAATAGCTTAACATTATTTTATTATGATCATTTATTTGCCTAAAATGTATAGGGTTGCTAGCGACCATGAACACAATAAAGTGTTAGTATTTTTACTTGCGCATTTTAAGCACAGCACTTGTAACAACAAAGTGAGGCAGTACACAGTGATTCTTCTGATGCCATTAGTTCCAGAATGTTCTGAGCAGGGGATTGTAGAGGGGCAGAGTTCAGACAAGGAGGTGGAGGAGGCTGAAGGTGAAGGGGGGCAAGCAGCTGCAGGAGCTGTACAGAGTGAAACAGCACAAGCCACGTTACCTGAAACTGTTTCTTGCAGACGCAAATATGCCATAGAAACACAGGAGGAGCCACATATGTTGAGTATCACTGGACTGCAAAACAGTTGACTGCTGCAATGTGTGCCAGGAGATCACAAAAATGTAACTGGTCTGTGACTATTGTGCTTAATAGCAGAATATGACTGTGCATTTTGTTATTATTTAGGTTTTGTTTGAAATATTAAAATAATGAAAATTTAAAAGATGTATAGCGTTCATGGTTATGGTTATTTGTGGCTTGATTTTTATGTAAACTGTATGTATGTGTCAGGAACACTAAAGACCCAAGGTATGTAATAGTGCTTCATGAAAGTCCCATATATACAACAATTAAGTCTGCAAACATTATTTAAGGGCACTTCTCATCAAGCAGACAGATAAACTGCAAATAAAAGTTGCTTCTAGAAGCCTCACTATTCAGACTGATTGAGTGAGACTGAAGAATCCCCTCATACGTCCTTAAAGAGTAAGCCAGAGAATTCTCCAAAGTGTGTCATCTTCCCTTCATTTAGAGAAAGACTAATAAAAGTTAGATGCCTTTAGCTTAGGTTGACATCGACAGATTTCACATTTTTTCAACATTCCAAGAAGACTGACTCAAAAGCTTGCAGTTTTCCCTTTTTACAGATTGACGCTGCAAGATCTGAGAAACATAGAGCATCTCTACTTACTCCTTGCAAGATTATCTCATCAGATTTCAAGAGGCTACAATTGTATTTCATTGCACACCAACTAGAGGCCGTGGCTGGATTCAATGTATTTCATCATATCACAGAAAACACTACATTTCCTTTCATTTCCTACACACAGTAACTGAAAGTACATTAATATGCAAACACTCGACCAGAACATGCTGTACAGAGAATGCTATTAAGCTTATAAGGCAATATACATTATGGAAATGTGCAAAGTACTTTCTCAAATGCCTGGATTCACGGTCTGTAAAGCAGAAGCTACTGAAATGTAAAACAACCTTGATTTAGATAAGAAATTTCATTGATTGCATTTCTTCCTCTGTTCTTCACAAGTACAAGTTCAATTATAATTATACTGAACGTCAACTACAGATCTAATCTCCTATCAGCATAAGTCTCTCTCAGTGCCAAAACCATGGGGCACATGGCATCTAGCCTTGGTATTTTTTTTTCTGAATATCTTTTCTATATATATTTTCTATATATAATGTTGCTCAGTGTCTTAGCATGATTTAGTTATGAAAATTGAAGCAAGTTTTTTTTATATATGCTCAATCCATCTATTAATCCATTTTGACATATAAAAGTGTGTGGGACTCTAAGGATTCATCGGTTGCTGAGGTAACACTGAACCATAGCATTTTACTTCAGCTTATTCCATTGAAGACTTAAGCATATGCTTATGAAATTACAGAATTCCTGGAGAAGGAGGGCACTCAGTTATGTTTGGTCAGCATAACTGGTAACATACCTGTGATAAACAACCATGGAGGCCCCACAGGTTTATTTCCTTTGGGATTACTGTTAGCTAAGGTTTTTTATTCCTTTCTTGTCAATTTCAAATATGTATATTTCTTATGTTACCAGGAATTTAAAGTGTTTATATTGTAACATACATTGTAAAATGCTTAGTCCTCAGTCACTCGTTTGTGCTTTAGGACAGAAGCTGATGTTGTCAGAATGTACCTAAAATTCTCTCAAGTGTTTTGACTAACACCTTTCTGCTGGATGGTTCGGCAGTGGTGTCTAAATCACTGACTATCAACTCCTGACCTCCAGCTCCTTTCCTCCCTTTTAGGCCATAGCCAGCAAAAGGCTTGTTCTGCTGCCCTCTCCACCCTGCAAGCTGCTGTCTTCCTCTCCTTTCCTAATGATCTCAAGGTCTTAAGCATATTCCTTGCTGTTTGGGCTGGTAATCCTCTGCGTTCACAATTGGCTGGGAATAGCCAGGACTGCCAACATTTGTCCCTACTTTCTTGGACCAGTTATTGATACTTAGTAGCTTTCTTATCATGGGTTTCATCATAGCCTTCCTCCCATTGGACAGTTAATAAAATAAGGATGATCTTCTTCACCTGCTCTAACGAGATGACCACATCCAGCCTTAGGGATATTTGAACAATTGAAGGGAACTGCTTCCTTGCTAGATCCACCCTTACCTACCTCCAACACCTTCTGAAGGATGTTACTCTTGGTCTTTTTTGAGACAGATGGTCTCTCTCCCATTTTGATGAACTAGATGGATATTGTTCTGGTCCCCTGAATTTGCTGTTTCTTACATCTTTGCATCTCCCTTGGGTGAGTACAGTGTTGTAGAGTTAAAAAGACTATGGTGCCTTTTTTTCAACAGAGCTTACAATGGGTTCTCTCGCAACCCCCACCCATACAAGTTTGTTGGTGATGGGAGGGTGTCATACACAAATTGGAGCAGAAAATAAATCTGGTAGGGCTCCAGTTTTCAAAGTTTGGCCCATGAGAATTTCCTTTTAGGAAGGTCCCACTTTGTGCAAGCTCTTTGAGATTCCAATTCTACTTCATCTGCCCTCCATCTCCCTTCTCCCAACAGCATGCCTTAGCTTGGATTATCTCTCTCCTTTCATCTGTGTCTCCTAAAATGGCTGGAAGTGATTGTTTCCAACTCTTGTCTTCCAGTGCATTGGATCCCAATGATGACCTTGAACTTCAGTGCACTTCAGCTACTAAGTACTATTTTAGTTACATAGTATTTCTGATACATCCAATTAACTGACAGCACTATAACCAAGACCCATTTTCTTAGGACATTTCCCAGGTGAAGCTGGGTAACATAGCATTTATAACAATTCTAAGTATTCTCACTTTGAAACTCACAGAAGAAGGCTATACAAGAAAAAAGCTGAACTGAATAGAACTAAATAGACCTGAATTGAATTGCCATTATCAGTGTTTTCTTGGTGAATGACATGGACAGCAATGTGCCTGTCTTGGCTGGTTCAAGGACTTTAACAACAATGGAGCATCATAGGTAAATACCACCTAAAAAATAAAAAATCCAGACATAAAAAAATCAATTGACAACATGTATATCACATTTTGTCACATTCAAGAGAAATTTCTGTCTCTTTCAGGGACTAACTAAAAATGTACACAGTGGAAGGGGTTGAGAAAACCAGACGATTTCTCCGAGCCCACCAGTTCTAGTCCTGCCAGTAAGTTTTAACCACTTGCTTGATCTGGCCAACAATGACAAAAGGGAACAGTTATGCTCTTACTGAAGCGAGATTCCACAAGTTTTAAGAAGTCAAAGGAAACCAACATCCCAACTGGCTTTTATGAATGGCTTTTAATACCTGCATTCAATCGTTTAGCTTTAAAATGCCTTTTTCTTTAAATACTGGATCTTTCATGGACAATAAAGAGTTTTAATGAGGCTGTCTGTTTGAAATCAGACCAATTTTCTGTGAATTCTTAAATAAAAAGGAACACAATCTAACCCTCATTTTGTACTCCCCAAACATTATTCATTCACCTGTGAATAGTTCAAAAGCTTTAAAGCCTTCACAATTGGCTCAGTGTGAATCACTGGAAGCTATCGATTGGACTCATTTTAGAAAGAAGATTCCTTCAAGCCCACCTTAAGCGCCCTGTTAAAACTGACGAGTAAGGACTTGGCATGAACAGCGCTTATTGGCCCGAGCATTTAGCACTGCATAGCTTTATGTGTTCATCACACGTTTCTTCTTTCTGCTTTGAGTTTCCTATCTTGAGGGGAATTCTTGAAAAGCAAATAGGAAAGCTTTTTTTTTTCTCACACAGGTAATGAGATTTTAAGAGTGTTAAGCTGTGCCAAAGAATGAGCCGGATACCAGTAAGCTAGCCCACTCTTATTTGCTTCCTTCAGCCTGTTCAAACGCGACTATTCTGGTCATCTGTATTATTTGACCCTCCCCAAGGGTGTAGGATGATTTGATTTAAAGCACCTTCAATGGTTAACTGTCAGCATTGGTTTTTTAAGAAGTACATTGTGAACTGATTATGCTTGGCTGCTGAATCTAATTTTTCTTCTTCTTCTTTCCTCAAAGAGTTACAGTTAGAGAAGAGGCAGGTTTCAAGATTTTTTTTTATAATTCACATAACATCTTGTAAATAAAATCTAAAACCATAAAGAGCTTGTCTGTTCAAGCATATGCAGAAGTTGTTTAAATCATACGCAGCAGCAGCCGGAGCTCTTGTGTGTGCTGAGCCTTTGTTATTTCTCTTCATTTTGAGAAAATGGGAAATGTCAACCTGAAGTGCATTGTATAAAAATGAAATTCATTTATTGATAGAGAAAATAAAGAAATCAGCACATACATTTTAAAGAAAATCACCGCTGCATGATCAAAGGAAACTGTAATCCATTCTGTAGGAAACTTATAACAATGTGACATTTGTTAAAGCGAACATGATATTTATTTTGTAATTATTTCGTACCTGTTTCAATAAATAATTTTTTCTTTTTATAGGATCTTATGCTAGTAGCACTGCTATATACCCTTGTCCTTACATGGCTTCATGGAAACAGTTTTACTATCCATACAATAAGCCTTTAATTATCAGCAGGCACCAACCCCAGACAGAATGTCAACTGAACATGATGGACTGGCAAGCATGAAGGAAGCAGGAGCCCAGCCCAGTTAATAAATGCTTCTGCAGTATAAGAAGAAGCACGAGAACAAGAAACACAGAGAAAGGATGAATATATAGGTACCATAGAGTAGGCTGTGGATGTGGAATGAAAAATAAGACCATTACAGATTAGAGAAGGAGCCAGTGTGTCAACCCTCAATTCACTGCAAAGAGAAAGAGAACGAAATTCAAAACACTCACCTCTGGTTTGTTTGTTATAAGTATTTCCTAACAGGATAAGTTGCTCTGCTTTGCATAAACTGTGAATGGCAATTAATAACTTAAGGTTTTTTAGATTTCATTTTTAAAATATGTGATACACAATGTATTTTACACATTTAAATTGGTCTACTTTAGGGTTTTTTGTTATTTAGGATTCAATTTGTTCTGCTTTGAAATGTTTTGGTTTGTTTTTTTGTGGTTTACACGACATGTTTTAGATGCATCACATCACTGCAGTCATCACGGCTCTGATATCACAGTTGGAACATAATAAATATGCTAATGGTTACAGTGTATGTTATCCCTAAGTGGATAAACAAAGTCTTTAAGAATCTCTAGCATACTTAGTTTAAAAACAAAGTAGGCCCCTAGTGTGAGATTTTCATTTCAGTTTTGACATTCCTTATTTTCAATTCTCTGTTTGCCCTCTTAATTCTAGGTTGTCTGGTTATTCTATTTTTCTCAGTCCTGACTACGATTAAGTCTACATGTCCAAAACACGTGCAATAATCCCCAAATGCTTGCATGTCTCTTAAAGGAATTCTCATACAGATGGCATATATAGTGTGAAAAAATTATCTAACTATTTGAACTTGTAAAATCTGTCTTCAAAATAATAGAAAACTGGATCATTTTAGTTTACACCAAATTATATTTTTATGCTTCTTGACTTGTCAGGACAGGTAAATAAGTACCTTCAAACATGATATAAATTATTTTGTTATATTCCTAAACTTTTAGGTTATTGGATGTTCCTTTGTATGTTTTCAATTTTGAGGCTAAACTAATCTATATAATTAATAAGTGTAACGGCCCAATAGAGTAAAGTCCAAAAAATTTTAAAACAATGTCACGTTACCTTTAACTAATTAGATTTTTGCTTGACTCCCCTAAGAGAAGTTTAATGTTTAAAGCTAAAATCTAACTTTGTTTCAAGCAGTGATCTACTCTTTGATAACATCAGATTACATAAGAGATATGCAGTGTATTGTGAGCTCTAGAGTACGCATGCATGAGTGTTATTTTAACTAAATTCAGAGTCTCTGAGTCTATGAAATAACAACTAGAGAGCCATTAAAAAATTAAAATCAGGGTGAGTCAGTCATAGTTTCTCCAAGCACCACTGCAGCATCAACATGGCCACAGATTGTATTGGATCTGTTTGCAAATGGGAGTATTACAAGTCCAATGTTAAACCTTCAAAGTTTGTCAACTTAACAAGAATGCCCAGCTTTACAATTATATTTTTGTATTTTTTTAATTTAATAGAATTCCAAACTATAATTATTATTGTTTTAAATTAATTTCCTTACTTATTACATCACCATTTTGTTTTCATGGTTACACCATTTTGCAATATTTAGCCATGAGTGCTGCCATGTTGTTCATGGTAAAACAGCTGCTACCTGTCACCTGGGTGTATCACATGATATAATGTGGGTGGGCCATGTGAAGTCATCACTATTTAAGATGGTAGTGGGCACTTTAGACTAAAAAAAGTAAAAACCGCATAAACTTGTAGATTGACAGGTAAAATATAATAGGTTTAGTACTTTGTTTTATTGCTTTTGATTTTGATTCTTTCTTTCTCATTTTGATATTGTGATTCTTTCCTTTCTTGTGGTTTCTTTAGGTATTTTTACTAAAAGTCTGCTTGATTAAAAAAGGTCCAGGGATATAAAACTAAAAAAAATCAAAATCTAAAAGGTACCAAAGTCAAAACTCCAAAAAAAAAATCAAACAACTGAAAGTACCCAATCAGCATATTGACTGGCAGTCATGGTCAAAAATAGTTAACCAGAAATTATTAACACAGAAATTCTAACACATCATGAGAATTATATATATATATATATATATATATATATATATATATATATATATAAAAAATTATAATATATATATATATATAATTATAAAAAAATATATATATGAATTCCACAAATTTGGATGAGGATACATGTGAAGTCATGCCTATAGCTTCTTAGGCTAATAGCCCTGAAATCAAGCTTTTGCAATACATCAACGGGTACTGGAAATGGGAGCATCTAATGAAAAACAAAATGATGTTATGATAATTTCAAAACAGGACTTTTGATATTGTTTGCTATTGTTCACTGTTGGCGCTCACTGGACTCCAGGAATTCTGTTCTCTATGAAAACATCACTTACCCCATCACTAAAAACAACATATGGGGTAAGTAGCATATAAAAAAATATTTTTTGGGTGGAGTATTCCTTTAAGGTCAATCAGATGAGTTCAGTACCTCTAATGCTGCCAACATGTTGTGTACATTTCCAATAAATAAATATTGTTGCATGACAGGTGGTGGTCCCTTTCTAAAATGAAAAGTAATCTTTAAGTACAGAGCACATGGAAACAAATATTATAATTCTCTGATAAAACAAATTCTGTTTTTATACATAATTCTGTGCTGATTTTACCAATAATAATATTAAAGATCATGCAGAAGTGCTGCATAAAGCAGATACTGAAACTCTGTAGTGAGTCTTACTTAGTTAAACAAAAGTTATACAGATTATAAATTTATTTCTCATATGTCAGACTCTGTTAGAAAAGGCAGTTATGGGTTTGGCTTTGACCAAATGTGTTATAGAATACTGCAGTGAGAAATGTTCCTTAGTAACCTGGTCCTGACTTGGATGAGTAAATCTGCGACATGCATCAGAGGTGTGTAAAAAATGAGAGAAGTTACAGTACTTGAGAGGAAGGTTCTGTAGTTTTGTCTGTGGAGATGAAAGAGCATAGAGGAGTCTTTTCAGATTGAGTTGATTTTCGTGTAAGAAGGGAGGAAGAAGATGTACATACATTATATACTTAGTATTTATAGGGAGTAATTCCCAAAGGACATGAAGCTCTCAAGCATTCTCCACTGTATGACTAAGACTGTGAGCAGAAGGTCCAAGTACAAATGGGGTCCAATAGATCATCTGAAGATTACGAAATGGCTACAGTCTCCAGGGGAGAGATTGTATTCTTTGTTAGTTCAATGGTACAGATTAGTGAATAATGTGGTCTTAATTGTATGTAATGACAAATGATTTGTTTTGCATATGTACATTATGAATTACTTTGTCTTCCATGATTTATATATAAGCCTAATAATAATAATAAAGAAGGCCCATTGATTGAATTTCTATAGATCTTGTCAAAATGACACCTTTTATTGGCTAACTAGAAAGATTATAACATGCAAGCTTTCGAGGCAACTCAGATGTATCTTGCCTTAAGAAGGTGCCTGAGTTGCTTCGAAAGCTTGCATGTTATAATCTTTCTAGTTAGCCAATAAAAGGTGTTATTTTGCTTGACTTCTCACTACATCCATATATAGCTATCACAGTACAACACCCTAGTAATATAGATCTTGTCATAAATAGCTGAAAAAAGCATAATACACATTACTGCACTCTGAAACTATTAAATTGGTGTCATATTTCTGGAACCAAGCAGGACAGAAAAGAGAAAAGTAAAAAGAATACCCAGGTGCTGCCATGAAGACCTAGTGGTTTACCACTGCAGTTTCTCTAGAGACATGACATGCTTACAGCAAGTCTGCAGGGAGATCCTCAGGGAAATGCTGGATGTGGGTGATGCATTTGATGCTAAGTCAGCAACATAACAGAAAGGAGATAAAATGAGTGTTTTTGAATTCAATACTAACAGAATCAGCAGTGTTTCAGTGACGCTCAGGTGGTAGGAGTCATTCAATGGGTGAAGCGGATTTTTTTTGTCTGCATTAAAAGCTATTTAAATTACCAGAGCGTTCCAATGAGAATTCTTACAATAGAAAACCTAAACAGCAAAGAGTGTATATGTTGTTTGAAAGATGTATTTCTTTCAAAATAATGTTGCAGACGTTCACCTCCTGGTCCTCCCTGCATGGAGTTTGCATGTTCTCCCCGTGTCTGTGTGGGTTTCCTCCGGGTTCTCCGGTTTCCTCCCACAGTCCAAAGACATGCAGGTTAGGTGCATTGGCGATTCTAAATTGTCCCTAGTGTGTGCTTGGTGTGTGGGTGTGTGTGCGTGTGTGCCCTGCGGTAGGCTGGCGCCCTGCCCGGGGTTTGTTTCCTGCCTTGCGCCCTGTGTTGGCTGGGATTGGCTCCAGCAGACCCCCGTGACCCTGTAGTTAGGATATAGCGGGTTGGATAATGGATGGATGGATGGATGGTTGGATAATGTTGCAAACTATCTGATAAGTGTCACAAAAGGTAATGCTCATCAGATGACAGAGACACTCTCCCCATCACCTGAAAGAGAATATGTCCAGAAGTCTTATCTCAGTGTAATGTCTGATTATGTTCTTTATGGTCGATTCACAGGCAACTTGATTTTCTAGAAAGAGGTGTTATAGTACCCCAACTTGAGCTGGAAGTTTATGTTTTCATTTTTCTGGTTGGGTGTGTGGGTTTGATAGACATTTACAAACATATACACAAACAGAGTAAGTCAAGGAATTCCGAGGCTGATTCCAGCTCCTTGCCATCCTGAACTGGGTCAAGTGAATTTGAAAATTTTATGTTATCCATCCATCCACTTTGCAAAACTACAAACCCAGAACTGTATTGTGAGGAAGCTGGAGCCTGTTCCAGCAAGCATTAGGCACAAGGCAAGAAGAAGCCCTGCACAGGGCACCAATAGGGAGAACACACCTGGGCCGTTGTAATATTGCCTAGGCCACCGTCTTTGTACTGTGGGAGGAAATTGAAGCACACAGAGGAAACCTATGTGGACATGGAGGAGAATATGTAAAACTGCTGCCGGTACCACCCAGGACATAAATCCTTGCTTATAGAAATAAGCATCTTGACTTGCTTTACTGATTCGATTTTTCTCAACTACTTGCTTTAGTGAATTGATTCTTTTGATTCATTTTACTCATTTGATTCATTTAGAATATGGCATTTATGAGACGTCTTGGGGGGTGGTCCAGTCCCCTCTGATTGCATCACAAATATATAATTTAAGAATTTGTACATTATTTCAATATGTATGTATGAGTGTATATAAATAACACCATTATTTATTAATATATATATAACTGATTATATAATTAACATGATACTTCTTATGCAATTGTCTTGTTTCCATACACAAAACAGGATAGTACATTACGATGCAAAATTAAAATGAGACATTTCATTACAGTATTAAGGTCCTTAACGAATCAAATGAATGAGAATCATTAGAATGGTTCTCAGGGAAGTGGTACATTCATGAATGAAATAAACAAAGTTGTTAGACTGTTTCATGGGTAGTGATTCATTTGTGATTCGAAAGAATGAGAATCATTAGACTGGTTTCCGGATAGTGAATCGTTCATAAATCAAATGAATGAGAATTGTTAGACAGATTCTTGGGTAGTGATTTGTTAGTGAATCAAAAGAATGATAATCATTAGATGGGTTGTCATGTAATGATTTTGTTCACAACTCAAATCAACAAGAATCTTTAGGCTGATTTTCATGTAGTGACAAATTTACGAATCAAATGAGATAAGACTCATGATTCAGGCAGTTCATGTGGCTGTGCTTTAAATATCTTCCAGTGAAATGAATGACCCAGAAGACATCAAACATGACACACATGCCTTTTGGCACTCCTGTTGAGCTCCATTGAATCTGTTTGTTTATGCCTATAAATCAGTTCAAATAATTCACAAGTTGTTAAAAAATAATTAATCGTTTGTGAATTGTCCATCACTACCCTGGTCTTCTTGTTGCGAGGCAGTTGCACTACCGCTTCAGCACCATGCTGCGCACGCTATGTTATATTATGTCCACTAATATGAAAAACCCACAGCAGACCTCACCCCAGGCAGCTACACCCCAAGTTGAATTGGAGTTTAGTTTCCATGTTGGATTTTGGTGCACAGTTCTTGCTGTTCTGGTTTTGCCTCCCCACAGTCTCATTTTAATTGACCGGTCATTTTTTATGATGGCTTGTCATTATTTCAGCATTTGCAGACCAATGCCACTCCACTGAATGACTTGTCAACAGAGGCTTTTCTGGCCAACAGCACCTGAGGGCAATTGCCTAATCTAGTGCAAGTCAAGTTAAGTTGGGGAGCATGCACTGGTACAGTGCATTGCCGCCCCATTATACAACGAAACAGCTCAGGATCTCAGTTGGCAAACCCCCAGGCAGACACACGGTCCAGTCCCACCCTCCGGAAATGACCCTTTATCTGCCGCAGCAAGGTGTTACGTGGGTGTCCCTTTCGCCTGGTCCAGCCATTTGGGTCCCCAGAAATGAGGATCTTACAAGCTGGATCACCCTTGGGGAACCGCGCCACATGGGCATAGTGCTGTAACTGACACTCCCTCACAATACAGGTAATGTGCCTCATTCGGGAGTCCATGAGCAACCGCTCATTCGACACAAAGTCATACCAACAGTACCCAAGGATTATCCGGAGAGACACAGTACCAAAGGAGTCCAGTCTTCATCTCAGGTCACTGGAAGGCATAAATGTCTCGCAACCATACAGCAAGACAGGAAGCACCAGGACTCTAAAGACTTGGACCTTCGTCCTTTTGCATAGATATAGGGAGTGCCACACACCCCTTTCCAGCGACCTTATGACCTCCTATGCTCTCCCAAACTGTCTACTGACTTCACTGGAAGAGTCACCAGAGACATGAATGTCAATGCCAAGGTAAGTAAACCTCTCGACAAGGTTGACACTTTCTCCGCAGACAGACACACTGCTGATGACTGTGCCCAAGAGGTCATTAAAGTCCTGGATCTTGGTTTTTATCCAGGACACCTGCAAGCCCAGATACTCAGACTCCTCGCTCAAACCTCTCGAGTGTCGCGATCAGAGCCTCCATTGACTCCACGAAGATCACAGCATCATCAGCAAAGTCAAGATCCATGAATATTTCTTCACCAACAGATGCTCCACAGCCACTGGACCCCACGACCTTGCCTAACACCCAGTCCATACAAGCATTGAATAGAGTAGGAGCAAGAACACACCCCTGATGATCCCCAGAATCAACTGGGAAAAACACAGAGGTTCTGCCTCCACTCTGCACAGCACTTACAGTACCAGTGTATAGGTCGGCCATGATATCCAGCAACCTGGAGCGGATTTCGCAAACCCTTAGGATGTCCCACAGGGTAGCTCAATCAACTGAGTCGAACGATTTAGGAAAATCGACAAAGGCTACAATGAAACTGTTTTCTGATATTCGCGTTTGTGCTCCATGAAAACCCTCAGTGCCAGGATGCGGTCGATGGTAGACTTCTTAGGCATAAAACCAGACTGTTCCGGTCGCTGGTAGGTGAGGTGGTAGGAGATCACTCACCGTGGTCGGAGCATACACTGTGACAACAGACAAGGCACCCAGGGGGTGCCATAATCTGAGTCTCATAATACGCTCGTTGAAAGCAGTGACATCGGACACCATTGGAAGAAGCCAATCTGCTACAGCAACAGCTACTCCCCGAGTATGACAGCCATCAAAGTGACCAGACCAATAAAAGGTGTATCCACCCACAGAGATCTGGCCATTTCCCGGTCTGCGTACCTCGGAGAGTGCCGCCACTGAAATGTGGAATTTACGCAGCTCCTCCGACAGCAGAGGAAGATGATCATCTTGCTGGAGAGACAAGACCATCCATGTGCCTATCTGTATGGGCCACCTCAAATAGGGACCCAAGTGGTGCTGTGCAGTGGGTTATGCCTCAGTACAACACCACTTCCGATCCCCAACAGACCTTACCCCACTGGCTCTCCAACGGTTTTGACTCTTCCGAGGATGGGGCTCCCGAGGGCTTTCCCCCATCCCCTTCGTGATGCGAGCAGCCTTGCTATGGGCGGCTGCAGCAGAGCTACTCCCACGGAGAACAAAAAGGAGTCTTTTCTGTCATTTCGGAGCTGTGTGAGATTTTTTTTATGGTGGCTGGAATGCCAATCCTGCCACCAACCCCCATGATTTCCCTGCAAGTTGAAGGACCTGATGCAGTTTAATGTCATTCCCAGTATCTAGTGCCTCATCCCAAAAGTTAACTGCATGATTGATAGTCAGCCCATCAGTCATTTTCTAAACTGCTCTGCCCTGAACAGAGTCGAGGGTTGCCGGGGGCTATCAGAGCTACTATAGGACACAAGGTAGGAAAAAACCCAGGACAGAACCCTAGTCTATTGTAGGGCAAGCACACACAAACACACACAGCAGTGCCAATTTAGTATTGCCAGTCCACCTAACTTGCATGTCTTTGGAATGTGAGAGGAAACTGGAGAGAACATGAACAGACATGGGGAGAACATGCAAACTCCTTGCAGGGAGGACCTGGGATGCAAACCCTGGTCTCCTTACTGTAAGGCAGCAGCTCTACCACTGTGCCACCTTCATGAGTGACAGACAGAGACAAATTAAACTAAAACAGAACATTACAAAGGTATAAAGAAAACAGGAAAAGAATACAAATACTGGTACTACTACTACTACTACTACTACTACTACTAATAATAATAATAATAATAATAACAAAATCCCAGGGCAAAAATCTACAACTGAATAAAACCATATATTGTAAGTTACACATTTTTAGCAGCTTCTTGGTAGGAAGCTTCACAGTGACCATTTAAAAGGAAGGAAAGTGTTATTAATCATATACATGAATCACTTCATGGCAAAGCTGCTACTGCATGTTAATATTCCCATGAAGACTTTGATGGAACAATGGGTTGGGAATAAGTTTACCCTAATTTTACCTTTTTGGCTTGCCATTTTTAATAGTGTAATTTTTTTTACACAAGTCTTTATTACTGTGGCAGTTTTTGATTTCCCACAGTTCCATAAATTACAGTGATATCCCAGAGGACAGGAATAAATTTAGACACTTGCAAATTCAAATGCTTTTTTAGGGAGCACGTTGGGTTGCAACAAGATTTTTTGTACAATTTCAGCATTTTTCATGTAAAGCAAGCTATCTTGTTAGAAGCCACATGTCAGAATGAAGTCCTATTAGTAAAAAATGCTGTCAAGTCTGGATGGACAAATCAAACCCAGCACTGCAGTACCTTGCCTTTTTTGTCAACTGTGAAGCTGTCACACGCAGCCATGCTCAATGGGTGTGCATGAGTGTGCAGCTTGACATGCTGACTTTTGTGATCATGATACCCTTTCGACTGACACAGAACTTCATGTTATGTCAGACACATGCATACCAGTGTAGCTATATTTCTCAATGATATGCATTAAAGATCAAATTGTCATGTCTCCTCCCCTTTGCTTCTAAATATTTACTTTTTTTTTACACTTTATATGCAGTACTAACTCCAAAAATGTACAATAATTCTAATTCAATAGCTGCTGTTTTATACCAACATGCTGTTGGATCGTTGATAAGTTAATTAAATTAGAAAAAAAAACTTTATATTGACTTTGTTAATAAACAGAAGAAAAAATATCCTTGTTTCGTAATTTTAAAGTTAAAGTGCTCAACACTGTTTATTGAGTCTTTTTAGATTATAGAAGAAGTTTTCTTTTCTTGTTTCTAATGACACTCTTACTTTTTGCACCGGTTAACAGATGGCACCAGGCTGCTTACCTTCTATTTTTTTTGGAAGATTACTGGAAAGCCCCTGACATTCCTGTTCATACAGTGAAGGTCCTAAGCTGTGTTGCAATGACAGTGTTGTCTCCTGATATACTGTATGTCGTCATGCAGTTTACAACACTGGAGTTGAAGCATTGTTCCTCTTGTTGCTGTGTTTATGCAATCAATTCAGTAGGTTGTACATGATTTTGCGCAACACTCATTTGTTGTGTGCAAAATTCAGACACAAGACTACTGGACCAGAGACACATTACCAGCATTGCAGTCATCTCTGATGACAATTTTCAAAGTAACTTGGACCCTTTGTAACTAAGCAGAGCACACAGGAGAATATCAAAAAATCTGGCAGAAATGGAAATGGCATGCAGCGTGAAAAATCAATAAAAACAGAAAGCAAGCAGAAAAAAAGAACAATTATTGTGGCATTAACTTCTTCCATATCTGCTCTGTGGTTAAGTAGTGGTGGGTCTTTAAGTTCAATGTAATCTGTCTATAATTTTTATTCTAATGACAAAATACGTGGAATCAGACCATCAAACTGGTGGTTCCAAGTGCTAGTGCAGTAAGAACATACACATGCACTTTATTAAGCATCCATCTGCAATTAAACTTGCTAATCTGTTAAAACAAAAACCTTATAATTGTCATGTTGTATAATTTAACACTTTTACAATTTTCAATAAACTTAACAAATTCTGTTTCCTTTTTTAATTTATACTTACTGGAGTTTATTTAGAATTTAGGAAGGGTTTGAGGATGACCTCTACATACAGTATATACATATGTGTATGCTGTATATAGTATACATTTATGTGCGTGTGTAGGTAAATATATATAAATATGTCTATATATGATTTCTACAGTTAACCGGCAGGAGAGCCCTTAATTCCTCTTGTGGATTAATTCCTCTTAAAAGAAACTTAAAGGAACAGACTATGTTAGATACCTAATGCAAATTCCTTACATTCTTGCCATGTGGCCTGCTAGTACCCACATGATCTTTCATCGTTATGATGAGCATCGAGTGATGAACAAACATGGACAGGCTGGTCACCAACCCACTCTTACATACAGTGTATTGAGTCTGTGACATCCATACTTTGATGCAATTATGGACAATTCTAAAATGACGTCTAGGTAGCCCTGATTCCACAGATGATGAAGTGCAGCTGACTGTGATGTCTGGACGAACAGATTCAGAAACTCCTGTCCAGACAAAGATACCTTAGAGATCTGAAGGCTCGGCTGTTAGATAAACCGTCCTCGCCATCTGTTATTGGCGTAACATCAACCCCGTGTTGTGCCGCTCAAGTCAACTTCACCCCCGCGCCACGTAGGAGCGACACCGATGATGAGTTCAGTGTATTTCAACTATGCAGGCGGGGGTTCAAGGCCAGAACACCTCCATCGGCACAGGCAAGCATCGTAACTCAGAACCGGTTCGACCCTCTAAGCGTCCCCAGTTCGCCTTCAGCTCCTGGTGATGTAATAGTGGTAGGTGATTCTATTGTTAGAAACCTCAATATCACTTGCCCTAATAGAAAATCTTTTGTTTCTTGTCTTCCTGGTGCTCGTGTCCGAGATGTGATGAGACGTGCGCCGGCAATCTACGAGAAGCACAAGAACAGGGCAGTTGGAGCAATTGTTTTGCATGCTGGCGTAAATTATATAAGGCACCGACAGTCGGAGATCCTCAAGGCAGACTTCACAGCATTAATTAAAGACACAAAGGAGAGGACCCCATCGGCAAAGATCTTCATTTCGGGTCCACTCCCTCTCGTCAGACGATCAAACGAGTACTACAGTCTTCTGCTAGGATTAAACAACTGGCTGCAGGGCTTCTGCAAGAATCAAGACATCGGGTACATCAACAACTGGGACCTCTTTTGGGAAAGACCACGTTTTTTCAAGCGAGATGGCCTGCATCCGAACAGTTTCGGTGCCCGGGTCCTCTCCGAAAATATATCTAAGGTAATTCGTTTATCTTGACTATCTATCTCTACTCTTAACCCCTTCCGAAATGCTACTGCTGTGCTAGGACATGATAATTGTTTAATAAAATCTTCCATTAAAGTGCACAACATAAATACTGTAGTTACCAATCTCGATGCACGTAGAAAATCTAGGCAATACGGCATAAACACCAATAATTTAATTAAAATTACTACTTTAAATGAACAATGTATTAAAACTATAAAAACAGATTACAGATTAAACAAAAAATACACACAGAACGGCGCTAATAGAAATAACTTAGTTCCTGTTCCGAATATCAATAACACACATAGTACTCATCTCTGCCCCTCCGAAACATTAAATATGGCATTATTAAATATTAGAGCTTTAACTAACAAGACGTTTTTTATCAACAATCTTATTAGTGATAAAAAAAATAGACTTTATTGCACTAAGTGAAACGTGGCTTGGCTCTGATGGCGCAGCTGTTTTAATCGAATCTGCGCCTCCGGATTACAGTTTTACTTGTGCAGATCGCCAAAGAAAGAGAGGCAGTGGCTTGGCAAACATTTACTCAAGCTGGTTAAGATGTAAAGATTTGGTAAATTCAAGTCCTTTAAGTATCTCGCCGTTGTTATCCATGGAGATTCTCATGTTCTAGTATTATCAGTGTATAGACCTCCAAAATTCAATGCGTCTTTTTTTGAGGAATTCTCTGACTTAATGTCAATTTTAATTACGAACTATGACACACTCTTAATAGTCGGCGACTTTAATTTTCATATAGATAATCAGTGTGACTAAAAAGTAAAAGAATTTATGAACCTCCTGGATTCTTTTGATTTGAGACAGCTCGTTAATCAGCCTACACATAAAGCAGGTCATACGTTAGACTTAGTGATTACTAAAGGACTAAAAGTTGATATAAAACAGGTCATTGATATTGGTCTATCAGACCATTTTCTTCTACTTTTTAATACAGAAATAATGATAGAAAACACTCATGAGAAGCATATTGTTAAAAAACGCTTCTTTGACTCATTAGCAGCTTTAAAACTTTCAAACATTCTAAGCAGTCAGTCCGTTTATAGTGCCAACAGCTGCTGTTGACATAGTTGCACCTGAAAAGTCAGTTAAAAAATCTTCTAGCATTGTTATACCATGGAAGTCCCAAAGAGTGTCTGATTTAAAGAGAGCATGCCGTAGAGCTGAGCGTAAATGGAGGAAGACTAAACTAACTATCCACCATGAAATATTAAAAGTTAAAATAACAGAATACAATAACACAGTCCGTCTTGAGAGGCGCTGCTATTTCTCTAAGATTATAAATAACAATGCTAGTAATCCCAGAGTCTTATTCTCTACAATTGATCGTCTGTTAAACCCAAGTAACTCAAAGGAATGCATCCTAAGTACTTCAAATAAAACCTGTGAGGCTATCGCTGTATTTTTCAATCAAATAATTCATGATATTCGAAATAACATAGTATATCTCCCCAACACTAGGATCCTCCTAAACCCCAGTAATCTGTTATAAACAAATTGAACTGTTTCACTAGGATAGATTTACCTGATTTACATAAAATAATTTCTCAAATGAAACCCTCCACCTGCTTCCTTGACCCAATACCAACAAATTTTTTCAAAGAAGTATCAGGCATGCTAATTGATAATGTTCTTGACATAGTAAATTCGTCATTAGATACGGGGGTCTTCCCAGACTGTCTTAAGACTGCTGTAGTTAAACCCCTACTTAAGAAAAATAACCTCGACCCCTCTGCTCTTGAAAATTTTAGACCCATCTCTAATCTGCCTTTCTTAAGTAAAATACTGGAGAAGGCAGTCATTATGCATTTAAATGAGCACCTTAATAAACATGCTATTCTTGATAAATTTCAGTCAGGTTTTAGAACAAATCACAGCACAGAAACTGCACTCGTTAAAGTAGTAAATGATTTGTGGGTAAATGCAGACAGAGGCCATTTATCTGTTCTCATCCTCTTAGATTAGAGTGCCGCATTTGACACTATTGATCATAATATTCTTAAGAATCACCTTAGTCAGTGGGTGGGCCTCTCTGGCAGTGTCTTAAATTGGTTTGAATCCTACCTGGCAGGGAGAAAATTCTTTGTTAGTTGTGGTAATTACAACTCAAAGACACATGATATCCTATATGGTGTTCCACAAGACTCTATCCTTGGTCCATTGCTCTTCTCAATCTACACGCTTCCGTTAGGTCAGATTATCTCAGGGCACAACGTGAGCTACCACAGCTATGCTGATGACACACAGCTGAATTTATCAATAGCACCTGATGACCCCGAATCTCTTGATTCACTAACACAATGTCTGACTTGTATTTCAGAATGGATGAATAGTAACTTTCTCAAGTTAAATAAAGAGAAAACTGAAATCTTGGTAATTGGCAATAATGGATACAATGAGGCTATTAGAAATAAACTGGAAGTATTAGGATTAAAAGTCAAAACGGAGGTAAAAAGCTTAGGGGTAACTGTTGACTGTAATCTAAATTTTAAATCGCATATTAATCAGATCACTAGGACAGCATTTTTTCACTTAAGAAACATAGCAAAAGTTAGACCTCTTATATCATTGAAAGATGCTGAGAAATTAGTTCATGCATTTGTTTTCAGTCGACTAGATTACTGTAACGCACTCCTCTCAGGACTACCCAAAAAAGACATAAATCGTTTGCAACTAGTGTAGAATGCAGCTGCTAGAATCCTTACCAGGAAAAGAAAATCCGAGCACATCTCTCCAGTTTTGATGTCACTACACTGGTTACCTGTGTCATTCAGGATTGAATTTAAAATTTTGCTCATGGTTTATAAAGCCTTAAATAATCTCGCCCCATTCTATATATCGGAATGTCTGTTGTCTTATATTCCAAATCGCAACCTCAGATCCTCAAATGAGTGTCTCCTTAGAATTCCAAGAGCAAAACTTAAAAGAAGTGGTGAGGCGGCCTTCCGCTGTTATGCACCTAAAATCTGGAATAGCCTGCCAGTAGGAATTCGCCAGGCTAATACAGTGGAGCACTTTAAAAAACTACTGAAAACACATTACTTTAACATGGCCTTCTTATAACTTCACTGTAATTTAATCCTGATACTCTGTATATCCAATTCATTATAATAACCATTCATGGTGGCTCTAAAATCTGTACTAACCCCTATTCTCTCTTCTGTTTCCTTTTCCGGTGTACTTTTGGTGGTGTGCATACTCTAAGTACTATGATGTTCCAAAAATGATGGATGGATTAAAAGCCAGAAGTCTGTATGACCATCAGCATCAAGTGACTCCATGAGAACCCTAACTACAAAGAGGACTGTTTCATTTATGTTAGGTAGAATGCCCAGAGGGGACTGGGCGGTCTCACGGCCTGGAACCCCTACAGATTTTATTTTTTTCTCCAGCTTTCTTGAGTTTTTTTTTTTTTTTTTCTGTTCACCCTGGCCATCGGACTTTACTCCTTTTCTATGTTAACTAATGTTGCCTTATTTTAATTTCTTATTTTGTCTTTTATTTTTCTTTTCTTCATTATGTAAAGCACTTTGAGCTACTTTTTGTATGAAAATGTGCTATATAAATAAATGTTGTTGTTGTTGTTGTGGAAAAGTCTGGTCGAGACCTTCATGTAGCAGTCAAACTGTAACACAGGTCTGCAAAATTAAACTCATAAAAATTCCTAAATTGTAAATAGTAATTTTAATTTGCATTCATGAACACAATAAAAATATAATTAAAATGTGTTCATCATTTAAGTACAAAATTGAAAAGATATGTAATTAAAATATAACAACACAATTTAGTTTTGCATACAATATTGTTCTAAATCTGTTTAACATTAAAATACTTCATCAACTTATATTTTTAAACATATGTAAAATAGGTAAAGAAAACAACAATGTATTTATATTAACCGACTAACATATAACTTCTGTCGATTTTTGTCGTTTTGTTTGGTGGCCCATTATGTGTACACTTTTCCTAGTGCGTCCCTATGAATCATTTAGCAGTAGTCCACCATCCATCCATTTTCCAACCCGTTGAATCCGAACACACGGTCACGGGGGTTTGCTGGAGCCAAACTCAGCCAACACAGGGCACAAGGCAGGAACCAATCCCGGGCAGGGTGCTAACCCTCCGCAGGACACACACAAACACACCCACACACCAAGCACACACTAGGGCCAATTTAGAATCGCCAGTCCACCTAACTTGCATGTCTTTGGACTACAGGCAGACCAGCAGGACAAATAACCATCCAAGATCACCAGGTGTAATGACAAGCTATAATCTGCTGTGTGGTGTGTGTCACCCGAGGATTGATTTATCTCATTTTAGTACTTTGGGAGGACTGAATGAATGTTAGTTACATCCTAGTATGCAAAGCCATTTGATCAAAATGGAAGAGGAACTTACATTTTAATCTTTCCATCTTCCATCTGTTCTCCCAAGTCCTGTTTAAAAACCCCTGTGCCACATTAAAGAACTTCATAGAAAGTAGCAGCTTACATCTGTCTTATTAACCTCAATTATAATTTTAAATATTTTTAAACATGTGTCTTCTTCATTTTCTTAAACTGAAAAATGTTTGGATAGGTACGGCTGTGCCGCAACCCTATGACTAGCAAACAAAATTTCGTTTCTCTCAGTTATTGAAGAATTTCACCTAATTTATGTCTACTCAAATTCTTAACATACATAAAATATTTATACAAAATTACATGTAGTCATTTAAGTAGCAATAATTTAAAGCAATAAAACAGCAGACAGTGTAAGAAAAGCCCAGAAGGTGCATTATCTTGTATTCTGCTCGTCTCATAATTCTCTCAGACATTACCTCACAAACGCTGAGCATCCACCATCTGCCTTTTATAGATATGTCAGGTATGGAACACTTTATAAATAGGGCACATATAAATATACAGCATAGCAATAACCAGGTTGCACTAATGCGCCTGAGAACATGGCTGAGCCACTCAGAGGTTGTCAAGGTGATAGAGAATGCAGCTGCACACACTTGGGACAGCCTATGAAAAAAACAAAATTTGAAAAGCCTCAAAATTACATTATCAAGAAAGATGTTTTCCGTGCAACTGGCAGTATGCCTTGATTTTGGGCTCCATTTTAGTGAGTAAATGTTGCTTCTAGTGGCCTGGTGTTCAAAACTAACGACATACTATTTTTTAATCTCAGAAAAAAATGTAATTCTTAAGATGTCTCATTAAGTCCACAGCTGGAACAACATAAGGCAAAGAAACACTGGATGAGCAGAAGCCAAAAAAGTGCAAGATGTAGTCATAAAAGCACGAGTCATGACTGTATACAGCAAGGAGGTGAAAAAACAGCAGGCAAAAGAAATGAAGTTAGAATATGAAAGATATGTCAGCAATGTGCCAGGTCTAAAACAATAAATCATGCCTATACTTCCTCAAAACCAGAATGTTAGCAAAAATGAGTAACTAAATACAGTATATGTAGCACTCTTTAGAATGTATCCCTAGACTTCAACAATGAGTGATCTGCGATGCTGGCTTATACTGTCAGGTCCATAAGTATTTGGACAGTGACACAATTTTCATAATTTTGCCTTTGTACAACACCACACTGGATCTGAAGTAAAGCAATCAAGATGTGAATGAAGTACAGACCATCAGCTTTAATTCAAGGAGTTTAACAAAAATATTGTATGAGCTGTTTAGGAAACACAGACAATTTTATACATGGACCCCCTATTTACAGGAGCTGAAAAGTATTTGGACAAACTAACAAAATCATGAATATAATGATCATTTTCAATATTTGGTTGAAAATCCTTTACAATCAATGACTGCCTGAAGTCTGGAACTCATGGCCATCTCCAAGTGCAGGGTTTCCATCCTACTGATGCTTTGCCAGGCCTTTACTGCAGATGTCTTCAGGTGCTACTTGTTTGTTGGACTTTCTGAAATCAGTTTTGCCTTCAGCAAATGAAATGCATTTGCAATTGGGTTGAGGTCAGTTGATTGACTTGGCCTTTGAAGAACATTCCTCTTCTTTGCTTTGAAAAGCACTTGGTTTGCTTTCGCAAATGTTTTGGCTCATTGTCCATCTGTACTGTGAAGCGTCATCCTATCAGTTTTGTAACATTTAGCTGAATTTGAGCAGACAGTATAGCCCTGTACACTTCAAAATTTATCCTGGTACTTCTGCCGGCAGTCATATCATCAATAAACACTAGTGACTGACTTCCATTTACAGTCAGATATGCCCATGCCATAACACTGCCTCCACCATGTTTACAGATGATGTGGTTTTCATCAGATCATGAGCCATTTCTTCTCTTCTCCATACGCTTCTCTTTCCAACATTCTGGCATGTATTTAATTTAGTTTCCTTTGTCCAAAATGTTCCAGAACTGAAACTGGCTTTTAAAAAATGTTTTCTGACAAAGCCTTATCTGTCCTTCCTATACTTGAGATTTACCAGTGGTTTGCACCTTGTGGTATTCCCTCTGTCTTTACTTACAGGAATTTTTCATTTGATTGTAGACTTTGGCAATGATAGGTTTACCTCCCAGAAAGTGTTCCTGGTTTGGCTAAATGCTGTGAAGGGGTTCTGCTTCACCAAGGACAGAATTCTGCAATCATTCAGAACAGTTGTCTTCTGTGGTTTTCCAGACCTTCTGGTGTTGCTAAGCCCAACAGTGTGTTCCTTCTTTTTAAGAATATACCACATGGTTGATTTGACCATTCCTGGTGTTTCTGCTGTCTCTCTAAAAGGTTTGTTTCATTTTCTCAGCCTAATGATGGACTGTTTTTACTTGCATGGACTGCTCTTTGGACCTCATATCAAGAGTTCACAGTGACAGCTTCCAGATGCAAATTCCACACTTGGAATTAACTGCAGACCTTCTACGTGCTTAATAGTTAATGAAATAGTGGAATCCCTGCTGGCTATGGAACTAGGGGTGCCCACTCTCTTTCTCTTGAAATGAGGTCACTTGGGGTGAAAAATTGGTAATTTTGAAGACGCCTTTCCCTATGATGTCATAATACGTCTTTATGCTGTCTTATGGTTTTTTAAAATGATGTAAACATTTAGTAGCAGTTTATCGCTATCATTATGATACGATGGCCACAATCACAGTCACAGGCAAACTAATAGCCCATTAAATATTCTGAATATGTCAAGCCTCTTAAATTAACAGACTTCATTCCTTCCATTCTTATTTCGATAGCTTAACCATCGTAAACCTGTAAAAAATAATTCACATGGTAAACTCACTTCTAGTAAAATAAAATAATTTTACTCTTTTCAATTTGTTTAATAATACCAGCAATGTCAGGTCCTTCAGCTGCTGTAACAAAACTCCTGTAGGCAAATCCCATATAATAGGATTTGAAAAAAGAAAACAAATGTGATTAATAGCATTAAGGGAAATGTCTTTTCAGACAGGAGTCTAGTTCTGATTGCTCAAATACGGTGGAGATTCGAGTTATGTTGATTTCCAAGAAGAAGATTTGGGTCCAGGTGGATGGACTGTGAAAGTGATGTCATTAGTGGAAAAGCTGTCAATGTTCTGGTTTGCAGAGGGAGGAAAAGAGAAGGTATTATCACACAATGCCAGCCCCTGCAGAGGCAGAGAATTACCATCACCAGAGCGATTAAAGTGTCCCATATGCAGACACACATAACATCATATACTCACTAAATTACTTTAGTAATGCTTTGTGTTTATTAAGACCAAAAGAAGCCTTTATTAACATCTTGTTACATGGCAATGTAAGCAATAGAAGCATTTTTGCAGTACCTAAACTAAAATGTTATCATAAGCTATTTATTTACTTTAATTTAGAAAAAACAAATACAATCATCCCGAAGAGCAGAAGTTGATAGATAAATTGGGCCTTCCTAGATTTAACAACTCCTACTGCAACAGGGTCCTGGGTATTCTGATCGAGAGACTTTTGAACACTCCTACCAACTCATGACTGTTCTGGCAAGAACAAGGATGACTGTTGACTTGAAGAAGGCCCATGCTGATCACTTGCCCCAGCACATCAATGACTTTACCATGGAGACTGAAAGGAGGACCGGGTTTATTGATGTGCCTTCATTGCAAAGACCTAACTTGGACCCTCAACACTACCTCTGTACCCCTGAAAGTGTAAGCCTACATTTCCTGTGGTGACTGAACAGAGCAAGCCTTCACCCTCACATCATTACCACATTCTACAGGAGTCACATAGAGGATGTCCTGACTAGCTGCATCATCACTGAGGATCTCTCTTCCTTCTTTTCAGGACATTTAGCACAAACACTGCATCTGCAACGCATCCACCATAGTGGATGACATCTCCCATCTTGTCTGCCACCTGGCCAATGATAAGTAGCATTTGGACCAGGTCTGCAAAACATTGTAACAGCCTCTTCTCCCAAGCTGTCAATCTTTATCCACCATCCACTCCATCTTGACGAAGGTTTAACCTGCCACTGCACTAGCCCATTTATAGCACTAGTCATTTAATTTACAACCCAGGGACTGTTCTGATGACATTTTCATATTTATATACTTGCATATCTACATATGTGTTGCTACTTATGATGTTTGTCTTTATTGTGTTGACACACAGTCTAGTTGGACTAAGTGTAGTCTTGTGTGCAGTGTTATAGTCCATTTTTTTTCTTTTCTTTTAATATACTTGCACTATGTGTCATCTTGTGAACATGAACCCCATATTGTATGTAGCACCGAGGTCCAAGAGACACTGTATTCTTTTGTGTGGCTGGGATAACAATAAAGTTGACTTGACCTGACTGGCACAGTTTTAGTAATTGATTCATTATAGTGACAAACCACCTGATCTGGCTCTGGGTCACTGGATACCCATGTTTATCTATGTCATGTTCATTACATAAACATTTTGGATACAAGAGTACAAGTAGTGGATGCTGCCTTTGAAAACCTTGTGTCATTTGCTTTGTCGGTGCATGTGAAGGGTTAAAACATAAGAATATACGACTTTTGATCAACTAAAGAAGATCTTGCAGCCCATCAAGGTTGTTTGGTTGGCTAATACCCAAGTTGTCCCAATAATTTCACTGTACCCTATACACATGATTATAAATGACCCTATAAACCTATAACTCAAACCATTTTTAAAAACTGTCACAGCTTCTTCTTCAACTAAATGACTCAGAAGTTTATTTTAGATTCCCATGACTCTTTGTGTGAAAAAGTTTTAGCAATGTCAGCTGTCATTCTTTGCCAGGAAGCATTTGGCATACTACTGAGAGACTGAATGTGCTAATATTATGAATATAAATTGTGGCCGCTAACAGAAATATATTTTTTTAAAAACACCATAAAGAAGCTTTATAAAAGAGCAATGAATCAGCCTTATTACATTATTGATTCATAGATTCATTCATTCATTCATTTTTTTTTTAACTTGCATGTAAGGACAAAGCTTACATAGCTCTGGGTGAGGCACCAGTCAACTATAAGGCTTATATCCACACTCCCAAAACACAGCTACATTAGAATCAAATAGTGTCACCTAAAATGTAAAAAACTTGTATGTACCTAGGAAAAAAATCATGGAAGGCCTGGAAAACAACCAATGTTGACACGAAGAGAATGATCACAACAGATTCCTCATAAAACAGCCAACGGCCCAGTATCAAATTCAGGTCCCTGGAGCATTGATACAGTAGCATCCATTAAATAGTATTAAATCAAAGAAATTTTATGGTATCTGCATTTGAAAAGTTGTAAAAAACTAAAGTAAACAATGATTTTCTGTGTTTGTCATACATGCTATACAAAAAGACATTGCCATCGAGGTATCTGGAATACTCTAGAAGCTTTCATTAATCATTGTGTGCATTTTCACCCTTGGGGGGATTGACCTAGTTAGATACATTCTTGGGTTTAAAGAAAGTGATATAACAGGCAACCAAACATCAGCTACTATTAGATCAGGCATTGCTGGAGTGGAAAGCTGTGAGACCTCTCCTTAAGTTATAACCAGACTGATCTCATCACGTATAGAAAAACAACAAAACACAAAGAAATGTAAATAAAGTTGAACTGATGGTGAATTGGATTGCTCTGTCAAAGGTGAGGGAAACCACACTTATGTACAGTTCAGAGATGACACTTTAGATTTCACAACTTTGAATCATGCTGTTATATTTATATATATATAAAGCTATATAACATGTGGAAATGAATGCAGTGAATAAGTAGACAATAATAAATAAACACACCAGAAACCCCAGTTTAGCCAAACTGTGTACAGAATACAGATTTTAAAGATGATACAGATGAGAGGGTTTGTAACTGTAATAGTACTTTCTTTGTTGTACTGTAAGTTGTACATTTTATCGTGCAAGTAAGTGTGCAGTTTCTTTTATCTCCATCACATGGTAAACTTTAGATAATTTTTTGGTATTATTTATCATCGCCAGTTTTTACACATGGCCAGGCATGTATTACTTGGTCTAGAACAACATCAACAGCAAAAATTAAACTTCTTGATATAGAAAAGCAAGCAAAATTAGTTCCCATTATAGACAAAGTGCTGACTGAAAATGCTGGATTTATGTATTGTGGCAGGCGGCCGGGGCCCATGCCTGGCTGGGATGCCCCTTTGACATATATTCTCGGTGTAGCAACCATGTGCTGTCCAATACCTCCCCCGAGACGCTTGGTGGCAGCCTCCCTGACTGACTGTGGTGCCTCAGCTTCCCGCAGGGCTCCATGGGAGATGGAGTTCTCCACCGCCCTTTTGGGATCTGGGGTGGCCTCCAGGGGGCGCTGCATGGGTCCCTGAGCCCGGCTCGACGAGTCTTCATCCCCACCCGGAAATGCAACCGGAAACAGGTGCTCAAGCACCTGGAGAACTTCCGGGTGGGTTATAAAAGGGTCCAGCAACCACCACTCAGGGGCCAGAGTTGGGAGGAGGAGGAGGAAGCTTAATGGGAGAAGTGGTGGTGCCAAAGAGGAATGTGTTTTTGTGCTTGTGCTATTTTGGACTGTGTTATGCCTGTGGGGTTCACGGGGAAAACGTGCCCCACAGGTGAAGAAAATAAAGGTCTTTGTTTCTGTTTTTACACGTGCCTCTGTGTGAGTCTGTGTCGGGTCGGGCGCAATATAGTGCTCATATTACACTGGCGTAGTCGGCAGGATTCAGGTCCGTGTTTTGGGGCCGGGACCTGCATTTTAAATCGTGTAACCACCCGGCATGCAAAGCACAGCGCAGAGAGTGTGCACCCGAGGCAGCAGCGCGAGGCACACACCTGCACAAGCGGCAGGGAGCCGCAGGAGGACCACCAGGAAGCCCTGAAGGATGCTGCGCTGATGGGGAAGAGAAGGTCTGGGCGGACTCAAAGGTCAGCCGCCAGATGCCGCCATGGTTTGCAGCAGGAGGTAGGTGATGGGCCCAGGGGTGATGGGCTCAGAGAATCTTGCTCTCTGTTTTTGTCTGCCTACCTCATAGACGCAGAGGGCGGGATACCCGTTGGTGGCCGGACGATGTGTGTCCGTGGCGTGTCGGTGGAGTAAGCTCAGGGGAGAGCAAGGCCGACCTGGGTCTTTTATTCGACCTCGGACATTCCTCGGAGGACAAAAGCCTGGATGATCTCCACGGCGTGGTGTTCCTTGCGGAAGGAGCAGGGAAACCTCCCAGATGCAGGTAAGGGGTGGGGGATGTGTGTCGACACCCCGCTGACAAAAGACAAGAGGCGGGGATGGCGAACCTCCACTCCACTCCTGGAGATCTCCCGAAGGGGCCTGCGAGGAGTGCGCAGGACCTTGATGACTTGCAGATGGCGGGGAGGGGTGAGGTGAGTCCGAGTCCACCGCCACCCGACGATACTAACCAGCTTTGGGCTGCACGGGAAGTGGAGGGCGTCCTCCTACCCCTGCAATCCCTCTTGCAGGTTTTCCAAGCTCTGCAGGAAGCCAAGGAAGGACTGGAGAAGAAGTTCGGCACGCCATTAGGGGTCATCCACGAGTGGCTGAAGCAGCGTGGCGTGAGATCCTCCAGCCTGCAGGATGCAGCGGTACAGGTGAGTGACACCTGTGCCGTATAGGAAAGGGGAGTACTGAGCGCAATGGCAGCGGTATTGGTCAGTTCTACTTGCCAAGCCAACCGCCTCCTACACGAGACACAGCCGTGAAGACTGACAGCGTGGCAGAGGAGTGTGCAGGGAGGCAGCTGGTAAACATTGGCTGGCAAACAGCCTTGCCTCAACTGCCGGCACCAGTCTGGTGGGTGTCCAAAGGGGTGCAGACGGCACAAGGTCTTTCTTCTTCCCATAAGGGGATCCAGACCGTCGGCGCACCCTAGAGCAAGAGGAGGACCTGGAAGAAGAAATAGGAGACTCTTAACAGTGCGCAGCGTAAGCCTGTCTGCTCAGAGGCAGTGGAGGGCTGCACTGTGACGGGGCGGAGACCATGTACCCTCAGCACAGTGGACGAGGGAGCAGGACTTTCCATCCTGCTTCCGTTCCCGCAGGAATCGGACTGGAGGGGAGCAGCATTGTTATGAGTGCAGCCGCTGTGGTCACGGCTGGCGGTGTTTTCCCTGGAGGATATCCGGAGTGCGTTGACATCGGGGCAACACCCCCAGACCTGTTGCTTTTATCTCCACAGGACAGAGCCGTAGACGAGATGACGCCGACTCCCCACCCTGGAGAGGACCAGCCCTCGTGGGACGTGCCACTGAGCCCCACGGGGCAGAGCTGAGGGTGGAGCACTGTGGCAGCACCATGTGCTGCTCAATACCTAGCCCCAGGACGCTTGGTGGCAGCCTCCCTGGCTGATGGTGGTGCCTCAGCCTCCCGCAGGGCTCCATGGGAGATGAAGTTCTCCAGAGCCCTGTTGGGATTTGGGGTTGCCACCAGGGGGCTCTGCATGGGTCCCTGAGCCCAGCTGGACAAGTCTTCAGTCCCACCCAGAAATGCAACCGGAAACAGGTGATCAAGCACCTGGAGCACTTCCGGGTGGGCTATAAAAGGGGCCAGCAACCACCACTCAGGGGCCAGAATCAGGAGGAGGAGGACAAAGCTTGACGAGAGGAGTGGTGGTGCCAGAGAGGAGTGTTTTTTGTGCTTGTGCCTGTGGGATTCATGGGGAAGACGTGCCATACAGGTGAAGAAAATAAAGGTCTTTGTGTTTTTACACGTGCCTCTGTGTGAGTCTGTGCCAGGTCGGGCGCAATATAGCGCTCATATTAAAGTATGTTTACAAGTATATACATATATAACAAGCATTTAAGCATATATTTTACATGTATTCATAGAAGCATGAAAGCGTATGTTATTTATCCATTTTCTCACTCTTCTTTCATGTTTACAGGCTTAAACACTTTACACCCATCCAGTATTACAGCAGCAAAATCCATAATATTCAGATGTTAAATGGGCACTGAGTCCACAATGACAGCACAGTCTGCAAGATCTCAGTCGTTCCGTTCTTTAATTACTGAATATTAATTTAATTTTTTCCACTTTTTCTGCTGACTTGGGGTTACATAGGCTTAAATGTTAAGGTTTTCCAATGATTTAAGGCCGGAGTGTTCTTACTCTGTTCAATTACAACTACAAGCGATCCCATATACTGTATCTCTGAAACAACAAAAATATGTAATGATAAACCATGCTAAACTCTCACCCTCACCAAGAACAAAGAGAAATGTTATAATAAAAAAAGGAGGCAGAAGAGGCACGCTGAGTTATAAAGCCTATTATTAATTAAAACAATAGGTGTTTAGTGGAGACACAAGCAGGATCCCAGAAAAGTTCATGTTAAAAAACATTAATAAAATCTGGCCAAATTCTAGAGAAGCTTGGCACAGTTCCTCACAAAGAAAATTTGATCTTTTCTAGTTAGAAGTAATACAAAATACAATTTTCCCATTGAGATATGGAGGATGTATTAGGATTCTTTCAATTGAGGAGAACTAGTTGACACAGGTAACAGTGCTGTTTATGAAATAATGGTCAGATTATGACCAGATATTATGGGTTTGTCTGGAAGAACTCCAAACTAATAAGCTGATTTCAGTTGACCACATCAACACCATCATGGAGCATCTTGTATAGGAGTTAGTTTTGGCGTATCTTTCATGATGACCACAATAGGTGCCTTCCAGGTAGAGGGATCATGCTTTCAACATGAGAAAAGAAAAAATACACAGTTATGTCTTTTGTTAAGGAGGAACTTTGTGTAACAAATAGTGTATAAGTAGGGATAGGCATTTTTTTTGTGCAGACAGCTAGTTCGAATAAGGTTACTATTTACTTCTATCATACAGATGTAGCTTTGTCCTTTTAAGTGGAACAGTCACTTTCTCTTTCTTTACATCTACTTGGTATAGTGTTCATGGGCCCTTTATTTTGTATAGTGCCTGACTCAGGTAAGACAGAGTTCCTGTCCAGTTCACTTTCTGGTGTTGAACTACCAATTGTCTAGTTGGCTCTCCTTTTATCCACACTCTATGTCACTTGACCACATCCAGACTATTATCTAGTTAAGAGGCCTTATGGGGTGGAGCTTTTCATGGTTCCCTTCCAGTGACCTTCATGGGTATGTCATTTTCATGAAGCTTCCAATCCTTCTCTGCAAGAAAGCAGAACACTCTTTGTGGCATCCAGAAATCTTCGTTAATTCCCCAAAGGTTCACCCCATGGTCCTGTCTTGGACCACATGTGTAGGCACAACAAAATGGAGTTCTAAACCTTGATACTTTTGTCAAAAACAGTCAAGGAGCAATGCCTTTTTCAGGATGGAATAATTCACATTGTAAAATTATGTAGTAAACACTAACATAAGAACAATTTCTAAATATCTCTTGTTTTATAGAAACAAGCCATAAATAAATCAGTCAATTAATAAATAAATTTTTAATTTAAGCACTTTAAATAAAGCACTTTAAAAATATGCTTTAATAGAAATACATTTGAAAAAAATATAGGTTTATTTTTACATTTCCAATAAAGTAATTAATCTCAAATTACAAAAAGCTAATTGGTCAGAATTACCTTAAGAAGCTATAATTATACAGTTAATTACAGCAAGATTGCTAGATTGTGATAGGGGGATCCTGGCAACCTTTCCTAATGTGGCTTCAAAAAACAAATAAAGAAATGTAAGCATCCGCCTAATCCTTCTTCAACAAGATATCTGAAAAAGTTTAGAGGTCAGCTTGAAGTGCTGCTTCCTCGTAGCCGAGCCAATACTGTCTGTTCCAAAACTTGATGGGCAGAGCAGCTGGAATCGTAATTTGGCTACTGCACCAATTTAAAGAGGTATGTTCAGATAAAGTTTCACGATAATCTTTGAAGGTCTAAGGCATGCAGGGTACTCGTTGGTTAACCAGACTCTAAAATCCAGAATGTGTCTTCTCAGTTGAAAATATTAAAGATGTCAAGGAGAAAGACTGCTCATGCTAAACAAGCTCAGAATTCCCATGTGTCAGTCACTTGATAACATACACATTCATCCCTATGCAAAACTTACATTGAAGTTAATTTATCTGATGTCGCTCTGTCATTTACTAGAATGCTAGGTATGGATTCTCAGAGGTATCCTAACTCTTAAAGTGCTTATAGTATAACAGAGTTTTCAGCTCTTCCTCTGCATACTAATATCTAGAACAACATACTCTGAGGCAAAAAGATAACAAAATGTATTGTTTACTTCTTTCATAAATACAGTTAAACTTTAGTAAGTATAGGAAAATTACAAAACTGTTGTGGTGGGTAAGGCAGGACAGACCATGAATGACATGGTTGAAATGCCAATCAGGCTGTCTCATTTAATTACACTCTCCAAACCCAAACAAAAAAATATCCACAATCAATAACAGAAATATCTACCGTTATTTAATGATAGTTCCGCGTAGCACGTGTTTTTCCAAACGACCATTGGGATGTCAGTTTCGTGAAGCATTCCCAGGTCAAATGCCAACTCATCCCTAGGCAGCCAGTCTTATTATCCCAATTGACTCTGGATCAGGTGGGGTTAAGTGTCCAGCACTGGTTTTGGGAGAGTGCGGTGAGCCTATACCTGGCCAGGATCTCCCATTTTAGTGTGGGGTAGTCAGCTTCTGCCTGCTCCTCCAAATCATAATTTGCCCGTTGGGCTTCACATGTTAAGAAAGGCGCAAGAAGGTGAGCCTACTCATGTCACAGCCAGCACTGGCGAATGGTTGTTCTTTCAAATACGAGGAGAAAAGTTTCTATATTATCTCAGGGTCGCACCGGTACAAGGAGTTGAGTGGGCCCATGGCTTCTGTCAATGTGGGCACACACAGCTTTGAGGCACACCTCAGCCCCAAGTATCTCTGCATATTGCAGTTGCAATTGGTTCACCTGGTCAGACAAGCATTGTAAAACCTCCACCAGGTTGCTGTGTTCTGCCATCTATATGGCCAAATCCTGCAAACTACACCACTGTGGCCAGGTAAGGCAGGACAGACAATGAATGAAAGGTTGAGACACCAACCGGGTCATCTCGTTTAGTAACAATCTCCAAACACAAACATAAAAATATCCACAATCAATAACAGAAATGCTCATCAGTCTAGTGCTGTTTAAAGCTACTTCCATGTAACATGTGTTTTTTCCAAACAGCAATTGGGAACTCCATCTCGCAAAGCACTCCCAGGTCAAGTACTGACTCCTTTTTGGGCAGCTGGTCTTTTTATCCCTATGGGCTTAGAAGGGGGGATTAAGTGCCCTTAATGGGCAGTTTCTCTGAGCCGCAGGGAGAGAAGAAAAAAAAAGGTCGGCAACATTGCTCCCTATGAGGAGGTGCTCTGACACTTATGCATGACACTGTGAAATTAAACATCAGTGGACACTCAAAGACAAAAATGTCAACAAAGCCTGAAGCAGGGCATCTTTTTAATGGGCTGCAACATTTGAATTCAGTGATTGCGGCCAAGTCTTTTTAAGCAAATGCAACAATTAAAAAGTGACCCACACTGAATAATTGATAATTAATACAATACCTGGCTAGGATTTAGCTGTGCATCCATGACACACACAGATTCAAAGGAAACATAAATGTAAGTATCTTGTCACTTTCTCAGTGAAACTTGTAATGTTCATTTTAAAAGGACCTTCCAAGAGGGCAGTCATTGAAGCCCAATTCAAACTCCTAAACCTTACCTATTTCAAGTCACGTAGAACTCATTCTCTTCTTGTAAAAAAATCAGTGGAATCTCTCTCAATTGCTTTGCTTGCTTTGTAATGGGATGATTTTTTGCTCCATGCTTCACTTGATTCTGCCTCTCCATTTTCTGCTACAAGTGCTGCATACCAACATTTCAGATATCTTCCCCTACAGCTTGACTTGAACATCTATTACTGCTTTTTGATTTCTCCTTCTCTCCTCTGTGTTGTGAATTTATTATGTTGATGAATTCAGCCTTTCACGTCTTTTTTTTATATTTGTTTTTTATACCCCATTTAAAACATTTATATTTGTTTTATTAGTTATCATTATGACACCATTTTGGTTAGCATTCTCTGATAGAGACAGTGTCACATTGCTACCATTTGATTGCTACCTCATGTCGTTCCTTTATAAGATGGTGGTGTGTTGTTGCAAACATTATAGCTTTAGATCAAAGACTCTTTAAAACAAATTTCTATCTAGTTAACTATGGACGATTTTTGGGTAATGTTTTGTATTGGTTGTTTGGTTTAATTTTTGTCTTTTAGTGTTTAGACTCTGACCTGATTCTGACTATTCCCTTGCCTGCTCAATTAAAATAAATTTTTTTTTGGTCTCATCTATTTCTGGCTGTTCTTCATCAAAGTCTTTTCGTTTTTTGGTAGATATCCTACTTTCAACTGTCTGTTCTGCCATTAAAACTAATAAGAGCTATTTGAAAGGTAACCAGGAAAAAAATCCTATTCAAAATTTGAAAACAGCTCACAACTTTACAAAAGCCAAATTGTGAGACAAACATCAAAGTCAGTATAGACCAGAGAAAAAAATGAGGATTTTCAGAACAAAAGAACAAATGATGATAAGGGTTTTAGAATCCACCAACTTGGATAAAGAAGTGAAGCTTTCAAGGTATTTCTATCAATCTTCTACCACCCCCCTCCTACTTCTACTCAGCCGACAATACAATTCATCCTTAAACTCCTACTTCTTTGCATCCATCTTCATAGTAGCAATAGTTTCAATTCTTCACAGTTTCTCACTTGTCTCACGGCCTGTTTAAGAGCTTCATCAATCTAATTCTCTCTGGACATCTCATAATGGACTACATTATGATATTTAATTTACACTTTTTTTGCTCATAGACCTCCCTTCTTCTGTTCCCTTTGCTTGCTAGGTTGGACAGCTCTGATCTCCCTTTCATCTCTATACAAGAAACTGACCATCCTAAGCTATACCTTTTCCAAATCTCCTGTTTGGAAACCTTACTCATCTCGGGCCTCATGCATAACGCCATGCATAGAATTCACACTAAAACATGGCGTACAGACAAAAGGTGAAATGTTTGTAAGCACAAAATAATCCAGATGCATTAATCTGTGCGTTTGCCAACTTCCATGTTCTTCCGCTCCATAAATCCCGGTCAGCGTGAAAAGTAACGCATGTGCACGCGCATGCTGCCACTCCCCAATTCCACCCAGAATTATGCCTCTTTGAATATGCAAATCAATGTAAACAGCCCCTTAAGCTCAGCGTTCTGTGAAAAGACAATGGCAAAAGCACAGGGGAAAATAGAAGAATTTCACCAAATACCAATTGGAGGCAAAGAAAAACGCACTATTTGTTGGTTTTAACAGTGATATAAACAACAAAAGGAAGTTGATCGAGTGACATAGAGTGTCGGACAAACTTGAAAGCTCAAGTTCACAATGTCACACAGTGCCCAAAATAAAAAAAGTTGTCAGATATCAAAGTCACCGTGAAAAGGCAAGTCATAGCCCACCATCTGAGTGTCATATGGAAGCTTATTATGGTACAGTGAAAAGAAAGAAAAACAGTGGGGAAAAAAGCTTGAAATGTCAACTTTAATCTTGAAATTTCCACTTTAATCATGTAGTAAATTTTGTTATTAAAGTAGAACATCATAAACTTCATCTTAAAATCATTTAATTTACTAGTTTCTCAAATCCCATCGTAACTAAAGTAGCACGTTAAATGCTTTGTTTTGTATGTGTTCTTCTATGTGCTCTATGTGTGTGAATCACTACGTGCTTCTTAAACGGGCTTTCTCTTCCTCCGACAGGACACAGAATACATTACATTTGTGATATTACAGTTCTCTGAATAATTTAAATACTGAGATGTATACTTGATATCATTTCAGTATTCATATCATATCAATTAAAGCATGTATTAAACATGGGAACATGGTGGCACAGTGATAGTGACGAACTGGCGCCCCGTCCAGAGTTTGTTCCTGCCTCCCGCAAAATGCTTGCTGTGCCATGCACGACCTTCCATGAAATAATTTATTGCAGCAGTATTGTCTCTTTCAAATGTACTAACCCCTAATTCCTGTCCTTCCTTCTCTTTCTCCAAGCACCCAATCGCCACACAATCAGCTCTGTAATAGACGTTAAGCCATCTATAAGCTTAGAACTCAGATTCTTCAAAACTTTAAAGGAACATTGAAATATCTTCGTAGTACATGTTTAATTATTCTATCCATCTATCCTTCCAGTGTCACGCAGTCCTAGCAAGAATACAGCACGGGGCAGGAACAATCCCTGAACGGGCGCCAGATCCTTGCTAGCGCTGTGACACTGTGTCCTCACATGTTTAATTATTAACAATATAGATTATTTAAATGATGTTAACATTTTATCTGTGTAATGTAATAAATATTTTTTGCTGCATTTCATCTTAAAATGATATCGTCATCATAAGTAAATATGCACTTTATAAAGTGGCTCAAGTTGTACAATATTATAACTATCACAAGTTTACAGTGAGGTAACTGTACTTATAAGTACAAACAGATCTACACGGAGCACTTGATGGACTGATTAAGTGCGTTTATAGTTCTTGGGATGAAACTGTTTCTGAACTGCGAGGTCCCTACAGGAAAGGCTCTGAAGCATTTGTAGTATGAGAGCAGTTCAACAGACAGTGCGCATGGCTGAGGCAGTGTGTGCTTGATGCTGTATACCAATAATTCACTTTCCGATCAGATGCTGTAGATCTGTGATTCCACACTCAGATACAGTGGGATAAATACTCAGAGTGGGGCAGTGATAGTAATATGGAAAATGATGATCCACTGTGGCAACCCCTAACGGGAGCAGTTGAAAGAAGAAGAAGAAGGTGCAGTGAGAGTAACAAGGCTAAAGCAGCTACGGTATTTGGAATAGTTTGGCCATTCCATGGACCATTATATTGTTACAGGTTAATTACAATCAGATGCCTTAAACTAATAAACAATATGATGTTAATTTCAGTGTATTTGATAAAGCCGTGTCAGGGATGTGGATCTAAAAAAGAAAGGGAAACCACACAAGAACAGTAGCACTGCTTTGACGCTGGGTGCCACCAGTTTGCAAAACCGAACGGAGAACTCCAGGGTTTGAGTTGCCGTGAAAACCTTCTGAAACTAAATGTGTGTGTCCAACACAATCAACATTTATGAACTTTATGGTAATGCAGTTGCTGATTATTCTGGATCAATGTGTTTTTTGCTCTGTTGAGTCTTGCTAGCAATCCATGAACTGTTTGACTATGTTGTCACATGGGGATGTTTCAGCATTACCCAAAATATACCAAACTTCCAATATTGGTTTTTCAGTGATCATCTAGTACCATAGTGGGACAATTAATGTTGTTATATTATTTTGTGTAAAACATTTGGTAGGATTCTGTCCATGGCTGCAGAGGGTTGATTTGTTTGGCTTGCATCTCCAGAGGTTTTAGCTTCAGTAATACTTTATGGTAGGGTTTTTTGTTTTTCTTCTCCATTATTGCATCTTCAATTAATAATCAGTCATTGCTGATAACTCTTCTTTTTAATCTTGACTACCTTGTATATTTCTGTTTATAGTGATTGGACAAGCTTATGATGTGTTACCTACCTACAGTCATCCCATGGTGAGTTGTTTCATTTATCAGTGCCTTTGGGCAGGCAGGCAGGCAGGCAGGCAGATAGATAGATAGATAGATAGATAGATAGATAGATAGATAGATAGATAGATAGATAGATAGATAGATAGATAGATAGATAGATAGATAGATAGATAGATAGATAGATAGATAGATAGATAGATAGATAGATAGATAGATAGATAGATAGATGCAGTTTTTTATATGTAGCTGGAAATCAACAAAGAGAGTAGATGAATCACATATCTTAAAACAGTTTTTTATTCCTAAGCGTTTGATTCAGAGGGACGTTATTCAACTTATAGGAATCCAAGGCAATATACAGAATGTCCCTAAAGTCTGGACACATAGGAAATAGCACTATTTATAACTAACTTTAGATAAACGATAGCAGCTAATTTTAATGCATGTCATCCCAGAAGGACCCCAATTGGCTTTTCCACCATGGTGAAGGTAGCTGGAAAGTTTAAAAAAAAACAGGCAGAGTTAATGCATTAGATTCATGTGAATCTTACAAAGCGCATTGAACTTTGCATCACAAATGGTGGAAATCACATTGAAGATGTTATAAATTAATATTTCAGTTAAATAAAATGTTGTTCATAATTTTTATTGAAAATACGCATTTTGCCTATGAGTCCAGACTTTAGGGACACCTTGTATAACAAAAGAAAGAGTGGGAGGAATGGTGGATGTGTGTGTGTGTGTGTGTGTGTGTCTGTTTGGGTATTGATGAGGTGGGGTTGGGAGGGTGTTGGTCATAAAGTCTTATTTATTACTTGCATTTTATTCTTTTCAAGCCTATATTTTCTCAGATAGATAGATAGATAGATAGATAGATAGATAGATAGATAGATAGATAGATAGATAGATAGATAGATAGATAGATAGATAGATAGATAGATAGATAGATAGATAGATACTTTATTTGTCCCCAAGGGGAAACTAAAACTTTACAGAAATTCAATAGATTTAATTTCAATTGTGTCTTTTCTATCCTCCAGGATCTAGCTTTCTGTAAATGCAGTTCATGTTCACAACTGTGTGAATGTTTGCACGGCAGCTGTTTTTTATGCTGGACTTACTTTTTCAATATTTAGTAAGAATAGATATTTTATTATTTTGTCCAGTGTTGGCTCCTTAACGAAGCTCATGGTTTGCTTACTTTTTAGTAAAAATAGCTCATGTTAGATGCCTCACTGAGGATGTGACTGCTAAGTCAGAAGTTTTGTTTCTTTTAATTTTTTTTCCTTTTTTGACACTCTGTATTCAGACTATAGTGTGTGTGTATATTTATTTATTTAATAAACCCAATGGGACAAATAAAGTTCTATCTATCTATCTATCTATCTATTTATCTATCTATCTATCTATCTATCTATCTATCTATCTATCTATCTATCTATCTATCTATCTATCTATCTATCTATCTATCTATCTATCTATCTATCTATCTATCTATCTATCCTTTAAAAAAATAATCATATATACTTGTTAATATTGTACTGTAATATAACATTTAAATCTCTAATTTATTCATCATTAATCTTGAAGCGCAACAGAGCTTTTGCATTGATTTATAAAATCTTGATGTTAATGTTTTGGGAACAGAAAATCTTAAAATTGCTACTTGTAGCACTTAATGAAAAAATATCATTTGAGGTATATAAAAAGCTGTGCTGAGGAGGTTTTCTTGAGCTTCATTGATTATCATTGCAAATTTAAATATTAGCAGAAACTGTTTTGGATATGAAATGATGTGTTGCTACTTGACTATGTAAAATAAATTAATTGATATTTCCTTATCATCCTTATCACCTAACATTTTAACTTCCAAGTTGTTAACGTGAAAATGTGTTTGTGTCACACTAATTTAATTAACAAAATTTCTCATTAAAATGATAATTATTTAAACTTTCATTGTTAGTCTGTTTGTAGGTCAGCCAGAGTTAAATTGTGTTTGAGAACAATCCTACGAGCCTCAGCATTTCTGACTTCTATCTTCTTTCCAATGATTGTTGCTTAACCTTACAGAATCAATGACCTTCAAATGGCCATCAACTACCGTCTTTTAATTCTTACATGGCATACAGTACTATAAATGACTGCATTGCCTTTAATTCTTTCATTTCAGTTGTCTGTGTTATATTAGGTTAAGATAAAAATGAGCTGATATCCCTGGTACGAGATATAATGGGAGTGCTTGCAGCTGAATCATCTACAGTATATATATGAATATTTTGGGTTTCTAAAATAACCTAATTCTAAAGGTCACTTAATTTTTTTTTGTTAGGGATGCTGTGATCAGGCTTTTTTAGGGCAAATACTGATCACTGATTTCATTGTACTACAATTGGCCAGTTCCAACAATGACTCTGATTTCTTTACCCTTTAATTTATTTATTTTTACACTAAGCTCCTGCATAACCAGCATGTAGAAGCCTTATGTTTAATATTATAGTGGTATTTTTACAATTAAACTGCAGACCTCAGGTGTTACCTGTTTTCATTTTTCATTCACAGACTTATTTTCCATCCTTTCATCCATCCATCCATTATCCAACCCGCTATGTCCTAACTACAGGGTCACGGGGGTCTGCCAGGCTTATTTTTCAGTGACATAAACAATACTAAAAAAAATAAATATAAATATATATTCATAATACATATGCCATCAAAGAAAATGAAATGCTTGTCATAATTACAAAACACAAAATGTGAATAACAAAGTGTTCATGTTTATCATGATCATACAAGACTAACATGCTTAACAGGTTTACACGTAAAATCGGCAGCTAAAAAGCGTATTGTTTACTAAGCAGAAAAGGCAAATTCTTCATTATCCATTCTTTTTCTAATCAACAATGTGAACTGCTATACTAAACATAAGTTCACTCCCCACCCACACACAGACTGGAAGTGTTCATTTTAATTTCAGGTCAAAATAAAAAGGTCTGAACTCATTCTCTTTTCATTTCTGTTGAAGATGTGGCTTTCTTTTCTTACATTCCATCTTCAATTGAGCAACATATACATCTGCCATTCTTCTCCATGCACATGACTATTCCTAAGATTTTCTTTTTTCAGTTAACTAATCCACTAAGTTTTAATGTAAAAGCTAATATTTCTATTGTAGCAGACAGTCAATGCCCTTACCAGGCTGGGATGCCTCCATAATGGAAGGACCAGTGGAGAGAACATGTACTGGGCATTACCTCCCCCAGAGCGCTAGATGACAGACCCCCTGTGTGGAAGCAGTGCCTCAGAATCCCACAGGGCTTCATGGGAGTTGGAGTTCAATACAGCCCCATTGGGTTCCATGGGTGCTCCCAGGCGGTTCAGCAAGGACTGCACAGTCCTATTTCATTGCCCTTACGCTTCACCCAGTAGTTTTTCTGGACCATGCTAACAGACCACCGGAAATGCAGTATAAAAGGAGCCAGAGTCAGGAGGGAAAAGACAACGCCTGCTAGGAGGAGTGGAGGTAGGAGAGACAGAGTCAGAAACACAAAGAAAAGAAAGTGCACTGTAGTTTATTGTACTGTGCCGTGTGCATTGGTGCATGTGGAAAACAAAATCGGGAAGTGTTTCCCACTGAATAAAAGCCTGTATATATTGCTGAACTTGTGCCTGCGTCTGTCTATGTTGGGTTTGGGGAGCTGGTGTGCCCCCTGCAGGCCACACTGCATTCACTTTCCGCTCTCGATATACAGGAAGTTCAGGCAACAAAATGACATGTGATTCCACAAGTACTGTAATAGACTGCATATTGGAGCATAGCTTAGAAAAGCAGATTTTGAAAGGATTGGTTATATGGTGTCTATGTTGTTATTGTTAGTGGAAGATCATCCATCTTGGAACGAAAAAAAAAATTGTTATTCTAGACATGCTTACACTTTATTTCTATAATGTGAGTTTTTTATCACTAAAATTCTGGGTTCTTATCTGTTCATCCTTCAGTAGTGGGTCATTTCAAATTCCCTTATTCCTAACCCTGTAACATAAACTAAAGGTAGTTTCCAGTGGTTAGCTTAATGTCAGTGTAGAAGTAGTATGAACTGAAGAGGTCTTTTATATTAACGTAATTATCACATTTGTCGAATGCTACCTTAAACACAAGTTGCTTTTAAGTTTACACTGGCACCTCTTGGTGACCTTCAGGGATGAGGTCCAGATGAGTTGGTCTACTGTACTTCCTAAGGAGAGAACAAAACAAGTCATGAGGTTTCTGAAGTTCTTACTACTACTTTCTCTGTTGAATTCTATCGTTCTGCACAAAAGAAAAGGTCAATCCGCTTATATTTGTACATTGTAAGTCGTTGCTAATTTGGCAAAGGTGGCAAGTGTCATCAAAGACTGAGAGAGTGAGAGAAGACTGCACTGTGATCTCATAACCATTTGGCTAGACACCACAAGACCATAGTAGCGCACAACCACATCTGACCAATTTAGAGACCCCCATTTAAATCAATATGTGCAGAGGAATTTGAGTACCAGCATATACATGAAGAGAATGTGCAAACTGCGCACAGATAACGGTCAAGCTAGGAACTGAACCCAAGGCACAAACAGCTGTGACATTACAGAGTTACTCTTTCTATCTTTAATATATAAAGCAGAATCTATGTATGTTTGTTTGTCCGTCATACAAATCTGCACCGGACATCCGATCACCACCAAACTGGGCATGGGGCTGCTTTGTGACCAGGAAGAGGTCATGAGGTATGTTTGGTTGGGAAAAATGTCCTTGGTCAAGCGCAGGACACCTTTTGACTGACACAACGTTCGCAAAAAGTCCTTGTTCTTATCATCAACAAGATGGCCGCATGCTGCAACAGATGTTAACGGCGGCGCCATCTAGCGGCACGTTTGGTCTCTATGCATCCCTCTTTACCAATGTTTCTTTAAATTGCCAAGACACTGCGGAAGTGTCCAAGTATGAGAAAGCCGACTGCTTTCATTGCGTGAAGGGGAACTGCCGTATGGATGTAAAACGTGAATGACCCAGTGCATGTGACTGGCTTTCCGTATTTGTGGTGCTATTTACTCGCTTTCCGACTCAAAGTAAGATTTCGGTCTTGGTCTTTCTGACATAATTACAAAACACAAAATGTGATTAACAAAATGTTCATGTTTATCTTGATCATACAAGACTAACATGCTTAACAGGTTTACACGTAAAATCGGCAGCTAAAAAGCATATTGTTTACTAAGCAGACTGACTGACTGGTGCTATTTGTTCGCTTTCCAACGTATTGTAAATAACGTACATTCATCTCACTCTGGTGCTCATTCCGTACGTAATACCATGTGACACATTGCAATTGTCCTGCTTTCCGCAAATATACCCATGCCACCAAAAAAAACACATGACATTAGAAAGTCCACCTCCGATGGCACAAAAAAGTCTATTTCAAGGCCATCTCAAACATTGTACAAGACGTCAAGATGTTTTCATACAAAGGTTTCCGGTGATTCGGAATGATTTACCCTTTGATTTCAAAAGCCTACAATTTCCTATTTGTTTGGATTTTGCTATGTGAATTACTAAGGCTGAAGGGCAATCACTCCAAGTTAAAGGCATCAATTTGGAAAATCCATGCTTTTCACACGGACAACTCTACGTAACATGTTCTACAGTGGGCAATCCTCACAATTTGTTCATTTACGGAACCCCACGACAACACAAAAAATATACTGTATCCAAAGCCTCTAAAATGACCACTTATATTACCTATTACAGTAAAATGTCAATCAGAAAAATGTTTGTTCAATTTCTATGTTCTGTTTCTTTCATTTGGGAAATTCACCAGTTATAGATTCCCGGGCAACGCCGGGTACTCCTGCTAGTTCTGAATATTTACCAAACATATAAATCATACTTTTGGAATTTTATAGCCAAATGATGTTAAAACATTCATTTTCCATTATAATGAAGAATTACTATACTGTATATATATATATATATATATATATATATATTTCAAAAAGCACACTAGTATGCTATTATACTTAATGCATACTTGTCTAAAGTGCACCAATCAAAGCTAATGTGGCTATAATAGATTTGGATTGAGCTTATTTTTCCCATTCATTCAATTAGTGTTCCATAAAGGAGACAAGAGGGTAGAATTTTTCTGCAGATAAGCGTATTCACATACCATACAGCATTTATATCATTGTTTCATTTGAATCTAAGGATTACATATCCTCATTTTAACACAGAAGGTCAGCGATTAAATAACCTGCTCTTCCTGCATGTAACAAGATCTCGTATCATTCAGAGGACAAAGGGGTGACAGAAAGCAGTCTTTAACACAGGTTTTCATGAATGCTGGAGGCACAGAAATACCTGCTGTACACCGCAGGCTGTCAAGAAAGATGAAGGGCCGCTATCAGTAATGCTGACCGCATGGAAAGGTGCTTGCAATAAGTCACAGAGATATTTTTCTGTAGCTGGTTGCAAGACCTAAGTCTTATCTCATGATCTTGGAGCCAGGATGTAGGTAGCTGTCCTCATGCTCCTTCTGTTAATAACCTATATATTTAAAATTATTTATCATTGCTTCCTGAATTTATATTTATATTGGAACAGCATTTTTCTCTTCCCCTAAATGTTGGCCAGTACTCACCTCTTCCATTCTTTTTGTTTTTTCTTGTCTTCTTAGAGAGTCAAGGCTGGGGGGCTGTCAAAAGGCAGGGCCTGTTAAAGCCCATTGAAGCACTCCTTGTGTGATTTTGGGCTATATAAAAATAAATTGTATTGTATTGTATAGTTGTCTGCAGAACAGAGACAGCAAGTCACATCTGAACATCAACATTCAATAATATCAATAACAGGGCTTGAAGATTTTTCAAAGTGAAATCACACCCCTGAGGCTGAATGTTTGCTGAGGTGGTAGACAATCAATAAGGTGAAGTGCAAAATCTCCTTTTAAAATGGCTGAATCTCTTAAAAAATGTTTGCTTTTTATCCTTTCCTAAAACGACATGCATACAATGTTTTACAGTATGTGTGCAATCTCAAAACACGGATCAAAATCCAGTGACACTCTAGGATGTATTCAATAAGTTTTAAAGCTTGTGTTTTTATGTTTGAACCCAGTTTCCATCATTTACAATTTAAAATGTACTAACAGGTGAGGTATTTTCAAAATTTATAAAAAAATATGTCACTTTAGAACACAGTTTGATGTGACACATTAATATATACCATGATTATGAAGAAATAATTTTGACTTGGAAAAACATCCCAAACTTATCCTTTAATTTTCATATCAGCTTTTCTAAATGATTCAACTCTATCAATGTAAAACGTTTAACATGCTTATCTGCCTGCCTTCATTGACATGCACACACACAAACTGAAGAGATTTTTTTGTTAATTCTTAGAAGCACATACAGAGCAAACACCTATCATTTCTGTATAGGCCTACATAACCAGGGGCAGGATTCCTAGAGAAAGTGAGAGGTGTCAGGTCTACTTCTCGCTTGTGGTTCCAGTCTTCTCACACAGTACATTCGTTTCTTTTCTATTTCTGTATGGCCACCCTTTTTCTGTGCCAGTATTCAGTTGTCATCTTCTTCCTAACTCTAACTTTGTCTAGATCTGGTCATTTCAAATCTCACAATTAAATGATATGGTAATCAGGTCAGGGTGTTCCCTTGTGATTCCCAGTTACAGTATTTTATTTAATGGGACTTATCCTGGACTACTTATCTTTGTCAGTATACAGGGGTCACATCAGCTTTCCCTAGGGCTTCTTATTGCTACCTATCAGGTCTGTAAACATGAATGAAACTTCCTGGAAGCCTTCAACATGCACCCCTCACTGACCACTATTTTTATTATATGAATCATTGCTTTTACTTCCTTCTGGGATAATAAAGATTACCTAACCCTAACTCATAAAGTCATGTCATGTAATTTGCTAACCTGCTTAATCGAGGCCAGAGTAGTTGTGATGTGGACTGGAGCCTATCCCAGCTAGCATAGGGTGCAAGGCAGCATCAAACCCTAGCCAGGATGCCAGTCCATTGCAGACTGAGCACATATACACATCCACACACCAAAAACACACTAGGACCAATTTAGTGTTGCCATCTAACCAGTATATGTTTGGACAGTGGGAGGAAACCAGAGCACCCGTAGAAAACTGACACAGACAAAGGGACAACATTGAAAATCCACACACGGAGGATAAACCCTGCTGTGAGGCAGCAACACTCCCACTGCACCACCGTGCTGCCCCTATTTCACAAGGCGATCCACAAAATGAGTGTGGAAGGAATATAGGATGAGTTTAATGTTATAGATGAAGAATCAGAACTATTGACCCATATTGATATCCTTGAAATTCTACCATGCTGGCACTCACTTTTGGCACTGCCTCTCTGACCACTTATCAAGAACTTCATTCTCTCACATTTACTTTCTCTTTTTTTTCTCTCTCCCTTTCTCTTTGTCCCATCCTACATCAGCAAGACCTTCTCTTCTGCTGAGCCAGAATTCCATATCTTATGTTCTTACCACACCAATCTGGCAAGTCACCCCATGAATACAGAAAAACAAAGATTCAAATGTTATAAATGCTGTCTGGTTTTGCATTTTACCCAAAATAAGAGGTGCAGCAAGCATAGCAGAGGTAGCAAAAATGATTCAAAAAGACCCGAAGTCCATGTGTGTCACAAAAAGCTGGCAATGCTGACCATCTAACTGTTATTCTTTAACAATGATCCCAAACAATTTGCAACACATTTTTCTCCTTTCTGTAGTGCTTTGGTAAACTCTGTCTTTTGCTTAATATATTTTGTTAATTGACCTTTATGTTACAATGTTATGGAAGCAAGCATGAATTAGAATGTAGTAGAATGTGACATAGAGGGGCATTGTTTTGTGCTTGTGTCTCACAACTCCAGAAATGTGAATTTTTGGCCAAGTTACAGTGGGTGGTTATATACTTCTTATATTCATGTATCTTTTTTCCTTAAGGTTTTCAACTTTCTCCTACATCTAAAAGATAAGAAGAAGGGCATCACCAAATTTGCCCCTTATGAGTGAAAGTAAGCATTTACATTTGTGTGTCCTAGGATAAACTGTACCATTCTGGGTTGTCTCCTGTGATGCACACATTTCTGCCTAGGTAAGCTCTAGTCGTCTATGAATTTGTAAAACAGTAAGGAGGTTTGATAAATCAAAGGATGGACAGTTATTGAAAATAAAACTTGAACTACTGGCAGTATGTCAGGAATGCTATGTGTAAGTCTAGTTACATAACTCTGGAAAAGGTGTGGGAGCTGTGGACTTAAGAAGAAGACCCACCACTTCTACTATGGAATCCTGAATTCTCTTTGGTATTTTTATAGAAACCTGATGACTTTTTGCAAAAGTCTAGATGTCTAGTAGATGTCTTCAAGCTGTGTTGTGCTGAAGTTTTTATAAGAATGTTCAGTGTGACACTGTTATAGTAGACAGGCAGAGCCTGTGCGTTCTTTTCTCCTCACTGTGGAGTACTGCCATCACCTCTGGCATAACACTTAAAAGAGGCCCCCAAATATTTTATTTGTATTTCCAGTGAAAAGGAGTTGTACTCCAGAGAAAGAGTGAGAAAGAGAAAGAAAGAAACAAACAAACAAAATAAATAAATAAAGAAATAAAGGAGGAGAACCCACTGTTTCCAGGATTGACCACATTTCAATGGGAGCTCCCTGTGAGAGTAGCACAGCTAGTGAAATATTTAGCATCCTGCTATCAATCCTGTCTATTATATAGGGAGATGGGAATTTTCACAAGTCTTCGTTTGGTTCAAATATGCTCATACTACAGATGTAAACTAAAGGGAAATTAAAGTAAGAAGCCCTTGTGTTTAAATTTAGGTGACTATCTAAAAGAAATTATCCAGCCACACTGGTGACCACCATGTTAAGAAAAGCTTGTTAGTTACATAACATCGTAGCTATGAATAACAATCACATATTTAGAGTTTCTTCATTTATTTCTTGTCATATTCATGTTTTGTTATTTAGTGTATACCCAACACAGTGAGATGCTCAGCTGTAAGGAGCTTTTTCAGTATTATTCATATTTACAAGTTGTTCATCATAGCGTATCAATATATGCTATTTTTTCTTAGCTATTGCCAAGATTTTGTATGTGCCATATTGAATGTGTTGTGCTTTGTTGATAAATGCAGCCTTCAGTTTCTGTAGATGAATAAATACATACTATATAACTATTAAAATCAAACTGAATTCATAAAAAGAGTTTTTTGCATGAATCACCCTATGTCTGCTTTTGTTCCAGTGACTGTCAGAAGGCCATGCCTGCTCAAGGACAACATTCAAATGTGTTTAAATATCTCAAACCTTATTGGTAGAACATTATCTAAAAAGATACACAACATCTTCTGTAATTTTTCTTTCAGTATGGGTTCATCTGTGCTAGCAGAAACTATAGGCCAATGTTAATTTAATGTTGGAATTGCACTAAAAGCAAGTGTTATCTTTGATATTGATGTAACCTTTAATTGTCACATTTTCTCACTTTCTAAAACCTGCTTTCTCTGAGTTTGATAATAGACAGGATGTTTAAAAACTAGGGCATTCAAGCAGAATTTATTATTATAACTCTTTACTGTCAAGCTGTTCAAATTACTTACTGCTTTAAAGTCATTGCTATGTTCTGAATTAAGAACTACAAAGTATGACCATTTAAGTCCTAAATCACTACATCGTCCTTCTGATAAGATAAGGGACAATTTTAAATTTCTCATTTGTACTAAACTGTATAAATTATAAAGTTTTTAATGGCATAGTATATTTTATCCAAAAAGGGTGAATAATTGGCAAGTTCAAGGTGGACTAATTGATTTCCAGAAGAAAGAAGCCAAAAGGATTGGGCAAAAGAATCATGAAAGAAACACCAGGGGTTGAGCCAACAAATGACAATGGGCCTGTAAACAAAAATCGAAGGTCAAAGAAGAATCATTTTGCAAATGATTGTGTAGAAGTTTAGAAAATCAAAAAGATTGGTGTTGAGAGACAGAATAAAAAGATCAGTACCAGAATCTATCAAAGGTCTCAGAGTAGGAAAATAGTCCTTACTGGTGCAATAATGACAAAAATTTGGTGTTACTCTTAGAAGTAGAAGTAAAAGCATTTTTATCAGTTTTCCTAATTTAGAAAACTATTCTTGATATCTCCAGGATTTAGAAGAGCTCATGAGCTGTCCTATCTGACTAGGAGCTGCCATAAAAGATTGTTCAGGCAGAGATCGGCATGCACATCCTGGGAATGTTTCTTGAATTTTGCACTAAACTTTGGACACCCCTACAACATGTGATGTAATATACTGTACAGATTAATACATTTCCCCATCACTCCAGATGAGGTAATGTTAAAGCCAGCTGAACTCATGCAACTGGCTTTCCTGGAGGTGTTGGTATGATTGACATCACATACACTGCCTGGCCAAAAAAAAAGTCACCACCAAAAAAAAAAGGTCACACACTCTAATATTTCGTTGGACCGCCTTTAGCTTTGATTACGGCACGCATTCACTATGGCATTGTTTCGATAAGCTTCTGCAATGTCACAAGATTTAGTTCCATCCAGTGTTGCATTAATTTTTCACCAAGATCTTGCATGATGGGTGCATCACTTCATCTGCCTCTCTTCTTACCCTGATGCGCCCATCACTCTGGAACAGGGTAAATCTGGACTCATCAGACCACATGACCTTCTTCCATTGCTCCAGAGTCCAATATTTATGCTCCCTAGCAAATTGAAGCCTTTTTTTCCAGTTTGCCTCACTGATTAGTGGTTTTCTTATGGCTACACAGCTGTTCAGTCCCAATCCCTTGAGTTCCCTTCGCATTGTGCATGTGGAAATGCTCTTATTTTCACTATTAAACATAGACCTGAGTTCTACTGTTGTTTTTCCTCGATTTGATTTCACCAAACGTTTAAGTGATCGCCAATCAC